>NC_143006.1:4248151-4855030 GCF_061535395.1 Colias eurytheme
TTAATAAATATAGGGGTTTAATAAGGAATAGGGTTTGGATTTCATTAAACAGGTGTATCTAAAATACTAACAGGATTATTGATGAATTACAATACTAAAACAAATGCTTTTGAAAATTCAGATGAAAAATCTAATTTTTTTATATATTTTAAACAATAGTAGTTATAGTTACGATTCTTTTTTAGATATTATAGACTCGATAGACCTTTTTTACCAAATATAGCAATTTACGACGACACTTTGTCATTTAAGAAAATTACCATTACATCTTTGAACAATTTCTTACAAAACAATTGATTCTCTATATTAGTTATGTACTTAACTATTAACTAATATAATATGTTTCAACCACACCCAAAAAACAATATCTTTATCAGTCTACATGCAAATTATAAACACACGCATAAATATCGTCTTGACAATGAAAATCTTTGTTCCGATTCAATAACAAGGACTAAATTAATATTCGTAAATTGCAATGTGATTAATTGCCAATCGAATTATTAAAGACTAAACTAGAACACCGGTCAAGGTTGGTTTAGGAAGTAATTATGAATCGTGAATAATTATTGATCTGTGAAAATATTTTTACGCTATTGTTTTTTTTACATGATTGCTATGTATGTGTCTATTTACTGTTATATTTTTTGGGTTTCATGATTTAAATGAAACATAAATTGTATACATGCGTTTTGTCTTCTATCTTAAACAGCTGTTTGTTAAAATATAAAAAAATAAGTAATTTTTCTGTATCAATAAGAAAATTTAACTAGACTTTGTATATTTAGAAGCTTCTATGCACTTTGAAAAGGTCTTCATCACCTTATTTTTCTTCCTACCTTTCAGATATTAAATAGTCTCAAATTTATTAAGGACAATACAAACAAACAAATTGCAATAAATTAAAATTACAATACAAATTTCAAATCAGTCTTGTTTTTCGATTTCAATTGTATATTCATGTTTACAATCCATTTCCAAAGTTTTTCTCTATAAATAGCATTTTCACATAATAATACTAAAGATAATATTCTTTTAGGTGTTGCCATGTTCAGAAATGATGTACGCAGTGGGCCAAGGGGCTTTGGCGGTAGAATGTAGAGCGGATAACGAAGAGATATTAGAAATGTTGGCGCCTTACAACCACGTGGAGACGTATTGCAGAGTCTTGGCTGAGAGGAGCTTTTTGAAGACTTTAGGTTGGTATTGCCATGCGAAAAAAAATTTCGTGCATTTTTTTTTATAGAAATAGCCAGGCATTTGACTGCACCATTATATGTATATTATTTATATAAGAAAGTTGTTCATACTGTAAGTTCTTTTTCATTCAAAAAACATAATTTTTTCTAGTAGTGGTGATGAAAATATACACACACTATCTAATTGATTTAGTTTTCTAATCACTACGCGGAAAAAATATACATTTAAAACCAATAAGATATATTCCCTTTAAAACAATTTTAGAGTAGAGTTATAATATAATAATCTTAGATTACAAAATAAAAGACAGATGGAGCGTTGCCGAACTAAACCGAATGTTTTATCGTCATTTTCAATAAAGCTATGTGTGCTGTCATTTCGCCGCTGCACTGTACGTACACGGTGCTTCTGTGTGCGTGTAATGTTACCAGATATTGAAAAATTTCCCAAATTTTTCCCCAACTACGGAAAAAAGAGGGTTATGTTTTTCGAGTTTATGTATGTATAATATTTCTTTGACACGCCCTGCAGTATAAACCGTTGGACCGATTTTGAGTTGTGAGGTTTCATTGCAATCATCTGAATTATTATGTTAGTGGCGGTAGTGACGTAGGCTATTGTATACATAAATTAGTAGTCAAGTTTTAATTTTTATTTTAATATTATTTCGGGTTTGTTGATATAATGATTTGTTGTATATGTTTTTTTTATAATATTGTAAAAATTCTTTTATTATATAAAGTACCTGCCTACTAAAGTTATATATGGACTAAATATGTAATTGTATTCAATTTTTAATTAAATAAATTACATAAAAAAATGTGTGCGTGTACTAGTGTACACACGTAAGAAGTGAAACTTCTTTATGACCTTATTTTTCAAAAAATAATTTGCAACAAGAATAACGTACGTAACGAAACGAAGAAATGTTACACTAAATTTTTTTCCATACCCGATAAAGAAGTTTCACTTCAAAAATTTTCAATATTAACTATAATAATTATATTATTTTTTATTTTTCAAAATATATGAATGCAAATAGCGGTAGTTTTTAGTCGAGAATACGGGACATTTTATTTTCATCATATCCATCATGGAGTTCACATAAATTAAATCGCTAGCGAAAACGACTATGGCGTTTTTAAGCTTTATAAAAGTAACAAAATAATGTATTATGCTTTTTAAAATAATCTAATAATGATCATGAACCTTTAGTGCACTTTACAAATAATCACATTCACGATCGAAAAATCCAACACCATTACCCTGAAGATCTTTTAACCGTTTTACCGTTTTACCAATAAAAATGGCAAATTCATTTTCAAAATACTGGCAACATACGTTGAAGTTTTGTATTCCTTCATATCTGTAAAATTATTATTCGTATAAAGAAATAAATCGGCCAAATAATCTACAGGAAACCTGTGAAACGATGTTTTATCTTTTTTTTTTGTTTTCGGGAACAAATTTTACAGCGTTTTATTATCACAAGACAGCATTTTTTTACTAAAATTGCAAACCCTTTTTGACGTATTGCATGACACTATATGCGCTATAGCACTAGAGCAGCGACGTATTTGCTTTTGATTTCGTATTTTCTTTGACAAGGGCGACGGGCGGCTGTCATGCTCCATCTGTATTTTATTTTGTAATCTAAGATAATAATATTATCTATATTCTATACAGTAAACACGTTTTTAAACCATATTATTATTATATTTCACAGGTGGCGGTTGCAGCGCCCCTGTAGGAGTTTCGACCAAACTAAAAAAACTAGACACGAATTTCTCTCTAACCATATCTGGAGGTGTCTGGAGTTTAACCGGAGACACAAGGATCGATCACACGCTCGAACAAACGTTCGAACAAATAAAGAAAACGCAAAAACACAAACTAAGCCCCACAGAAGATGAACCCAAAAAGAAAATCAAAGTAGACGAAACTAGAACGGATAAAAACTACAATCCCTTAGAAGAAATGGACAAAATGATAAAGGAAAGGCGGGGAAATTTAAGCTGTGTTGATACCAGGACTTCAGAAGAAATTAAAGCTCTATCGGAAACTATATTTTGTGGTTTGACAGAAAATAAAAGTATTCCGCTCGATGTGATTCAGAAATGTGATAGTTTAGGTCGAGATCTGGCAAATGAATTGATATCTAAAGGCGCTTTAGAGGTTATGAAGGTATCTCAAGATATAATAAGAAGTTCTGTGCAATCTTGATGTTATGACGCAGTTTTTTATATTTTATTGGATTTTAAGTTTTGCTCACATAGGAAAATTAAATTTTTTGTAATTGATATTCGGTAGTAAAAGCTGTGGCAATATGAAATTAAAATGTATGCTTTATAAACAAATTTGCAATATTTATGTTGAGCACACAAAGAAAAATGTACAAATTTTTAGTAAATTTTTGGTGTCAGTTATAAAGAATGTTTACAAGAAAATATTATTTATTTTTAAGGAATATATTTCTTTGAATCTTTAATAACTAAGCGACGAGATCAGAGAACATTTTCCTTACCAGTCCATATTTTAAAATTGGGTGATAAAAAATTACATTCCTTTTTGTCAACAGGTTTTTGACAAAATTATAATTTCGAATGCGCATCCATTTTTATAATTTATACTTTATATAATAATGTGCTCAATTTCGGGATTCCCGCTACAAGTCCCTTCTATGAATTAGGTTTAAAGTTTATGTTAATTTCACTATTTATGAATTTTTCCAATTTATAATTTCACAGTGCACAAAGTTAAATGTGATTTTTTTACTAGTCTTTCAAGTGCAATTTCATCATACTATGTGTATGTGTCTTTTTATACATATTTTGTATTAAATGGAAAACATATTATGTTTCCCATATAAGTATGGGATCCATGTAATATGACTGTTTGTTACTTTTTACCCTAATTTTTTTATCTGGTGCTAAATAATGTACAAAATCGACAAACCGACAAATAATTTACTTATATATAGTGTTCATTTCATAAAGGTGCAAGGGGAATGGTTTTTGGGTTCCAATATAATTCATTTCAATTATTATATTATGTTCTTGTTAACCCTTCTTTTCCAAATGAAATAATGTCATCAATTTTTTGTGACAAGCTATAAGTTTTCGCCAGTTTTCTTTATTTCAATAACTTTTTTCTTTGATCTCTGAAGAAGTTCAATCCTAAACATCCATTTAAAATATTAGGAAAAATATACGTATTGTATCTAAACACGTACTTTACGTAATAGTTTATTCACAAGGGTGATATTAAAATTTAATAATTAAAAAGTTTGTGAAGAATAAATACTTGAAAATTGTCATAATATTTAATATTGATATTTATTTTTGCAACATAAATTAATATCTTTTTCAGTTTTATATTTTAAACAACATTTAATATATTATGTTACTTTTTCGTTGAAAAGTTCTTGTTGTGTTAGAAATTGTATTTCAAAGCATTGTTTTAACTTCATTGCTATGACGAGAGCTGAGTATTGGAGCTCTCTTATGACCTTAGACGATCTTTATGCATGACAAATATACAAAATAGATATGTATAAAATTAATATATTAATAAGAGGTCATGCATGCATGCGTCATTTGAACAAACATGATCATCTAGGATATTATATACCAACGAAAATGCAGACAACCACCAATTTGTAAATATATTGTTATTAGTATAGTTAATGTTATTGCGGAATTGTTTTGTAAATATATGTAGATAGGTAGGTACTTATTAATAATCGGACATTATAATCACGTACTTATTGTTATTGTTGATTTTGGGATATTTTATGAATAAATGGTGAAACTGGGTACAATTATATAGTTTTATTTGTGAATAAGCAATCCCCGATACCTATAATATCATAGTAATTTACAAATATTAAGATATGTACTATAGAACAGGGGGAACGAAAACATCTCCACACACACTTTTAATAGTACCAATAATTCTGACTCTACTTTTACAACTGTTACAATATTTCATTATATATACGATACGATTATGGTTTTTCAAACGTTTGGAAATTCATCTGATTTGACTGATTATAGAAAAAAAATATTGTTGTTTACAATCACCCCTGTTCACAATTACCTACCCACCCTAAGTTCTATAATTTTGAGTAATATCATGTAATATGTAGAAGACATTTCAAAGCATTCTCGCACCGCACATTTTCTTCGCACATTATATTTTGTGGAAAAGCACCGTGTTTTCGTTACATCGATCGTGATATTGACCAATGAAATAATCGGTAGATATAGGTCAAATACTTTTTCATCATTCAATTTTATTTGCAAGTGCTGTTGTTGGTGGATAACAAGACAAAAGAATAATATCGCACCAATTATATCGACTAATACAATTATGTACTATTACTTTGGAATGGAACATTATTGAAAAGATTGAAAGCTATTCTAATGACAGGATTCGCAAAAATTGTGTCTTTTTAGTAAAAAAATTGTCTACCCTCCCATTATGCAGTTAACAGCATAGTCTATTTATACAATAGTTTCGGCCCAAATGCACAAAACTGCAGTTTATTCATATGAATTCTATAAAATATGATGTTGCAACAAATAATCCATACTAATATTATAAATGCGAAAGTAACTCTGTCTGTCTGTTACCCAATCACGCCTAAACTACTGAACCAATTTTCATGAAATTTGGTATGGAGATATTTTGATACCCGAGAAAGGACATAGGCTACTTTTTATCCCGGGAAAATGACGCAATCCCGGAAATCCCACGGGAACGGGAACTATGCGGGTTTTTCTTTGACAGCGCGGGCGAAGCCGCGGACGGAAACCTAGTATGTAAATAAAACAACAATTATTACAATACTTTTATTTCACAATAAAATCTCAATCAAAACTCAAGCATTCTTAACCAGTTGTGAACACAAATTCCTAAATAACACTAACAATACCTACATTATCGTTGAACTTTACTCTCATTAAAAACGCGCGAAGATTTAAACATGGCGGTAATTTCAAGTACACGTTCACAGCCTCTGTACTCGAGTTGAAAAATAATAAAGAAACGTGACAACAATAAAATAATTAAACGAAGCATGAAAATAAAAATAGAATTGAAATAACAATTTCGAAAAATCGAAACGTCATTACCATATTCAAAACTGACATAATTAAAAAAAAAACAATAGACAAGATTTGAGAGCCAGGAACAATAATTATGCACAGATAAATAATAACATCGAAAAAGGGTACAGATAGCGAAAGAATTGATAGGCCATAAACTAAAAACAATTTTATTATTTATTTATTCGACGTCTTCCTCCTGTAGCGCGCCGCCGCTGGCCCGCATCGACGCGCGGAGACGCTCTGATACTTCGGGCAACTTCTTGAGCAGCAGGTGGAAGATTGGCGCCGGCATTGTTTGTTGGAGTACCTGCAATTTACATTTTTAAAGAATATTGTATTTTATTGAAGTGAAACTTCTTTATCGGGCTTGGAAAAAAATTTAGTGTAACATTTTTTCGTTACGCGCCATCTTTTTCTTATCCCTACCACGCGTGATTCGACGTATTTCTGTCAAGTTGCTTAAACATAGTAGATATTTTTTGAAAAATAAGGTCATAAAAAAGTTTCACTTCATACGTGTGTACAACAGTACAAGCACACATTTTTTTTTATGTTATGTCTGTATATTATCACCTAATTTTTGTAGTGAAACTTCTTTAGGCGCATTGATAGTAAAATTTCATGGTCGCATCATGGCAATACCGTCACGTTATGGAATAAGGCGACGATTTTGGTATCTTTGAATCTTGCCAAAGAAGTTTCACTTCTGACACGTGTTCTCGGCACACACTCTCTTTTTTCAATACGAACGCAATTGTATATACCCCAAAGTAACAATCTGATAAATAGATTGTGAAAATTAAGCCCGCTGTGAAAATTTAAATTGCTGTATTTGTAAATAAATTATTAAATAGTATTTAATAATATTTAAAAAACGTAATTTCATTAAAATCCATCTTAAAAATTTGATTATATAAATTTAAATTAGTTTGCTGCTAATGTAGTAATTTGTTGCTACAACTCAGTAATTTGTCCCATATCCTAAACTCATTTATACCTTATCAGAACTATAAGCTCATCTCTTTTATCTAAACTTATCAAATATCTTATTATTGACTGACCGGTTGGCTTGGTTGGTAGTGGCCTTGCCTTCCAAGCCAGAAGTCGGGGGTTTGATTCCCACCCGGGGCAAATATTTGTGTGATGAATGTAATGTTTGCTCCGTGTCTGGGTGTTAATTATCTATTTAAGTATTTATTTAAAATTATATATGTACGTTTATCAGCCATCTGGTTTCCATAACATAAAGCGAAAGCACAGAATACATAATAGTAGCTAAACGCTACAGAACGGACACTCCGCCTAAAAATGGTCCGCATTTTTCTGCAAGGACGATACGCAATGAAGATTGACAAACATTAATCAAATTGACTTAAAGTAATTTTATTATTTTGGATTTGTGATTATCGTTTTTCGTAGAAAATGTTTAGATATTGTGCTGTTTACGGATGTATTTAATCAGAAAAACGCGAAATTTTTTTTACGCTAGTCAAAAATGTGCCAACCATTGCGTGCGTTAACACACACATTTGCAGTCTCTACAGTGTGACTGTCAAAACGATAATTTTGTATGGAGTGTCCGGGATGTGCCGTCAGTCTCAACTGCTTGATGCGGTCCGTGTACGTCCTATTATCTACACGTATCAAATAACATATATAAGTATAAACTCACGCTAAGCAACTGTTGCGTCTGTCCGCACACAGCTACGGCTTGGCCGAGATGCTCTACACCCGCTTCCAGGTCACCAGCTGCCAACAACTCTTCACCAAGTTGGATCTGAAAACATTTTTATGTCAAAACTTTATATGTAGAACATTGGTTCACGTATATCATTATTTTATAGTTAAAACACATTTACAAAGAAAGAAACATTTATCAGCATAAACATAACATAAAAAAAATCGATTTACATTTGCCAAATAACATTTAAAAATAAAAAAAATTGACTAATGAAAGGAAACTTGTTTATAACCTACTTTAAAATAAACTGTATTACAATTATTTACAACATGAATTCCATATTTGGAGCATTATGAGAGTCAGAATCAGCAAAAATGTTGTATCATTACTGTCACTTACAATTAAGTAATTAACTGAAGCTATTTATATGTTTGTACATATAAATATATATCTTATCACTAGTTTCTGCCCGCGGCTTCGCCCGCGTTTTCAAAGCAAAACCCACTTAGTTCCCGTTCCTGTTGGATTTCCGGGATACAAAGAGGCCTATGTCTTATTCTGGATCTTCAGCTACCTACATAGCAAATTATATTGATATTGATTCAGTGGTATTTGCGTGAAAGAGTAACAAACATCCACCCTCACAAACTTTCGCATTTATAATATTAGTAGGATTTAATCTAAAATCAATAGTATTATAATACCTGTTGTAAGAAGAAACGTTGCATGGCTTCATGATCGTTTGTGTCTGGTAGCGGGCCGCCCATTGTGCGCGATCGTGACGCATTTTGTTGTGCTTTTTGTCTGCCTGTAATATTTTAATTAGATTATAATTAAATTATCAATGATGGATATTCATATTCTTTCTAAAATAATGCTTATTGCATTAAATTATGAAGTCAAAAAGGTACATAATATACTTATTTCAAGGATACATGAAAAATATATATTTGAATAGCTTGCATGATCAACAAAAAATAATAATAAATAATTAATTATTTGATGTATTTCACACATGACTCTCAACTATAAAATCATATCATAAAATCACTTTCTTAAATATAAAAGAAAGAGAAACAAACACTTTCACATGTATATTAGTGATGATAAAATGCTTTTAAAAAAAGGTAAAACTTGAATGCCTTCTTGGCTGAAAAATAAATAAAGCCTGCCAGAGCCATAAAAATGTTACCGATGTTTTGTGAGCAATTAAAAAAAAGAAATTGTTATTTAATGACGCTGGCAAGAAATATGTGCATTCTATCGTTATTTATGTGTGCATTCAGATGTGTAAATATCACTTTCTATGTTTCTAATTGTTTATAGTCAGAATTATTGAGAGATGCTTTATTCATATTAATGTATTTTTATAACATCACCACTGCTTGAACGGCGAGGAAACCGACATGTCCAAGAATAAAAAAGTTCAGACATGTCAAGAATCAAAAACTTCAATGACATGTGACATCCATGTAACATATAACCCGCACTTGACCATCATATTGGATTATGGCCTGAACCCTTATTGGAGGCCCGTGTCGAAGCAGTGGGAACATAATGAGCTGATGATGATGATATATTGATGATTATTGTAATGACAGATCCAAGTTCTGCCTTTTTCTTAAATCTTTTCATAGCTTTTTACTTTAGCTACAGATGATATTTCTAATCACTAGGAATTATTCAAGATTAATTAATTTAACCTTTATATACAACCTTCTTGGTATGTTTTGATAATGAATAATTATCAAATATTTAATACATATTGCTGTATAACTGTGTTTGGAATGTTATGAAATTATTTTTATTTCTATGATGAAATGTTGTGTATTATGGGTAGGTCTAAGAATCAACCAGCATTTATTTTGTTACCCCTAAATGATAAGGGTAGGTAAGGAAGAATAACGTTCATCAGACCAGCTTGTATAACTATAAATGCTTAATTATTACATACATCTAAATACAGGCATGTATTTTTAATACTACCTCAGAAATTTACACTCTATTTTGCATATGGCTACAAATGCATGTTGAAAAAAGCTGTTTAATAATTAATTAATATTTAATAGTAACTAGGAGACACACAACCAACATCTAAATACATATTATTAATACATATTACTTATATTTAGATAAGTCCATTAGTCCAAAACTCCAAAGAATACTAATTTGTGAATATTATTATAAAATGTTATTACTATATATTTTGTCTACTTCATTTGCTCATATGTACATTACTGCAAGTATAAAGGGTAAACGTAACTGGTGTCTGGTAAAACAATATTGAGAATTTAAACCACAGTTTATACTAAAAAACGTGACATTGTTACGTACCGAAAAATTTTTAGGTTGTTATTATACAACAGCTGATAATATATTACTTGTAAAGCGCCGGAAAATTAGTGCACAACGTTCATTGTAAGAGTGAGTTAAAATAAACTTTAAATATAAAACTTACGTTCTCTCAATTTCTTTTTGTAAAGCGGATCCTTTCTGCGTTGCTGATCAAAATACACACAATACCCTAAGAAAAGAGTTCCGGCTAGGCCAACTGCAATTCCAAGAGTTGTGCGTGTTAGTTCCATTTTAAAATATGTTTTGTAGCAATAGATTCATATAAATAATCGAATTCCACGTCTTTTTAGTTACAAAATTTAATGTCCGCCATTTACTGAAGAGAAAGAATGAATGTTGGTATCCCTGTTTTTCACTATTGTTATGATTTTTTGGATACGTTCTATATATGCATTTATGTAATTATTTGAATAATTACTTAATAAATTCATGTAACTGAATTTCCTATTTTTATTTAATGCAGAGTAATATAATTTTATAAGGACAGATTAATGTGTTTAAATGAGAATTTATGTAAAATTAACAATATTTTATTTTATCTATGATGCCTTGAACATGTGGTGGAAAATCTGGAAAATAAATAAATTGCCATGTATAAAAAATATCGAATGTACACATGATTGAAATAGGAGATTTATCTTCCTTTTAAATAAATCCCTTTAATATTTATATATGCCGTTCGATCCCTGTAAGAAATACGCCTGTGAGATCCAGAGATGCCTTGTTGGTGAGTCAATTTAATATATTTTTAATTATGAAATCGCTTGCCGACTTCCGACATAATGTAGTCGCCATCTTTACTTCTATCCTTCAGTCGGCTCTAGATTTGCGGGCGTTTCATCGCCGTTTTTCAATGTTTTGCTCAATTATATCACAATTGTTCCTTTCAAAATATACATAAAAAGTTCGTGAAGTGTTGCGTAATAGTTTGGTGTGAAAATGAGTTTTTTCGGATTCGGACAGACAGCGGATATCGAAATTGTATTCGATGATGCGGACAAACGTAAAGTTGCTGAGGTAAAAACGGATGATGGAAAAAAGGAAAAGCTTCTGCTTTATTATGATGGTGAAACTGTTTCTGGACGCGTAAATGTGACGTTGAGAAAGCCTGGGTCGAAATTAGAGCATCAAGGTATAAAAGTCGAGCTTATCGGACAAATCGAATTGTTTTATGATAGAGGTAATCATCACGAATTTATATCCTTGGTGAAGGAACTAGCCCGTCCCGGTGACCTTTTACAACACACCTCGTATCCCTTCGAATTCGCTAACGTGGAAAAACCTTACGAAGTGTACACGGGTGCGAACGTTAGACTCAGGTATTTTTTGCGAGCCACAATCGTTAGACGACTTACAGATATTGTAAAAGAAGTTGATATAGCTGTACACACACTATGCAGCTATCCCGATGTTCTAAATTCCATAAAAATGGAAGTAGGCATTGAAGATTGCCTCCACATAGAGTTTGAATACAACAAATCAAAATACCACTTGAAAGACGTAATTGTGGGTAAAATATATTTCCTACTGGTCAGAATAAAAATAAAACACATGGAAATATCAATAATTAAACGAGAAACCACCGGTTCTGGGCCTAATACATTTACAGAAAATGAGACTGTTGCTAAATACGAAATCATGGACGGTGCTCCGGTAAGAGGGGAGAGTATTCCGATTCGAGTGTTTCTAGCTGGTTATGACTTGACGCCCACAATGAGGGACATAAACAATAAATTCTCTGTAAGATACTATTTAAACCTTGTGCTAATGGATACTGAAGACCGGCGTTACTTCAAACAACAAGAGGTTACGTTGTGGAGAAAGAGTGACAAGTCCCGATTGCCGTTACATAATCCCCACCACCCACAAACGCAAACACTGGCAAATCCTCACCCTCAAAGGCAGCTTAGTGCATCGAGTGAAGAAAATTCTATAAGAACTGCGTCTCCTAATGCTCCAGAAAATTTACAAAGGTCTATTTCACCACCCATGCCTACAGAAAAACAAAATGGACCTGCACAAATGGAAAAGGAAGAACCAGATCTATTACCAAACAAATTATCCAATACACTTATTGAAAATCCACAGGAACTTCCTAAAAATAATGAAATATCTCAGCCTGTTAATGAACCTGAAATTGAAACGTTGGATGAAAAACCTCCAGTGTCTGAAAAACCTACAATTAAAAACCAAGAAGCAGAGAAACCTCAAATTAGTGAAAAACCTCAAATCAACGATAAACCAAAAGCAAAACCGCAAGCCGAGAAAATAATGGTTGCGGAAAAACCATTGTTAGCAGAGAAACCACAGGTTGCAGAGAAGCCCGTATTATCACGACCAGAGAGTGTAGAAGCAAGTGCCAGCCAATAACCTCGTAATTTTGCGGTTGGCATTACGGCAACCCACAGAGACTGTATGTTTTCATATACGAAGACAATTGTTTAAACACATATGTATAGCCGATAGATTGTTATTGCCATTTCGTTTTTGATGTTTTATCAACGTAGGTTTATAAATAACTAATTAAGTGAAAACATTACGAAATTGTGATAAGGTATCTGAAAATAATGCACTAATATTTTAATTTATGGCACATCTCGAAGATGCTTTGCTAAAATGGAATCTTAAAGTACATATTTATTCAAAATTTAATCTAGGATAGAAGGAAATTATTAAAAATTGTATATCGGTGATGTATGCAAGGAAGATTTTCTTTTATTACTTTTTTTATCTAATTTTTGATAAACATTATTTACTATTGCATACAGAGCACTGTATTATATAGCTTAATATTGTTTTTGCAAGATTTGTATATTTTTTACACAAATTAGTGTATTGTGAGAAAGCAATATATAAATATCTTTAGCCTTATATGTATATTAGGAAGGTCATGTCAAATGGTGGTATTATATAATAGGTACCTCGTTAGATAATCTGTAGAAAACATTTTGTGAAAAACAAATTAATATAATTTTTAACATTTATGTATGTCTTTTATAGGCCTACCGTGACCATTAAATTCTAGATAAAAAGTCATTAATGCAAATACTAATATTTATACAGAGCTTTTCATCCATACCATGCTGCTAGAAGTATATTTTAATTGAAAATTCTAAACATTTGCAACAAAAGCCCCCCAAGAGATTTGGAAGCTATTCGTACATAAATTATTAACTAGTTGTGGCAACTATTCTGAACGACAAGGTCATAAATAAACCAGTAACGTAAATGTGTTAATTTTTTCATTGTATGCCTCTATTAATATTTATTATTTCTGTATGTATGATATTATATTATAGAGATTTCTACTCATATCAGTACTGTAAGACTTGAATGCTTGATTTTTTTTGCACTGACTAAAGACAATCCAGACACTAAAAAAAATTGTTAGGTCTTCTCTCTCATTCTTATTCAACAGTGTTCCTATAGTTTCGTCCCTGTCGACGTTATGATTCGAGATTCGACTAAGGTGTGACAATAAAATAAAACACAGTAGTATTTTTTATTTGAATGGTGCGATTTTAATGAATACACAATAAGGGATTAAATTTCATACAATTTTGTACGTTATGATGAATAAAACTGGAAAAACAAGTTGTTAATGACTCGAGGAGTTAACAGGAAAAACGGAGTAGTTCGTACATAACTTCCGATGTCACAGTAAATATGAGCCATGTTTGATGTTGATGCCGATCCACATCAATTTGTCTCAATTGAATATATCAAATATGTCCTTCAATTGAGCATCGCGTATCTGGAACACATATCGATAAATTATTCGTTTTACACACGCCTCGCGCTGTATCATAATGACATGTTCAAACAAATTATGCGGTCGTTTTCTTGTGTTATTCATGATGTAATAATATAGTGGATAATTTGCAATGATAGGTACTTCAATAAATTATGTATACAGGCAGCATATTTTCAATTGAACTTTTGGCTTAGTACCTTAAATTATGAAAAAAAATCTTGTGAATTTTCTATAAAAATACCTACCCAATTGCGCTATTGGATAAATCTGCTGCAACTTTCCTTAAATATACTCTAAATCATTCAAGGTGCATTATTTGGTATCAAAATTTATTTATTAACAATATATTTGGTATTAGAATTGAATAATCGCTATAAATTATAATATGTAATCGCCTTTGTTTATATTGTATGCAGTTATTATATTTTCATTTGCATCTTTGATAAAAAAATCCAAGACTATTGTAAAAAGAATACTAAAAGTATATCTAAATAATCGTTAAATCGATTTAAATTGTATAGAAATGGTAGTACGTATTAAACATATGTAAAATTAAATTGTATACATTAAAGTTGGCTTATTATATATAGAAATAAGATAATTAGATGAGTCCATGTTATGTAAAACATTGTTATTATTAATCAGTTTAATTTCTAGTATTGTACCTTTTTTTTAAGGAGGTTGAGTGCATGTCGATTATATCACATTGTTAATAAAATATATGTATAAACTGCTGAATGTGTTTTTTATTAATTATACTAGCTTTCCGCCCGCGGCTACGCCCACGTAGGTAGTCAAGGAAATTCCCATGGAAATGAGATGTAAACCTACGGATTTTTTTCCAACCCACGTGTACACCATATTCTTCTTTTGATCAACAAATGTATGTCCACAAATGACTATAAAAAATTCTAAAGATTCACGAATAAGTTAAATAGGTACTTATCACAATAATTTTTTTGGCTTCCGCCCCTTGCTTGTCTCCAATTAGTTATTAGGCCGTTTTGGCTGTAATCAATATATCGCAAACAACTACGTTTTTGTATGGACGTTCTATGTCCAAGCTTCAATGTCTGTATTTTGTCCTAGTGAATAAGCCGCTTTCTTTATACTTTATTCAAGGCTTAGCATTTCGTTTGAATGAAATGTTTTACATTGGTACTTAGCTATAACTCGATAATATTATGATAAGGCTGGTGTACGACCGACGCGAAGTATGATTATAGTAGATTATAGTTTTGTCCGGTTATTCATGTCATAGGTATTAGGGCTAATTATTTTAATTAAATAATGGTTTTGGACTGTTTTAACATTTTATGGATAAATTATTTAAGGAGAAAATAGACTGGAAATTTATTTCTTCTTTGCTCGCGTTCGTATTGTAAATCAATTCTTAAATCCACCTGAAAACATATGAAAAAGTTTCATTTAAATAGGTCCAGCCGTTTAGGAGCAATGCAGAGAAAATACAAATTATATAGTTAGAGGCTTTTTTGATAGTATTTTTAGTCAAACTGCGAAGTTTACAAATGAATCATTAATAATAATTAAAAGTTCCTAGTACCTGCTAATAGGTGAATAATGAAAAGAGGTTTTTTAAGTCAGTTCAAAGGTCGGATTGATGTAGGCCTATTGCACATGTAGGATACAACCTACTTACGTAGTACAATAATTAGTAATTACTATATGACGTAGTTAATAATTGTAGTTCTACTACCTAAATAAAGTGTTTGAACAACTCGGTGCATGTTAAAATCCCTACGTATTACATAACTACGTTTCTGCTGAGCATTGTTTTTTTCCATTGTTACTGTTAAAATAAACGCAAATTTTAATAGAATGGGCATTAAAAATTCTATAAAAACACATTGTTGTGTTATAACATTAGGTACATAATACCTAAGTTGTTTGTTGTAAGTAACAAATCATTTGATTAAAAACTAGAATGGTTTTCGTTTGATTGGGAAACCCCCTAAAGTCGAATACAGCACGTAAAATTGTCAGTACACGAGAGAGAATATAAG
The DNA here is from genome assembly GCF_061535395.1 of Colias eurytheme. Taxonomy (NCBI): domain Eukaryota; kingdom Metazoa; phylum Arthropoda; class Insecta; order Lepidoptera; family Pieridae; genus Colias; species Colias eurytheme. The sequence continues at coordinate 4,264,277 of NC_143006.1, forward strand.
TTTGATTTGTAGTTAGGAAAAAACTTGCACTTTTAATTTCACATGGCAATCTCAAAAATTACAGAACACAATTTTCAAGAGGTACGCTGCGGTCGCGTGTTCGAGGCTATGCGCCAGTGTTGCCTGAAGCATAAACCTGTGTCTCTGGTCTGTGAGGGTTATAGCCTGGAGCCGAGAGTGTTCGCGCCGGTGACAGATCGAGCTGATAGGAGCAGTGAGTGGATTTAATAGATACCTAGATACAAATAGATTTGAAAATTGCAAGAATGAATACTGAAAACACACACTCTGAACTAAGCTGAGATAGAAAATTTCTTAGGTCATGTTAATAATTAATAATGTTGCTAGTAATTTTTTAAATCAGTTCAGTAGGTACTAAGGTTCAATAGTTTAATCTAGCAATGACCAAGTCGTGACAAACAGGTAAAATAAAATATTTTCTCTCTACGTCGGTAGTTATTTAATTCGTACATGGATAACTCAAAAAACTATCACCACGAATGCAATATGATATGGGCTAGTGAAGCCTGTAAGAGCGTATACGCACTATGCGGGTAGCCGCATTGCGGGTAGCCGTCCGGCTGACCGCAATCACAATTATGTACGTAATATTCATTTCTATGCGCACTGCGATGCGGCTACCGCAGACCGCACAGTGCGCATAGAAATGAATATTACGTACATAATTGTGATTGCGGTCAGCCGGACGGCTACCCGCAATGCGGCTACCCGCATAGTGCGTCTACGCTCTAAGTGTTTCAGAAATTTCCTAATCGCCTTAAAAACGAGCTACATTAGATCATAGATGTCTAATCCTGCACATTAAACACAATGTTCTTACAACTATATAAATTTTGACATAGGTGTGTTGACATACCTGTGTTCTGAGTTTTTTATTGATAACCATTAACCATGTGATGTTTTAAGATGTTTTGAATATCGTTATCTCAGTTTGTTTTAATCTTCAATAATAGGTATAAGATTTAAGGATAAGTCGAAGAAGGGCAATTCACTTAAGTGTTAATTCCAATACTAATACAGCTCATGAACATTGTTTTATTATATTTTTTGTTCTGCTAATTATAAATTATATTGTTTCAGCTAAATAATATGGAACAGCGTCGTCGGAGCACTCCACTCGGTAAAAGAAGTTGGATATTCAGATACCCTAAAGTTTTTCAATTTACTTTCACTGGACTCTTTCTCGGCATTTTCTTTTCTAAGCCGTTATACGATATTTTCTTAAGGGAAAGCGAACCGATAGATACTAGCGAGCCGCCAACAACATACACCCGCAAACGAAATATTGAATAATGGAAGCGGTGTCCAAGGCAAAGGAACGGTTCGCTAAATATCCTTTAATTTACGCGAAATGCTCCAAACAGGGAGCACTCTACGCTCGCTGTGTTTTACTAAGAGAAGATTCAGTTAAAAAAGACGATTGTGCAAAAGAATTTCAAGAATTCAAAACCTGTTTGCAAAGTGCCGCGAAGAGTTTAAAAACGCGAATATAAAATGAAGCGCGTCTTGAATTTGCCGTTTCATTTTCATGTTACCACCGCGTTTCTAATTCGCATTATTTTTGTGTATTACGCCACCTACCACGATCAACATTATGACGTTCCGTACACGGACATAGACTATAGAGTTTTTACAGATGCCGCGAAACACGTTTACAAAGGGGACTCTCCCTACAAACGACACACCTACAGATATAGTCCGATAATTGCGTTCCTTTTGACGCCAAATGTTTTTCTTAACGTTAATTTCGGGAAGATTTTATTTTGTGTTTTTGATTTACTATGTTCTTACGCCATAAAGAAGCTAATTGAGAGACAATTAGTTGGTAAAATCAATGGATCTACTATTGCTACCTATTGTTCTTTAGTTTGGTTATATAATCCGATGAGTATAGCTATTTCAACCAGAGGAAATGCAGATTCAATGCCTTGTTTTATTATAATTCTTTCGCTCTTATTTTTACAAACTGACGTTGTTGTAGGATACAGGAAATATATTCTTAGTGGTATATTTTTAGGTTTGTCCATACATTTACGGTTATATCCAATTGCGTTCACATTTCCCATGTATTTATCTCTTGGATCATATAAAATAAATCGTAATACTGTTATAAGAGATGGTATTATACAGCTACTACCGAATAAAAAACAACTTCTGTTAGCATTTAGTTGTATTATATCGTTTATTGCACTCACGGGTGCAATGTATTTGTTATATGGTTACGAATTTTTATTCGAAACGTACATATATCATCTCTTTAGAAAGGACACGCGGCACAACTTTTCAGTTCTATTTTATTACTCTTATTTAACAGGCGGACAATTGTCCATAGATTTAGTTAAAACGTTGACCCAAATTTCGGAGTGTGTTATTTTGTTTGTAATTAGCTTAGCTTTTGGCACAGATAAACAAACGCTGACGTTTGCTTTGTTTTGTCAATCTTTTGTCCTAGTGGCGTATAACAGCGTTATGACGTCACAATATTTTATATGGTTTTTGTCACTTTTACCATTGGTTATGCACGATTTACGGATGAAACCAAAAGCAGCGCTATTTTTAGCAATCCTATGGGTGCTTCCACAAGCAAAGTGGTTATATTATGCATATTTACTCGAGTTTAAAAGCCAAGAAATATTCTTTTACATATGGACAAGTGGCATTTTCTTTTTCGTTGAGAATATCTATATTTTGAGCAAACTTGTCAAGAGTTATAGCCCTAGTTATGGTTTCGGCCAGATCAGTGATAGTGAAATTAAAAATAAGTAGTTTACATAAGGTTGTAGATATTAGATACTTTTGAAATGAAATAAAAATAAAAAAAACATGTTCCTTTTTGTTTTATTTACTAACTAACAATGAGACTAAAATAAAAACAAATGCATTCAAACTGCAAACAATTTCAAGAAGTGACCACATAAATAAAATTTTAATATATGGTTTTTATAGTTTATGGTTATTAAATTGGTGTATATTTGCGCACATAAATGCCATAAAACATTTTGTACTCTCTCCAAGTGTGGATACCAACTAAAACCAATAATTTAAATTTAAATAATTGTAGTAAATTGAAACCACCTGTATCAGACAACAATTGTGTAAAAAATTATAAATTATTCTGTTTCAACAAACATGTATATAACTACTAACTTTATTGCAAACAAAAAATAACAGCATTTCCCAAAATACACTCAACCCTTTTCATTATGGCAACACTAAACTAACTGTCATCCAGCAAATGTCAAAGTTATTGTCTATGGTAACAATTTACTGCAATGTTCACTACTATTTCTTTTGCTGGAGGTTGATTTTTGTTAAATCTTCAGATTCGCCTTGCGACATGCTGGACAGCTTCTTGCCAATGCGTTCATGAACATCTAGATATTTGGCGACGCAACGATCTAAGCACACTGATTCGCCTTTGCCTGAAATATTAAACATATATGCTATAGATGATATACATGGTCCAAATTTTAACATTTTTACTATTCCATTAACAGGAGGAACTTTATTGCAGGTTTGAAAAAAGGTTTGGAAAAAATATACTGTCACATATTAAAGTTATTATGGGCAACAATGCCCTTTAGTTACAAAAGTATTATAGAGAATGGTAAGTTTTATATTATTTCAGGTAAGTATATTCATATTTTATATTCAAATAAAAAAAAATATATATATTTTAATTTATATATTTGTCTGTAAGATTTAAATGAAATTTTATATAATATGATCAGATAATATCTAAGATCTCATCATTGAACTTTTATATGCTACAAGCTGCTCTTCGCAGTTTCACCCACTTCTGTTGGTCTTACCATAGTGATATATAGCCTTCCTCGATAAATGGGCTATTTAAGACCAAAAGTATTTTTCAAATCGGACCAGTAGTTCCTGAGATAAGCGCGTTCAAACAAACAAACTCTTCAGCTTTATAATATTAGGAAGTTAGAGCAAATTATTATATGCCTATTATTATACTATCTTACCTAATTCAGGTTCGAAATACTTCACAGGTATGCATTTGCGGTGGCAAGCCCCGACAAGACGGTTGTACATATCGGACATCATTTCAATCTCCAATTCCTGCACTAACTGCAGTTTTGCAGGGTCTAGCAATGGTGCGGCCATTTTGATGAATGTATTAAGACGTTACCTTAGGAATTACCTGTAGAATTTAAGTTATATAAGGCTATGTATGTCTCAAGTTATGATAATTTTTATAGTATCCTTATAAGAATTCAATTTAATAGGAAGTAAACAAATATTTAATTGGTTTGTTAGGAATCAATAAAATAATTATTTATCTGGTTGATATTGAAAGTAGAAAGCTACATATCGAACAATTTTTTACTGAAAATGTTATGTAAAATGCAGTAACGACGTCGGAGTGACTTACTTTTTACAATTTGCGATATACGTCTGGATATTCTCCTTCGTTAGATTTTTTCATGCGTTCACGAGATTTCATATTCTCCAAACGCTTGTCATTAATAGAGCTTTTGGCTAACACGAATAATGACAAACTGAAGGCTGTAATTCCAACCCTAAAAAAGTAATTTCCAGTCATTATAACTATAGAATTTTTAATGGTTCGTAAGTTTAAAACATAACCTATAAATTTTTTAAAATTACGGTAAAATAAAGAATAGTGTATATCTCACCACACACAAAAAGGACAAATTTATGGGAATGATTACTGTAATTATTGTGCAAATAATTACCAAGAAAGTGTTATTTTTCCAAATTTTCCAAGCGACATACTATTTTAAACCAAATGACACTTGACAATACTGTTAAAAATTGCCATATTTATGACAAATTTTAAATCTAAAAATTACGTAATTCATTAATTGATTATTTATTGTACTAGCTTTATAAATAATATACTTAGTAAATGTTTTTTAAGGCGAGTATGTAGCAACATAACAATATCATCTTCAAATGAAAACTTTATTCGTGGAAATAGGTAAAACAATGTTACACAGATAAATCAGAACTCTGTGAAATAGAAAGCATAAACAATTAGGTCACAAACAATTTTTTTTTTTTACAAAATTGACATTGACAATAAAAAAGAATGTCAATGAACAAGCCACAACAGTCAAAACATTTAACATAACGTGTACAACAAACGAACCTAAAAGTCTATATAATTTATAATACTTAATTAAATACGTAAACAATATTCATTCTAACATCAAACATGCCGAAAGCAACTAAATTGCATAGCACGGGTAAGCCGAAAAGAATACAAAAATCTACCAAAAATGATGATCAAACATCCCCTGAAGAATCAACGAGGGAATTTCAATTGCAATTGCTGTGGTGCATTCAGCAATTAGAAAGATCTTTAGCAGATAAGAAAGGCAATGAAAAACAATGTAAGTATGATGTTTGCTTTGTTTATTAAAAATTTTTTGGAAAGTCTATTTCTCCACACACAAAATATGTACCTATTGAATTATTGCTTCTCGTTTTGAATTATTGCTTGATTTTAACAATTTAAATTATTAATGATTCATACACAAAATATAAAAGTTTAATATGTTTTATAATTATAATTATTACTAATTGAGATTTTTTTTCAGTGCAAGAAATATGGAAAGTACTCACAGTCTTAAAAAATAATAATCAATCAATAATTAGAAAAAGACAGTTAATGAGGACACACTTAGGTGATTATAGAGCAAAAATGGCCGCAGAAGAAAAGAAGTTGGTCAAAAGTATGTAAGGATCTGTATAAACACTTTTTTACTATGTTTATAAGTTTAGTGTTAATTCTCTAGACATAAGACGTTATTTTATACACATATTTTCTGTCATGAATCTGAAATAGCCTAAAGTTAATTCATGACCAATAGGTTTGCTAGCTTTCCGAGTTGTTAAGTATGAATGTGTAGCGACACCTCGCTCTGAATCGCGCAAGCTAAATGTTTTCGCTACAGAGCATATATATATAATATGCTACTTTCCGACATCATTAATCGGGGCCTTAACGGCTGGCCAGTCGAGTAGACTGGTTGAGGATCCTCCCTTTTTCGATGGAGGAATTCCACCTGCCTTCCTCTACAGAAAGCATTATGTTTTTTTTTGAGTTCCAAATAATATTTTGTTTTAGTATCTTTCGCATATATTTATGTTTTTTTTTTAATAACAAGCCTCCAACTACCTCATGTATTAAATGATCTCTTGAGAATCAGTTGAATATTATTTAAGATGTGTATTATACAAAAAAATATTCATATATTAATTTAACTTAATTGTTTTCAGTGACAAGCAAGATAAAAATTGCAGATAGTCCATCACAACCGAAGGCGACATTTATACGAAAGTCTGCATTTCTATCGACCGGAGAAAATGCATTTAAATTCAATTTCAATGTTCCTCAAGAGCCTGAAACTAAGGAAGAAACAGAAGATAGCAAAACTGAGGCGTTAAATAATTTAAATAATACTGAAAAAACTCCAGATGAAAACAAAACTCCAAATGAAAATAAAGAAGAAAACAAAAATAAATGCAAATTTACAATGTCTGGCTCTGGATTTAAGTTTAATTTTGATGTAGATAGCAATTAATTTAGATAACCTTGTAAATAAAGATGATAATTATTTAGTACAAGTAAACTGCCAGTTAAGTGTATCTATTTGTAGATTGCTTTCTCTTTCAATATTGCTTATAGCTGCAAGGTTTGTCATGCATGCATGACAAAGTTGTAGTTTTATGTATGCAAATCTGTGTTTTTGTAAACTTGTAAATGTCTGCAGGCATGGTTGAAGTATCTCTGCTATTTTTAATTTATAAACATCACCTTCAATAATTATCCATACAGGAATAAAAGAGATATGTATAGTGAAAAACCTTTGGCCCGGCTGTACATGGACTGCTCGAGCAGTTAACGGCTGAGTGACGTACCCGCTGCTCGAGCAGTCGGTCGTTGACTGCTCGAGCTGTCGCTACAAACCGCGCAGTTGACGGCTTCAAGCGGTCGCGACTGCTCAAGCAGTCCGTGTACGGCAGTGAATGAATGTCTATAGTTCACCGCGCGGTCGCGGCTTCAAGCCGTCGGTCTCAACTGCTTGAAGCAGTCAATGTACGGCCGTCCTTAGACACTGCAGTTAGGACAGTGTATATGTTACGGCTAAAGGTAGGTGAGAACATAAACTTAAGATTAGCCGGCTAAACTTAGGTTTATTTTCGACGAGGTGTTAATGTTAGTTTGTTCTATCTTTAGCCGGCTAAACTTAAGTGTAACCGCAGGCCCGTGGCTAAAAATGTCGGGGTGGGTAGATTTGGTTACTATAATACATGTAAGGAACAGGGCGAGTGTTTTCTGGCACTTCGCCGGCTGCTGCCGCAGCACGCTCGCTGCGCTCGCTCGGCTCGTGCGGGTCTTAAGAGTTCTAACCTAACCTAACCTAGCCACCAGCTTTCTGCCCTGAGTCGGGGTGGGTAGATTTGGTTACTATAATACATGTAAGGAACAGGGCGAGTGTTTTCTGGCACTTCGCCGGCTGCTGCCGCAGCACGCTCGCTGCGCTCGCTCGGCTCGTGCGGGTCTTAAGAGTTCTAACCTAACCTAACCTAGCCACCAGCTTTCTGCCCTGAGTCGGGGTGGGTAGATTTGGTTACTATAATACATGTAAGGAACAGGGCGAGTGTTTTCTGGCACTGTGCGGGCCCCTCAAGCCCTCCACCGGCCCGGCGCTAACCAAATCTACCCACCCCGACATTTTTAGCCACGGGCCTGCGGTTACACTTAAGTTTAGCCGGCTAAAGATAGAACAAACTAACATTAACACCTCGTCGAAAATAAACCTAAGTTTAGCCGGCTAATCTTAAGTTTATGTTCTCACCTACCTTTAGCCGTGACATATATATTGTATAATAGTGCAATAAATTAAAATATTAAATGTATTCATCATCTTATTTAACAAGACTGAAATGAAAACAATGTAAATATGACTGATTTTATTATTGGTGATTTTACAAAAATTATAACTTATTACTTTCAGCAACAAAACTTGGATCTGTGAACATTTCAACACAGTGATTGTAATTTAATTAATAAAGTCTTGTTTTTTATATGGTCTTTTATTTATTTTCCCGATTTATGTATTACAATGTATGTGTAGTATTAAATGCTTCAATTATTGATAAGTACCAATATTGAACTTGTTATTTTATTACCTACTTATGATAAGATATTTCCGCAACTTTAAAAGAACCTAGGTATTTAATTAAGTATTTCGTAATAGGAAGGCTAGGCGTCGTCCTATACAAACTATTAAAAATTTCGTATCAAATTCGTTAAAACATGTTAAAATGAAATCGCCGATTCGACGTGCCCTTATCACAAAGATTCTGGTAATAGAACTCCGCGACAACCGTCATCTCATTTTTCTGTATTTTTTTCGCACAACTGAAACTTTCAAAGAAATTCTTCGAATTCACAACTGACATGCCGACGGGTAGCTCATATTTGCTATAATACGCTCCCCATGTAGCAAGACCAAGCAATCTATTGGTTTTCATATTAATAACAGCGCCACCTTCTACGCCGTGATAGTTGTCGCATTTTTTCTCATCTCTTCGATATTCTTCTAAAGTGCAAGAGTGATAGCAAGGGACATTGAACTGGCCCATTAGATAGCTGAATGTAAAAACTTCTTTACATAGCAGAAATTCGATGTACACTTCCAGTTCGGTTAGACGGAACTCTGTATCGGCTGTTCTGAACTTGTACAAATCCTAAAAAAGATATTCGATTGCATATTGAAGCGAATTTGATTACGAATTACGTACCTGTATTAGGACTATAACTATTCGTTGTTACAAATAAGTAATAAATGAAATTGGGTAAATCTCTACTTCCTTACTAGCTTCCACTCCAAAACTCCTCGACTGATTTAGATGAAATTGAGTACAAAGATAGTTTGAAACTCTTGAAAGCGTGTAAAAAATCGCTACGGTATTTTCCTTTTACTAGGTTGCGGCCAGAAAGCTAGTTAAGTACCTAATAAAAAGAATCCTTTGATATAATATAGTTAGGTAGGTATAATCTAAAATCTTACTGCATACTGATACACACATAATCATAAATAATAGCTGCTCTATATCCTAATCCCACTTATCCTACAGGAGGCAAATCTAACTAACCAAAAATCATTAAAATCGGTCGGAGGAGGTTTCTTCTACGGAAAGCAGCTTCTGCAGAGAAGAGCGGGAAAAAGCTAGTAGATGATACCACTCTGCGGCATTCATAGTACATTATATGTTTTTTCTACGATGATTTTATCACTAAAAACTTACTTTTTTTAGAGCATATCCCACAACTTTATGCGTATCATTAAAAGTTAATTTTGAGTACCATTTATACGTACTGTCTGTACGATTTATATTGAATAAATCCACCGTATACCAGGTGCCTCTGTAACCTTTATGGACTACAATAAACCCAATATCGTCATATGATTGTTTACTATTATTTGAAGGGGATACAATCGCTTTAGTATTCAGTATTTCGGTGTTGTATATGACTCTTATGTATGGTAAGTGGAGACTGGAATTATGAAGAAATTAAATTTATAAGGGTATATTAGCAGCTATAACTTATAAGTATAAACTATCGCCTCGATACCTTCGAGTGTTTGTTTTGGTAAAAAAAATTGCTTAAAACTTGCTCCCAACAGAGGGGGTTGAGTAATTTTTAAGTAATTTTTTTTTCCTATTTCATCTACACTTATCTGCCCCCCTAGTCAAGTGGCTTTCTGTTAGCGTAGCGTTCAATAGAATAGACTACGAATGTATGAGATTGACGTAGGCTATAGATAAACGTATCTACAGGTTACGTCAATCTCATACATTCGTAGTCTATTCTATTGAACGCTACGCTAACAGAAAGCCACTTGACTAGGGGGGCTTATGGGAGATTTTGAGTTTTTAAAAATGTGTAGGTAATGTTTCTGATATTAAAACACTGATAATAGCTGATAACCATGTCTCATCTACGTGACATGTGGCTATAGAGCCGCCCATTACCCATAAGCACATTATGTAATTTGTAAGTAATTCAAAATCTAATACATAGTTCGTCAAACATATCAATGAGCTCATGAGTTCGATGCTCTGTTGAAAATGCAAATTATTTTCCACAATACCTACTTGACTTATCAAATACAGCAGGCGAAAATCAACCATATCCTCTACGAATAACGCTGTATATTATTATTGTTGAAACTTGCTCCTCTATAGCTTGTAAACCTTGTTAGAAATGCGCTACAGATCGAAAACTGTTCTATAGCGTTGATAAATCTAATACTCCGTAGAAATCGTACCTATGAATGCATCTATAAGCAGTTATGAATATTTCCGGGTGAATACAAGTAGCGGTACACATGTGAGGTTTCTCAGAATATCGGGAATGTATAACTCTTGCTATCCACGGGTAATCTGATTCAGTTACAGGTATTGCATTCACTTCATAATGTACCAAAGGAGGGAAGACTGAAAATAGGTTTAAATTTAGGAAGATAGGATACATCTTTTATTAGAATTATATTCAAGCAAACTAAGCTGTTAAATATCGCAATGAATAATAATTAGCCATTTTAATTATATCATATTCGTGTGATGTATGCAAAGAATAAAAACTTCACATTCTATAATGCAGTTAGAAAGGAAGCATTTAGAAAAGCCCTTACAAGTTTTTTTTAAGTATACATCTTCTTCTTCGTGGTTATCCCTCCGTTGCCATATAATATCCTCGAAATTATCGTATTCTTCACCAAAACATATGTTTAATATGATAAAGAAATAAAATTTATACATAAACATTTTATTGATTTTACAAAGACTAGGCACTATTGTAATACACTTAAGTTTATTGTCGTTTCGTTTACTGGATATCGTAAAATGTATTTCTATATCGCATTAGCTTTTAGCTACTGTGGAAATATTATAGTGTAATTTATTTGTATGTTCAGTTTTATTAAAAAATAAATTATATTCACTAAGGTCCCTTATCACTATTCAAATATAACGGCTCCGTACTTTTGTACCCATAGACAACAAAAAACAGATCAAAATCTCAACATGGCCTAAATGACATGACATGACATAAAACAACACTTCTTCCAATAAATTTATTTAGAATACACGATAAAATACAATATATAATATATTAAACAATACAATTATTTAAACAATTTCATATTTATCAGGGTGGAAACTAATTTCTTGCGAATAGTCGACTGGCGTTCCGTCATCGGCTTGAACAACTTTTGTAGTTGTGAGTAAAGCGAGAGACGTGTCCGACACCCAAGATACTGTTAGCGGGAAGAAATCGTTCGGAATCGCTGGTGACACACTGAAAATAACAATTTTAATATATTTTCTAGTTTATAAAATAGTGTATAATGTGTATAAATATTAGTAGCTCACGCTATGATCAATGTTGCAATAATGTTCCTATTGAGAGCAGACGAAGTGGAGTTAGTCAGCTAGTTTAATAGAAAAAGAGTGTTAAAAAAATCGTAATTGAAATATTATTTATTATTAAAAAAATAGGTAACATTACTTGTTAATTCTCATAAAATAAAGAATGAGCTGTGTTTAGCAAAATATATCAAATTATATAATTTACTTTATTATAACAGCTTATAATAGTAATACAAAACATTCAACCAGGTTTTAACCTTTTATAATTTTGTTAAGAAACATTTGCATATGGCAACACATCTAGTTTTTAATTTTTTACTCTGGCAATACTTACGTAAACTCCAAAGTGCCAGTTTTCTGTTGTTTATTGATAAGTGGAATGTTCCAGACCAACGTTCGTCCCTTCTGCGTGTAGCTGCCCTCCCATTGGTGGACTACTAGCGAGGTGTTGCCAGATCTAAGAAAAAATATATTATAATATAATATTTAAACGGTAAATTCTAATTATGATAGTCTTGGTATGAATATGCAATCCAACTGAGAATAGGATTGATGTAGCGGCATTTTGTAAAATATTTTTTTAAATATCGACCCGAAACAGTAGATTTTCTCCATTATTCACGACACGAAGCACTTCATTTTTAGATATATTTATAAAAAAAAGACGGGCTGTATTCCGAGAGTGCCGGCAGAAGTGAAAACTTGATTATTAACGTTGAGCATGTTTGATATCCATCCGTCTTACGCTTTTTCGATCAGGTCACGTGTCCTGACGCGAGTTTAAGATTTTATACCTATTACAGAAAAAGTGCTCACGCCGCTAAAGAAGTTTTCACTTTAAAAAAAATTGTCAATCTAAAATTTTTCAAAATAATCATGATAAACATATTTTGTCCAGAAAAAAATTGAATCAACATATTACTGACAACACTCCGTGTCGCACGGAACTTTAAGTTTTAGAATAAATAGTACCAACATTCAAACAAAATATCTAGCAATTGTTGATCAACTGTTTACGAATAAGAGGTATAACAGCTGTACTCACGGCATCGGAATGTTGATGTTAACATCAGAGAGCGTCAAGTGGTCTTGTTCAAGCTCGTACTCAATGTTGACGTCACAGCCGCCGTTAGCGCCCTCTGATGGCCAGCAGTTTACTGGAAAACAAAATATATTTTTTTTATTAACAAAAAACTAGTAACTAAATAAAATTTAAATTGGACCAAATAGCAGCTGTAGCTATCAAATATAATAGTATATCAAAATTAGTTCACTCAGTCAAAAGTTATGAGGTAACGTAGCAAAATAATAATACGATAGACTAAATAATTTTTGCATGCTATATTGTATTGGCTGAACATGTCTACATCTATACATAATATAATAAATCTGTAGAAGGGTTATTTCTGTACATTGAAAATATTGAAAAAATAAATAGCAGGGGGTGTTACTGGATCGATACCAAACCCAAATATGTGATTAAAAAAAAATTTGTCTGTCTGTCTGTCTGTATGTGAGGACATCACGTGAAAACTACCGGTTCGATTTCGATGAAACTTGGTATAATTATACCTTATTATCCTGGGCGTAAAATAGGATACTTTTTATCCTGGAAAAATACGTAGAAAAAAAATTAATCTTAATTTTTCAGTTTTATCTATAGACGTTGTTCTGTAGAACCGCGAACACGTTGCGTATTATAATAGGCCTAGCCGTATTTGGGTCCAATAGATATTTATAAGATGTCATTGTCAGAGTTACTCAAAATGGAGAAATAAACCATCCACGCGAAGACCGACATCCGCGCGGACGGAGTCGCGGGCGGAAGCTAGTTATTAATATTTTTGTATCACCATATTATAATACCATGATTAAAGCAAAAAAAAAGACGTGTGGCACTCGGGGACTGCCGCGGTACAGCTATTGCATGCTATGCCTTCAAGCCACACCTCCGAGCCCGTCGGAGTGGGGAGCGTGAGGTTTTTTCGTTACGGAATTTCTCGATTCGGTCCCCGCGCTCAAGGCCCGCGATAGAAGCTATTCAATAGTTTAAAAAAAAGATTTATTGACGACGCGGTTGGCGCAGTGGTAAAGTAACTGCCTACTGAGCCGACGGTCCCGGATTCGATCCCCGGTCAGGGCAAATATTTGTGTGATGAACTCAATTATTTGTTCTTGGGTCTGGGTGTTATTATTATCTATATATGTATTTATGATACCCACAACACAAGCCTTAATTGAGCTTACTGTGGGACTAGGTCGATTTTTGTAATAATGTCCTATAATGTAATCCATACTAATATTATATATTAGAAAGTAACTCTGTCTGTCTGTCTGTTACTCAATCACGCCTAAACTACTGAACCAATTTGCATGAAATTTGGTATGGAGATATTTTGATACCCGAGAAAGGACATAGGCTACCTTTTATTTCGAAATAATAATATGTACCACGGGCGAAGCCGGGGCGGACCTCTAGTATGTATATAAAACTATAATATAATTTATTTATAGAGGACTGATGAAGATGATGATGATGATGACTCACCAGACAAGGGCGGCCGGTCGTCGCCCGCAGTGGCCAGGCGCCACTTGAGCACGCCCACGTCGCTGTTCAGCGGGAACGGCCGTTGGGCCTGCTTCAGCTTGATCACACCGTCCGATCTGAAGGCCTCCTTGTCTACGTTTGGGTGTGTCTGTGTTAGGAAGAATGTTTTTTATTTATTCATTTATTTAATCATTTATTGTACCAAACCCTCTCAACCACCGAGCGGCTAGATCCGACCGCGACACAATAGATTTTCTATTGTGTCTGTGATTCCGGGGCCTGATGGATTAATATTACAATGTACAGTATTATATATATTTGTATGGATGCTAAGTACAAAAGGTGACCTTATCGCTTAAAAGCGATTTCTTCCAGGCCACATAAACCTTTATTTTTTACCTTTTTACTATTTTTTCATAGAACAAGGAATCTATAAACACGAATATTATTACGATTATTATACATAGTATAAAACAAAGTCGCTTTCTCTAGCCTATGTATGCTTAAATCTGAAAACTACGCAAATAGATGTTGATGGGAGATTTTTAAATAGATAGAATGGTTCTCGAAGAAGGTTTTAGTATAGAATTTGCTATATTTTCTATAAAACGGGCGAAACCGCGCACGGAAAGATAGTACATATTTTTAATTATATACATATATTGAAGTTCAATAAACAATGAATTTGGCCATCACGCCACACCTTTTATAATTCTTATTTGTGTATACTTTTTTATATGTACGTAAATGTTAATCATCGCGATGGAATTTTTCTGTTCAATTTTTTTTTAATTACTATGCTTTTTCTTCCAGTACCTCAAAATTTGAAGATTAGCACAAGCTAAGCTACACAAGTTAATCGGTTCAAGGGACTAAATAATACTTTTCTATTCCAAATTAAAATTCGGTATATAAAGATATTTTTTCCTGTTTAAGCTTGAAGAATAAGTTTATTTAGTAATCATTTACATTTACGTATATAGAGAATGATATTTGTAGAATAATATATGCAGCCATCCTTATGTGTAGACATGTTTATTTGCATGTCATTATTGAAGTGAAACTTCTTTAGGAGCGTTGAAAGTAAAATTTCAAGATCGCGTCATGGCAATACCGTCACATTATGGAGTAAGGCGAAGATTTTGATATCTTTGAATCTTGCCATAGAAGTTTTACTTCTGACACGTGTGCCCGGCACATACGCTCGTTAAATATTTTTATTAATTTCTGATAAAGATCATGTTTCATTATTTGCACAATACATAATTTAGTTATACCTAAGTTTTTTATTCTTACCTGTAATTGTAAGGGCCTCGTGTCCTGGTTGTTGAGGTGCACATGTATTCTTCCAAATTGCTCATTGGTGATACGTAGCGTCAGCAAACCTGATGAAATAAATTATTATTTATGAAGAAATTAAAATACCTATAACTTATATGAACTTAATCAGAAAAAGATAATGTAAATTAACGAGTAAGAAGTACATAATATATCTTATATGACATACTAGTGGTCCGCCCCGGCTTCGCCCGTGGTACATATTTCGCAATAAAAGGTAGCCTATGTCCTTTCTCGGGTATCAAAATATCTCCTTACCAAATTTCATGCAAATTGGTTCAGTAGTTTAGGCGTGATTGTGTAACAGACAGACAGACAGAGTTACTTTCGCATTTATAATACATATTAGTAATTAGTATGGATTATAATTCTATTTTTAAATGGGAATCAATGCGCATTTTCTTTCTGCAAATGCGTCAGACACTTATAGGTGAAATAATAATAATATTACATTTATTATTATTTACAAATTAACATTTCTTCTATAAACGAAATACTTCTAAAAATGAAACTCACCAGAAAGCTCAAAGTTTTGTATATCACCATCCCTTCCAGCCACTAAATTCAACCGCTCTTCGAAGCGTAAGTGAATGCTGTAAAAAAATCAAAATATGTTAATTCAGGATTAACATTTAAGGCCGTGTACGCGGTCCGTGCGCTGTTTGGCTCAAATATGTGATTTTTCAAACCAGATTGTCCATCAACCACTTATCTTACAAACATAGGAATTACTAATAATTTTAGGAAATTTAATTGTCTATGTAGTTAGTTAAGAGTTTTTTTCAATTAATACAGTATTTGTGAATACCATCAAGATAACTGAGCCGATGATTACTTGATTTCACTTTTAGTGTCAATTTCGAAGCTAAAAATATCTGAAATTGCGGACAAATCTAACACACAATTATTTTTAACTAACTGCAAAGATCCTTATTAAAATAGTTAGTTAAAAGATTTTTTTATTTTGGACTCCTAACTTACGAAATTAAAATCCGAACAATGTGAATTTTTTTAGAAATTATAGTCGACAAAATGATTATTTTCACCAAGATATTTGACTTTATTGAATATAATTTATACATATTTCAATAAAAGAATGTCTTACTTATGAGATAAAATTTAAAAAATCAACTAAGGTACCTCTATTATTTTTCTACAAATTTTTTTAAAGTACTATAAAACACTGCGCGCGACCCGATTAAAATCAGTCGGCAGCGAGCCTTTCCAGAGAGAGGACATGTTGCTCGGCGCTCTCCTGCGGACCTATGCTGTTCATAGTAAAAGGATAGCGCAAGCCGCGATCTATCGTAATAGATCGCGGAGATTTTGACTTGCGTTAAATTGAATATGCGCTCTTAACATGACAGAAGAGTCAAAGTGCTACTAACATCATCAATACTGAGATAGAAGTGGCGCGGTGATTGGATAAAGACTACTCAAATGAAAGAATGCGAAATGTGTAAACATTATTTATTAATTTAAAATGTATTGCACGCCTCATAAGCGAAGCGTTGAGGTGGGTACTACTGTCACTTCGCGCAAAACATCTGATTTTTCAAACTTAAAATGTCTTTATGTATCATACATTGCACTTGTAAGATAATACATACACACACATATTAAGAAAAACACTATTTTTAACGTTCATGATATTTTTGATGTCATTTTTGTTATTTAAACTAGTTAAAAAACAGTTTAAAAAAGTTCTGTCTTGGACGTCCGTGTGTCTGTATGTGCGGATCCTTTTTCTTGTTAAGGTGATGAATTAATTTTTCTAACATTTACGGCCCTTTTTAAACCTTCGTAATTTTTATATTATTAAAGTTGTCGTGATGAAAATTCTTGACAAGAAAGTTCAATAGTAACACAATACGTCTACCGTTTTAGAAACATGATTCCATGATATTTTCTCGATAGAAAAAAAATACAAAGTTCTCATTGTTATTTTTTTTTAATCTCTGGCATCTTCAAAATAACAAACGTAAAGTTACGACTTTTTGGATATTAACTATAAAACATACAACCTATACGTCTACCGATTTAGAATTTTGAAATATGCGATGGTTTTGAAATAAACAAGAAATACTTGAAATTAGCGCGCGACTAGCCAATATAGCGAGAGCCGCCCTGTACCTTCCTACCCCGATCGCTGCACGAGTCATTCCCGCTACGGCCGTCACACGGGGAACTTGTGTCGCTCGCGCCATCGTAAAAAAGGGTGACAACACAATAAGACAAAATGAGACAAATGGGGACAATAAAGAAAATAAGAAGAAGAAACATAAAGATTGGAGGAAAAAGAATGCTTACAATTAGAACAAATTAATGAAGTAAGTTGGTTTTATTTTAAATTTGATGATAATTGTATTATAGACGATGTTTGATATGTACCCCTGTTTTAAGTACATAACGAATGTGTAAGATTTTTTTCATTTATAGCATAGATAATCTTTTCAGAAATCCGGAATCCAGAAGGAAAATAAACCCACTGATTGTTCACAATGTGAACCCACTCCTTCGTAAGTACCTTTATTCAGTCAAAAATGTATGTTATCAACGCTCTACTGGTTTTATCGCATGATTCCATTTTTAGCAAAAAGCAACAAAGTGCAAAGAAATAAAAAATCATGGTGAACTTAGTGGAAGTATGGTGGCCGTAATATGGAACAGGAGCTCATTGGAGTAGTATTATATTTAAAAAAATACGAAAAAATTTCAAGAATTACATTTCTTAGTAGGTGGTAGATAAGTATGTTGTATAAAGAATTTGATGTTGATATTTATTTCATTTATACTTACTACACCTGTGCGGGAAATTGCTTAGTACTAAAACAGGTTTATATTCATATTTACATAGTAATGTGAGTTTTCATTTCGAAAAATTTTGTGTAAGTATATTAAATTGAGTTCCTGGGTGATCTGGAAACACAATTGGCCCCGGAAGATGGCGCTGCAGTCACTCCTCCTAATCACATGTACCGATTTGGATGAATATTTGTGTGCACATTTCATTGTTGTGGGATGATTGGTTGATTCGTTTTCACATTAGCTAATATTATGTATTTTTGTTGTTAACTTAATTTAATGTTTATAATACATTATTATTGGTATAAATAAGCCAGTGTTCGTCTCACATTGCTGTACCTGCCTACCTACCTTACCAGGGCCTAACTTTGTTCTGGCTATTTTATTTTGATTATTTGTAATGAATAATTACAATTATAATAGAGTGAAAAAAATAAATACATGCGTCAATATATTTTGTGTTTTTTTCAAAACAATTTTTTTATTTAAAAAAATATCATTCCGACCGCGGCTTTGCCCGCGTGGAATTAGGTTATATCGTGAATCCTGTTTTTTCCCACAGAAGTGTTCAGTTCGGATAAAAAGTATCCTATGTGTAAATCCAGGCAATTAGCTATATTTTATCAAAATTGGTAATGTAGTCTTGACGTGATTAAGTAACAACTAACAAAAAAATATACAAATTAACATCTAAAGTTTCGCATCAGTTTTACTGTATTAGTGATATCTTCCACTCTTGACTTTGACTGAGAAGAATTAGGGTTTATAACTTCTTTCAGAAATAGTACCTTTCATTTCTGGGCATGATGTAATATCTACGTCAGCATCAAATTCTATCTAAATCAATTCAGTAGTCCGCGTTATTGAGTACCATTTCATTTTTTCAGAGTAACAATATTTTTTGTTATTTTAAAGATTATTTATAACCTGTATTATTTTATTTTGTAATAAAGTAAACATTACGAAATAATAATTATTAATAATGTCTAAGTAGTTGTTGGAAAGAAGATTATTTGTTTATAAACAAGAAAATAAAACCAATAAATCAACAATTGAATAAATGTATAACAATATTATAACTGTATGACGACTCCATACATGTTTGTCCCGAGTCGGCCAGCGGCAGCGCGGCGAGTTTGCAAGAATGACTTCGCGCACACCCGCGTTCGCGATAGCGAGCTATTAGACTCCGCCCGCCAAGCAGTGGATTTTTTTTTGTGTATCGTCTTAACACGATAGCGACCGAAATACTTTACTAATCGAGTCTTTTTTTTTCTCTTACGCTTGAGTATGCTCAGGAATAGAACCCTTTCATTTTTCAGGGTCTGATTCGATGTGGTTTAATTGTTATTAAATAAACAAAAATAATAATTAATAAATATTTATTAAAAAAAAAATTATGAGGCGTGCACTTTTGGATTTTCCAAATTATTTTATCGTTCAACGATTTTTTTTTCTATATATACATACTAATATTATAAAGCTGAAGAGTTTGTTTGTTTGAACGCGCTGATCTCAGGAACTACTGGTCCGATTTAAAAAATTCTTTCAGTATTTGATAGCCCATTTATTAAGGAAGGCTATAGGCTATATATCATCACGCTAAGACCAACAGGACTGACGCGGGTGAAACAGTTGAGCGTAGCTAGTAAGACATAAGATGCCCTTTTCCTTTTTAACCTATGAGTACTATAGACTCACTCTTTCTGGTCAGCGGCTGGCGGTTTGTCCACTTTAGCGGTCATCCGAGTGTTGGTAACTATTCTAAAACCTATGACAACTATAGAGAACTCACTTTTTCCAAGTATCTATAATCTATTACAACTATAGTTCTATCTATAACCTATGACAACTATAGAGAACTCACTTTCTCTATCTATAATCTATGACAACTATAGTTCTATCTATAACCTATGACAACTATAGAGAACTCACTTTCTCTATCTATAATCTATGACAACTATAGTTCTATCTATAACCTATGACAACTATAGAGAACTCACTTTCTCTATCTATAATCTATGACAACTATAGTTCTATCTATAACCTATGACAACTATAGAGAACTCACTTTCTCTATCTATAATCTATGACAACTATAGTTCTATCTATAACCTATGACAACTATAGAGAACTCACTTTCTCTATCTATAATCTATGACAACTATAGTTCTATCTATAACCTATGACAACTATAGAGAACTCACTTTTTCTATCTATAATCTATGACAACTATAGAGAACTCACTCTTTCTGGTCAGCGGCCGGCGGTTTGTCCACTTTAGCGGTCATCGGAGTGTTGGTAACAATCTTCTCGCCTTCTGTTTGTAGGCGGGACACGAAACTGTCAGCGTCTGTGCCTCGAGAGCCGAGTTTCATGGCTGAACGGCTTGTACGACTAAAAAATTAAAAAAAAAATACATTCAAGTCATTAGTAGCAAGTAAATAGTTGAAAAAAAGACGTGTGGCACTCGGGGACTGCCGCGGTAAGGCTATTGCATGCTATGCCTTCAAGCCACACCTCCGCGCCCGTCCCCGTGGGGAGCGTGAGGTTTTTCGTTACGGAATTTCTGGATTCGGTCCCCGCGCTCAAGGCCCGCGAAAGAAGCTATGCAATAGCTTAATAATAGGAAAAACTAGTAAAAATAATATAACAATATGTTATTGTTACAAATACTGTTATGCGATAGGTGTGTTAACAGTAACTTTGATATGAATCACACTGACACAGGAAAAATTACAATATGATTATAAAATCTAAATCTAGATATTGTATATTATTGTATATTATTATATTATTATTACGAGATAATACATCCTTGCTAAAGTAATCTGATTCATAGTCAAATTAATAAACTACTTGTGATGTAATTATAATCCACATTAAGGGACAATAATATTATATTTTCTATCCATAAACATATTACACATACCAAATATTTTTACATTTTTATCACATATGTGAAAAAAATTGGAAACAAAGCACTTATAAATTTATAAAGAATAGAAAAATTTGATCACGAGGCGGGACTCGAACCCGCATCCTTCGCGCCATTCCGGGGCGGATGCCTGACCAACTCACCCACTCGTGACCCGCCAGAGCAATCGAATTTATTCTATTCTTTCAGTTTTATGTGACACCGAATTTTTCTATTCTTTATAAATTTATATTTATAAAGCATTTGAATGTCATAAAACTTCAATAAAATATCAATAACACTTATATCACTAATATCAGTAGCACTTACGTCTCTTTAACAGGTGTGGCCGGTATCTTCTCGATCAACGGCTCACTGCTTGCTGACGACATGGAAGAACTGCCAAAACCGGTACCTATAAATGAACATTATTTATTATTAGGGTAATGTAATAAATATTATAAGACATAAGATTATTTTGTTTGCTTGTACCGCATCACCTCCGAAACTACTAAAGCGAATTTGAAAATGAACATGAACAGTGTTATTATAAATTCCATATAATTTATTGTATCGAAAAATAAAATGAAATTACCGAAATTCTTAGAAACGGCGCCCATGTATCTTCCCTTGGCAGCTTCCAATCTCTCTCTTTGTAACTCCTTCGCTTTCTCACGCATACGATTGGCGGCTTCGCGTTCTTGCGTCTAAGGAAAAAAATGTTTAATTTATGTATTAAATACAATTTTTTTTAAATATTTAAGTTAACAATCCTTACACGAGTGTTAAAATCCGTTCAGCTGAGCAAATATCAGATATGACAGTTCACAAAATTTACTTTTACATATTTTGATTACATGTATGTGAGATATAAGGAGCTAAAATTTAATAATTTAAAGAAACATACCTGTCTAACAGCTTGGTAAATTTTCTCCTCATGCGAGTCCATTTCTACGAAAGAGCGTACCTGCGAAAGAAAAAAAATTGAATAAAAAAATTAAATTTCAAGATGTATTTTTCAAATTTCCCAAGTTGAGGGTAGTTTTAATTTTTAACTGAAACATTGTAATTTTACAAGGTTCAACACTCATCCTGCGTTTACCCAGGTTAGTACTGTTTAATGGCTGGATAAATTTGGCTAATGAAAACACACACATATACACACCTATATAATATTATGAACACACGCAATTTTAATATGTATCTAACTCCAAATTCTGGACATAGATAGAGGCAACAAAAAAAAAAATGCATGATCTTTTTTTGGCAATCACATAATTCACATTTATTCACAAGAAGCAAATACATATGTAAAAAACAAAACATTTAACTCACTTGCGCCAAATTGACACTCTCCCTGTAGCCCAACGCTACAATCTCATCGAATGCAAACAGCAAATTGAATGCTTGGTTCAATACTTCGGCTTCTGTCAGTTGAGTGCAGTACTCAGGTACCTGGGAAGACAAAATATATTCTATACATGAAATTTGAAAATTTGAATTTATATTATTTTTACAGGTTCTGACATAACATGGAATCTATGAACAAAAATTAATCACCAAATGTGTTGCTTAAAACATGAGATAAAGATTTCTTTCTCTTTTCACATTTCTTTCACTGTTATTTTCATTTGGAAACAAACACAAAATAATTTAATAGATAGAGTGATTTTAGAGGAATTTTTATATGTATACACAGAGGGTGAAGCCACGGGCGGATAGCTAGTTTCAAACAATTAAAACTAGTATAAATAAAATAATACATACAACTCTGCTAAATAGACGCAGTGTCTCCAAATCCTCTAATATGTTACTTGCTTTTGTTGTTATGAGCAGCATGTAAAGTTTATCCAACGGCTGATAGACATATCTGAAAGAAAATAATAGCGTTTAAAAGGAAAGTATCTTGATTGATAAATAACAAGGAAAACTGACAGTAATACGCATTACTAAAAGTATAGGGATTAGAACATTATATTTTCAGTGCTGCCTTTTATAAGGAAGATATAATGTACTTTTAAAAATATTGTACCTATTTCATAAACTCATACTCAACATAATTATAATATATTTCACCCGCATAGATAGCGATATTGTTACAGTGAAAAGTCTACTATAGGTCGGAATATAGGTTTAATTTTTAATCACATGAAAATCACCTTTACCCCGTCCCGCACTACGGCCTTTTTTTTTTGTTTTAGTGGGGAAATCTTTCATAAATACCCACGGCCTCCGGGGGAGGGGCCGTGGGTTATGTCGGATTCCTACCGACCAAAACCCCACTGTGTTCCGTCAAGACGCATATTGGTAGAATTCCTCCGTGAACCCCGCACTACGGCCTGCTCGAACAGTATACCTACTATTTTCTGTAGATTGACACTTTTAAAAATTCGTTATATCTTTTGAATGGAATATCCAATTCTTTTCATTTAAAAAGTATTTTGCTGGTATTGAAACAGTCTATAATAAAACATCATTTAATGGGATAAGGATTAATATATGTGTATGGATAACATGGTTTGATTACTGTCGGCACTTCTATTTACTTTGAAAACGTAAAAAAGTTGTTGTAGTAACATAACTACTGAAGATGGACATATGGTATCGCGGACTTTCTTGTAGATATTGATCCATTCTATAATACCGTAGAACATTTTTTTGTTCTATCTTCAATAGATTCCGCAGCGCACGCGATGGCAGAAGTTTTATTGAGGATTTTTTTACACCTTGGGTTACATTATTGCATTTTTGGTAAGGATCTCTAATTTTTTTGAAAATGCAATATAGCCTATGTTGCTCAGTAAAGATGCAGCTTTCTAATGGTGAAAGAATTTTTGAAATCGGTCCAGTAGTTTTTGCGTGAAAACCATACATACATACATACATACTTACAAACTTTTCCTCTTTATAATATTAGTATAGATAAGTACATATACCATGAAAATGTGACTATATTATTAGACATCATTGTTCATTATTTATTGAATTTATTCTCATTATTATTGACACTTCCTAATCAAAAGCAGTATGATGTATTTCTATCTGATGTCAATCTGAGGCAATTTAGAGCTAATATTTTTTTGTAGTGACTTACTATTTCTTATTGGAATATTTACCTCACAGATTCAGTTTCAACGAATGTATGTTGTCGGCCGCTGGTCATAAGCTTAGGAAAAGCCGCAAGCAAACCTTCTATACGTGCCTTCGTCATCTCGACGAACTGTCGTGACACCAACGCTAGCAAATAGAATTTATTTTATAATATATAGTTAATTTTCTATATCTTTTTTTTTTAATATTTAGGGTTGCTTACCTTTTCCCGATTTTGTGCATACCGTAGCCGCGATAAGCACCTAGAAACAATATAAATATGAAAAACAGTGATAGAAGTGTCAGCATATTTAGGCAGAAATTAATAAAGTTTTTAATGTAATAACTTTGTCAATGCACATTTAATTATTAATAAATATTACCATCTTGCCACTAAGTTTATTTTACACTTAATTCACTTTTATTTTCACTGTTTATTCCGATTCTTCCACAAAAACGCGATTACAAGTTTTGACAGTATTGACAAGCTGACGTGTAGAATGTTAAGTTTTGACTTTTGACAACTGACAAGTATTAAAATTGCTTTGCTGTTCAAAAACATCACACAAGTGAATGTTAATATTATCCAATCGTAATCACTATTAAAGGATACCGTAATTCCAAAGAAAAGCATTCATCAATTAAATTATAATAACAGCTATGTTCTAGGTATAATTTAAATCTCGCCCAACTATATTCTCAAAATGATAAACGATTTATAATCTGTATCACAAGTTTTGGTACCCGTATATTCAATGTACTCTGTGGGTAAAACGGTGCAATTTGCAAACTGCATTCATACTAGTAAATTGTCATATTTGTCAGAAAGGAAGTGTAAGCACATTGTGATTTTTTCGTCGAAAATTACAAAATCGTGTAATTTTTATATTATTCTTCATTATAATAAGTTAAAAAATCTTAGCTATTGTTGCTCCAAATGGCGAAGCTAATAATTTGAGATCGTGTTAAAATTTATGGAAAGTGCCCGTTTACAAAGCAACATACTGTGGTGAGTAAATCTTTAATTTAATGCCGTACATCGGTTTGAATACAACAGTACTTTGAGTCACATGCTCGTTTATGCGTATTGATATTATTTCGGCTAATGGTCAGTTATTTCATTTGCATACAATACATTTTCCTTATGCCTGATTATAAATCGTTTATCATTTTCGGTTTATTATGAAGTTTCAGTGTAGTTAGTACCATTGTTGAACAAAAACATTTGTTGACGTGCAGTGATAGTATTTTATTAGTTTTAGTGAAGTTTTTAGCACATATGGAGACTACTCCATTACTTAGTCATGATAGTGATGATGAGGTATGTTTTTTTTAATGTAATCTGCAAACTGTGTATTTTTATACATTCTATTCGTTAAAAAAATGTACGAAAATATTAGTAGTAGTATCCTGTTAGTTCGTGATACTGTAATCTTATCTTTAATTATTCGAAACTTTTTTCCTACGCATGTTTTAACTAGATTCAATCATACTTCGAAAACATTCACAGTCCAGTGAGAAGTATGTGTAGAAATGAAGAAATGCGATGTTCACCGTATCCGTACTGAACGGGAGCCTCCAGACCGTTCGGCTAATGACCGAGATCCGTTGATAAAGTCTCCGGTCGTTGTTCAGGAGGACCCTCACGATAATCAGAATTTAGTAAGGATAATGTAGTTAGCACTGTACAGTATAATAGGTTAGGCGGTCAAGCTTTTTTTGTGTGTGTACAATATTCATGAAAAATATGCATCTGTATTATATTTAGGATACAGCATCTTCCAAAATAAAAGCTTCATTTTTACTTTTGTGAAATGAATCTATTAAAGAGATTTTGATGAGTTTTGTATGTGAGAGATGTATGACGTATGTGTAATTGTAAAAAGTGTAGAACAAAAATATTTGCTGCATTCTGTCAATTTTCAGTAGGATGGTGCATGCATTGTTTTTTATCCAATACATTTACTTAAAAAATAAGGGAATCAAGCCTTATTTTTTGAATATAATTCATATAAAATACTAGCCACTAAACCAAGGAGGCATATATTATAATTTATAATAAACTATACAGTTTGACCTCAAAGAAACTTGTAAGTAAGCATCATTTTAGATGAAACAGCAAATTCCAATGCAAGCCTACAAAGCCTACAAGCCCACTGCTTGTTATTAATTTTTTGCTATCAATGTCTTTATTGACGAGGCAAAAATATTTTTACGCATGTTTAATGTTAATTGAGTGTTAAATTCAGATACTTATCTAATTCATACATTTATTTATTGTTATTTTAATTGTTCTTAAATATAAATATTTTTCTATGTACATAATATGCATGTTTATATGTATTGTTTAACTGTATGTCTCAATAAGCTTTATATTCTTAATTAAAATATTGTACACACCACAATTAAATCTTGACCAACTGTGAGATAGTCCTGCACGTTTTTTATTTTGACACAAAATTAGTTATCAATGTGTAGTTGTTTATGGTACACATTTTTTTTTCTAGGGCTATTTTTTGGAATTATTTTGGCATGCTATATTTTTAATCTGTGGTTGGTAGTTTTGTTTTGTTATTCATTAGTGGAAAATGTAGTGTACATATGGGAAATAGAAATATTAAATTAAATTTTTGGCGAATGTTAGTTATTAATAACTTATCTATAAATATTATCAAAATTAGACTTAATTACTGTACAATTTTACATATTTTAAATCATTATATTCTTAGTTTCTTTGGAATGCAGAATCTATACATTATTTTAATATCTTGTAAGTGCAAATAAAAATACCCATAATATTTTGAGGAAAAAAATGTGAAAACAAAAACCCAGTTTAAAATAATACTTCAATTTGATGCAGTAGTTGATATACTTAAGTAATAAGATAGACTGGACTGTCCAAATATTCTCGGTAATATATCACTACAAGCACCGTCATTACGAACAAGGCATTGCCAACTATTAAAGGTTCCCCTCGCTTCAACCAAACACCTGCAAAATTCTACACTCTTCCGTCTACCTGATATTTACAACAAGAAATTTTCAAGTGTTGACATATTTCATCTCTCCCGTAACAGTTTTAAAAAAGCAGTAACAGACATCACCAATTCAATAATTTCTTAGTTTACCATACACAATCTCACCACACTACACCATTATACACTACACACACAGTACACACACTCACACATCCATACCAAACATTCTATACTGGGTACGTCTTTCTCTTTTTTGTATACCATGTCAAAAAAAATATATATATATATATATATATATATATATATATATATATATATATATATATATATATATTAATTTTTTCCACTTTGTCATTGTTATAATTAATGTTAAACTACTGTCACATTAATTGTCTTATTATTGGTATTCCTTTTTATTGGCGTATTGTTTTGTTAAAGTTAATTATAAAAATTGTAATACAAATAGCTGTAAGGAATCTATGTATGTAAAAAATAAATAAATAAATAAATAAAATAAGTGCAATCAACTAAAAGCATTCCGGCTTTATACATTGGCAGAACAATAAGTAAACATAATAATTAATTGAAATTGATATTTTTCTCACAAATGGATATTGTCTTTGTATGATACTAACTGAGATTCTAATTAAGAACTTGAGTTCACTGTACAAGCATTAAGAGTGTTCAAATGGATATTAAATGTACAATCTTAATGAACACAATTGCAGCCAATTATGGTGCCCTGGTAACTGAGGATTAGATTTCAAAACTTGTATGTGGGTAGAAATTGATTTTACTGTATGAAAATATTGATTTAAACGAAAATTCCGATCCTTTAGAAATTAAAGACTTTTCAACGGATTTAAAGGTAATTTATTTATATTATTTTTCAGAAGAAACAAGAAAATCAAATGTATTAACATTTTTGATTGCCCTTATAATATAAACTATTTTATTTTCCTCTCGAGCAAAAGTGTAGATCCTATTCATAGGCCACACAGAAATTCAGTTTTAAAAGTGCTAAATGAAAGCACGAATGAAACGCTTTTTTTTAATGCGCTTTGTGAGGTCTGTACAGAGGATTGTAAATCTTTAAAGTAGATATTTTGATTATCCAAATAATGGATTTGATTTTACACCAGATATAAAATATATGTACCTATATTACTTAAAATAAAGAAGTTATTTATAAGATGCATCTACATCCTAATTTGTTACTAAAACTGTAGCAAAATCCCTTGCATGGAGATCAGATAACTGTGATTTCAGTTTAATTCCGGGTGTTGCTCCAATCCCCAAAGGGACTGTTTAAACCTTAAAAAATGCCTTCTACAGAAAAAAGAACTCGCAACAGATAACAACAGCTATTCTTCAAATGATTATCTCAAGTAAACAATGCAAATACGCTTAGTATCTCGCTATGTAAACAATGGTAGTGGTCAGGCTATTAGCGTCTCAGATAACTTGAGCCCGTCTGATTAACGTAGATTAAAAATACAGATAAAAAACTGGATTATTGACATCCCCACAACCGAGCGCGTATCTTATCTAAGTCCATTAAAGGAAATGAGACAAAATGGTCTGGTGTTCTTGGGCTTTTTTAAATGCATTCAAGTTTTTTGAATAGCAACACTGTTTCTGTTTTGTGTTTACGTGATTCGAAGTTTGAATGTTTTGGGAATTCTTTTTTTTATATTCCCGCGCTTTTTATGTGCAGTGAGTAGTGCGTTAGTTTTAAAATGAAGAAGAAATTTTATGTAAACAGACCTCCTAAAAAGGTAAGGTCACATTGCTTCATTTTTTATTTTCAAAATAAAATGTCTCGTGCTGTAAGAATCAAAAACTGCTTGTTCATTTACACATGACGCTACAATTTTCTTTTTTATCAACTATCACATAAATAACAAATTATCAACGGTTATTATTGTAGGCAGATTATAGACGCTAGATTACGTTTTACCGAGAAGTAACAATGATTAAGTTTAAATAAATTAAATATATATTTTTAGTTTTTTTATCGTAAAATATTGAAAAATATTTCAATGTATTGGTAGGGAGTTCCTAATGAAAGGTATGAGAAACAAAACCTTGGATATTTTGGTTCGTTATAAACTCTTAATATTGCATGTTGATATCGATACAGATATATACCCGCATACGAGCTCTTCCAAACTATAGTCGATCTCTGTGTTTTCTTCCAAATCCTTTTACTAATTATTATTATTAGAAATAATAAAAAACATCAATCTAACCAGTATTACAAAACGCGACAATCTAAATTAACAATAAGTACCGAAACTAGATTAACACTGTTCATAAAGGGATATTATATGTAATATGTCCCTTTGTTTCAAGATTCTAGAAATTACGATTCAAATATATCAGAACAAGGTTATTAGAAAAAAACAATACCCAACAATTACGCCCTAAACAAAGACGATAGAGTAAACCCTATAATTATTGTAGTCTACAAATTCTAGACATATAATTAATTACCAGGCCAAGGTTACCTTTAATAAGAGTACTTGCGTGCATGTGTTCTTTCTCACGGATTTACTTATTAAATTTTTTAATACCTTCGT
This sequence comes from Colias eurytheme, assembly GCF_061535395.1. NCBI lineage: Eukaryota > Metazoa > Arthropoda > Insecta > Lepidoptera > Pieridae > Colias > Colias eurytheme. Next base: position 4,293,989 of record NC_143006.1, read on the forward strand.
ATTTTTATTAGTTACAACTTTGTGAACAAAATATTGTAGTAAGAAGATGTATTGGCTGTGTCTAGACTCTAGATACACTTTATGAGAGCTAAATCTGTTCTTTTGCTACTTATTGATTGCCTGAATAATATATTTTTTAAATATAGTTAAATTTTGAAACTGGGTTGTTTGATTAATAATTGATTTCCTTCAAGTGTTTTATCAAAAACAGTTGTCGTGGAAAAGCATTTTAACTTGTTGTCAACTTCGAATTATTTATTGGAATTTCATAGTAAAAGGATAATCAAACATATGTAACCGCAGTTTAGCTCTCGCAGAATGTTAGAGCATCGCATAAGTAAATATTTGAGTCTCTCCTATGAGAATTCATTGAGATGTTGTGTTCGTACTAAGTAAATTTAAAGACTTGTTCCATGCTCTTAAGGCTGTGTACGCGGTCCGTGCGCTGTTTGGCTCAAATATGTGATTTTTCAAACCAGATTGTCCATCAACCACTTATCTTACAAACACATGAATTACTAATAATTTTAGGAAATTTTATTGTCTATGTAGTTAGTTAAGAGTTTTTTTCAATTAATGCAGTATTTCTGAATACCATCAAGATAACTGATCCGATGATTACTTGATTTCACTTTTAGTGTCAATTTCGAAGCTAAAAATATCTGAAATTGCTGACAGATCTAACACACAATTATTTTTAACTAACTGCAAAAATCCTTATTAAAATAGTTAGTTAAAAGATTTTTTTATTTTGGACTCCTAACTTACGAAATTTAAATCCGAACAATGTGATTTTTTTTAGAAATTATAGTCGACAAAATTATTATTTTCACCAAGATATTTGACTTTATTGAATATAATTTATACATATTGCAATAAAAGAATGTCTTACTTATAAGATAAAATTTAAAAAATCAACTAAGGTACCTCTATTATTTTTCTACAATTTTTTTTAAAGTACTATAAAACACTGCGCGCGACCCGATTAAAATCAGTCGGCAGCGAGCCTTTCCAGAGAGAGGACATGTTGCTCGGCGCTCTCCTGTGGACCTATGCTGTTCATAGTAAAAGGATAGCGCAAGCCGCGATCTATCGTAATAGATCGCGGAGTTTTTGACTTGCGTTAAATAGAATATGCTCTCTTAAGACGTACAAAATAACATAAACGTTTTCAAAGACGGATGAGTATAAAGAAATATTTAAAAGGACGCTATTTTTTTAGTTTTTTATTATTCAAAAAAGTTCCGAATCTCGCCTCGTAATAAATTTCAATTCAAAAAAAAAACGTGACTATCCTCAGAAAATCTTCCATGAATCATCTTATTGGACAACTACTGACTATTCACTAATATAAAAACGTATTTGTATGGTTACGAAGTAATTTTGGCGCCCTCGCTGTGAGCAACCCTTGAAATGCCTATTAAGCATAAAATCGGTCAAGTACGAACTAAAAATATATTTGGTGTTCTTCACCTAATAAAGCTTGAGGTTTAAGTTATGGTCAATAAATAAATCATTGTTGTATGTTATCGTATATGAAAAGTCTTTTGCTAAAATAATAGCAGTTTATGTTGTAGAAACATTAACAATTTAGAAATGGTGCCTTATTTGGTCATATATGTATTTGAGTTTTATCAAAAACGATAATACCGATGTTTAGTAGGAGACCCAGTGATAGCATTGAAAAAAAAATAACAAATAGATTCGAGGAGCTTAATGAAGTTTTAAAGATTGGGATTCCTGTTTTCTTTATTTCAATATTTTTACCACACGGTAAGGAAGAAAAATGATAATAATCTTTAGATATTTCCTGTCCCTCCCTACACAAAAGTAACCATCGAAATATAACTCACCGCAGAATATTTTAAATTCAAACGTCAAGGTTTCTACATAAAAGTAAAACGAGTCAAAATCTATTCAGCCTTTCTATGTGAATAACATAAAAGCGGATGTTTCAAAGGATAAACATAAATACATTTAATTAAGTCCCATTGAAAATTGAAATGGGATTGAACATACTGCCATTTCGCGTCTATTCATATTTATGTATTAGAGTTTTGCCTTTTGTAGCCTTGGCTCTGGTTCAACGGAGAGCCTACATAATAAACTAGCTGTGCCTCGCGGTTTTACCCGTACCGCTCCGCTCCTGGTAGTCTTAGCGTGATGATATATAGCCTATAGCCTTCCTCGATAAAGGGGCTATCTAATACCAAAATAATTTTTCAAATCGGACCAATAGTTCCTGAGATTAGCGCGTTCAAACAAACCAACAAACAAATAAACTCTGCAGCTTTATAATATTCGTATAGATTAGAGTTTTGCCTTTTGTAGTCTTGGCTCTGGTTCAACGGAGGGCCTACATAATAAATGTTAAAGTTGAGAGATGAGTGATACTCATTATGCGCGCTCGTAGCGATAGTGCTGTGCTTGATCTGAAACCGTTGATAGGCGAGTACTTGAGCGCTGGCTTTTTGGCCTTTCAGCGGGAAACTTTTGAAATGTACTTCGAATTTTAAACCGGGAGTTGAAACATAAAAATGTCCTTTGACCTAAAAAAGATGCGATGCTCTATAATAAAAATGATAAGGACTGTCTTGTGCGATGTCGCCTTCATAGATTGTAGATATGCGGATTCAGGAATATTATGTTTTAAATGACTCAATCATTTTCAGCGTTAAAATGACTATTTAATTGTTAGAATTACATTCGTGCTCTGTTAATTTCTATTCTATTTCATTTTATTAGCTTTGATTACGAGAAATAGCATGTCGTATTTGTTTACGGTCTATAAAATAACGAAACAGTGCTGTTTTCAATCTATTTTTAGTTAGAATGATATTTTTCAAGTTAATTTCACAAGAAAAATAAGCATTTCTCTCATGAAAAAACCTTCATACACTGTTTTAAAACATAACGAGTATTCGCAACTCCAGTGATACAAGCAAAGTAGCTCTCAAGTGAAACAATGATAATGATGACGAAATACATTTTATGTATTTGCAGCTATAAATATCTCAATTGTATTGCAAGCCACTACTTTTTATTAAAGTTCCACTTTGCTGACTTGTACTTTGTAATCTTGATTAAGATTTCTGAAACCGCAAGCTATCGGTAAGCGGTTAAATGTGAGGATAAATTTTATTCCAATGATTGCTCTATATTATTATCTCCGGATATTTTTTATCGACGTTTCCAAAAAAGTGAAATGGCACTCAATTCCTACTGTATGTTTTAACTACCCGCTTATCTACTCTTTTAAATGTTACGCTCTACTCAATTACCATAAATACATACCCTACAATCTTTAAAGCTAAGCCTATGTATTGTTTTCTCATATTTAGCTCTCATAACGTGATCCAAATTCATAGCAGAATACCACGAGACTAATAAATCTTTAATCAAAATTAACAAAGTGGATGATTTTGTCTTATTCACTTTATTAATTGAATTAAACTCGACCCAATGGTAAGCGACCTACAAACTATTTGACCCAAATTCAGGACACCATTCCGTTGCCGTTATCCAGATATCGAATATTTCTTGTCATTCAGTACACATTAATAATGAATCTGATTTATTCGTCTGCGATAGATAGTGGTTTAGCTGCTTATTCTTCTTTCTTGTAGGAAAATATTGAGTCAAAGATTCAATTAGAGAATTACGTAAGAGATGGATACAATTTTATTTAAATGATCTTTTGGGACTAAGCAATCATATTGAAATTAGAATTGTTTAGGTAACAATTTTCATAAGATATAGAACTAAAAAGAAATAAAAATTATTAATTACAAACATGGACGTATAAAAAAAACGGACGGAGTATCGCCTAAACATTGAGTGAAGCCTAGTAATGGCGGCGACACATCCATGTGTGTGCCATGTTGCCATGGCAACACTATGGCAACAGCTGTCCTGATGACAATGGCGGCTGTATTTTTTTCTATAAATTTTGCCGTAATAATTTTGTCATTAAAACGTAAAAGAAATAACTTTGTTCCCTGTGGAATGTAATCCCTTGTGATTTGTTATTTAAAATTGTACTGTTGCGACACCATTTAACCACGCAAGACGGCATTTTAAATATTTTTTAGTGAAACAGTGACGCAGTTAATCAGTCGGTAGTTCGCGACGTAATGGCGGCCGACTAGCTTACTATGGTGAGAGTGTGTGCGTGTTCATTGTCTTTACACGATCGCTAGCTTACTACGGTGGCTTCACGTTCTTTGTTCGTAATACGGCGTCCGTCTTTTTTTATACGTCCATGATTACAAACAAATATTTTAGAAAATAAATGACTTTGTGACATGACTTTGTGTGTGAGTAAGATAACATCCCTGCTTTATGTGGCGAGTATAAAGAAGCTATTGTATTATTGCTACAAATGGGTTATATCATCCCTTTCTCTCATGGCCGAAATCTGGGACAATACTCCCTAAAATGCTATATTATAAATCACATCAGCGGGCATGTGTATCGTGATTATGAACTTCTACTTTATTAGGCCATAAAAGTAAGGGTCGATATTCCATTAACGGAGAAGTAAGAAGTTTCTTCAGTCATTTGGATATAAATTGTCCACGAGAAAATAGTTGAACTTGGTATAGTTGTATGAGTACAAGAGAAAATGGTGAAGTCTGTGTCTAGATTAATTAGGTCGTCGGAAATATAACGGATTTTGGGTGCATTTGAATCTCTCAGATCGAAATAATTCGTAAAAAAAACTCAACGTTTATATTTTTTACTTTTTAAACATTTTCCTGGGATAAAAAAACAACTTTGAAATGTGTCGCGTCATCATCTCGATAGTATCTATTGTTTAATGAATTCTATAGGAAATAGAAGATTTCCGACAAGAAAGTGGGTTCCGAGTTAACCGTACCAAATCAATCCAATTTGAATCTTCAATCCTGTCTCGGATTTGCCTTGTTTTGGGTGGTTGATTATAGCGTCTCCCTTCTGTAACAAAATAAATTAACTGTATATTCGAAATCTATTTTGTGAACTTCTTTTTCTCGGAGGAAGTTCTATCCAATGGTATCCTGAAAAAGTATATAAAAGTATTGTTTAAAAATGAAATAGTAGTACATTTTCAAGGAACGTGTGTGATAAACAATAGTAACTATTGTAAGAATGTTTCTTTCATGTCTGAAAAGGTTGTCTCGTTGTATTGACATGTTCTTTGTAATATAATACGTTTTCACCTCAGCACTTTGCCAGGGAGGTTCAAGGGTGGTTTGTACGATGTAACATTGATTTTAACTACACTCGTAGAAGCGACTACAAGTATACAGATATTATGTTTACTTTACGTTAACACATAATATGGATTATGCTCTTTTTTTTTACATTAGGATAGGTAGACATTTGACCACAGTCCCACCTGATGGAAAGTGGTGACGCGGTCTATGGTGGTAAATCATGTCTACCTAGAAAATGCCTATGCTCTTTAAGCGTAACGACAACATCGAGAATATATTTTCGTAACTCGATACTTTCGCTTAATTAGCACTAAACTAAATCGAAATACAAATCTCTAAAATTTCTCAAATCCCGATACACACCGTTGTGATTACAATTATTATTATGATTATAATAGTACTGGGACAAATAAGTTAATACGTGTTTACAAATGAAACTAATATGCATATCCTGCCTCTATATGGTAAAAAGCTATATAAAATACTAGCGGTCCGCCCCGGCTTCGCCCGTGGTACCTACATGTTTAAACTACCCTATCTCTCAAGTTGGATCGAACTTGCACATGGTGTGCGAATTTTATTATAATCGGTTAAGTGGTTTAGGAGTCCATTGAGGACAAACATTGTGACACTAGATTTATATATACATACTAGCGGTCCGCCCCGGCTTCGCCCGTGGTACATAATTACGTTTTCTCTACATAAGAACCATCCTCGTACTTCAAGGAATATAATAAAAAAAGAATTATCGAAATCGGTTCAGCCGTTCTCGAGTTATGCGCTTACCAACACATTTTGCGATTCATTTTTATATATAAGAAGATTAAGATTATGGTAAAAAGCTTTAAAACATTCAACTTTTCAACCTAAAAACCATTGTTATCGCTGGGTCACCGTCATTCTCTTATCGATAACGGATTGAAACGCGTCTAGCGTTCACTGTCAAGTGGTTGCCTTGGGCCTTGGCGTTATAGCTGAGCTTTTAATCATGGTGTGTCACTTTGTAATGCCGGTTTTTTATGACTGAAATACTGAAAATGTAATATGTAGTATTTTATATTCAAGAGCTCGTGAACATAACAACATTTGAGTATATTCAATAGCAACTGCATAAACAACACGGACCATACAAACTTTTGTTACTTTTTCAACTCAGATGTCGAATTTTCAAAAATCATGAAAATCTTGATTCCTTATTCCTTTCCTACCGAAGAGCATGAAAATATTAGTATTAATAGGAAATAAAACAAGTAAGAAACAACAATATTAAAATTTTGTTTGCTTCAAGAGCTGCTTCAGGATGCAGAAAAAAAAGACGTCAGCAGCAATTAATTTTTACTCGTCGCTTCACTCTTAACCAAATTAGTCTTTCTAACTAATATTTTCATATACGTATTCAATTTTATTGATAGGACAATTTTGGTTAATTGTTTTAATGCAGGTCATTCAACTTGCAAGATGTGAACGACCACAATTATATTTAAATTGAATTGAATGACCTTTCCAAAATATGTATTGCATACATTTCTAATTAAAGAAAATTTGATAGAATACGATTAAAATCCCTTATTCTATATAATCACCATCACAATCTAATCTAGGTAATAGATTAAACCCTTGTCTATATGCCATAAGATTAGATAGCCAAATACGCCTAGTTATCACTATTTAATCTGTCCGCTAGACCTACAACAATAATAAAATTGACTGATTAGAATGAAAATAGGCATTTAAAAAGCTTTATGTTTTTACTTCTTCATGTTAACTGCCTATTTATCTTAAAGATGGTGTCAACAGAAGAAACGTTGTTATAGCAATTTATGCAAATTATTCAGCTTTGTGTTCTAGCTTGTATGCCCTTGGAAATGTATAAATAATGGCCGCATTATAATTGTTAATTCTGTAACAAAGTTCGCGTCCTTCGAAAAGGTTAGAAAAATATTTCTATTCTATGTCTATAGAATTTCATTAAGTATTATATAATTTGATCAATGGAGCGGATTTTTTTAAATGAATTAAGCTGACAGATCAAACTTACGATTCTTTTGGCTTAAAATATAGCTGATATAAAACCCACCATAGATTTGACTATCATAAAGTTTTCGTCTGCGTAATAACTGCGTCTGGGAATACCCAATAATCTAATTTGAAGAGATGAACGTATAAAACGATAAATTATACAGCTGTTGCTAAATACCTACAGATACAAAGAAAACCCTTAAAACAGATAGAATGCAAACAAAGGAGGTCATGTTGCTACAAAGCAATCGCAGAGCAGATAACAAAAACATAAAACGCAAGCATAACATTGTAACCAACTTTTACAGATTTATCTGTATGCAATATTATGAGAATGCACAAGTGATCAAAATACTAAATATGTAGTAATAAAATTACGAAGCTTGTCTTATCCCAACCAACAAATCGTTGCTCTACAGGGTGTCCCAAAAAGTAGTGATATACTGAAGCTGGGAGGTAGAGGACTTAGAGGGCTATCCGAATCACCCCCATGTGTGTTATGCGATTTTTCGTATTTTCGGAGTTATTACATTTTTTTCAATTTTTCATCTATCGCCGAGTACGATGAGATTTTTATTTATGGTGACGTGAATTATTGCGCTAGATGCTTGTTTTTTTTTGTGTGCTAAGCTGAAAGATAGGCCAATTCAGTATGGTAACATTTACTATCGTTAGATCTTCGAATGGAATAAAAAAAAGAATTAAATGCTATGAAAGATAAAATTACCCAGTATGTTCATAACTTCAAGGGCCCATAAAAAAATAAAATCACATAAAAAAGGTTTTCCATTTGGCTTTTAAAAACTTGCTCTATCGATCAGGTAGCTACCCTAAAAATTTCATTTTATTATTCTGAAGGCTTCAATCGAAAAATTGAAATCTAAATGTGGTAAGTGCAAAATTTTTATTAACATGATGATTATTAAAACCAATAAATAGGTGTTTAAAAATGAATTTTTTTTAAATAGCCCCGCTGTTGCTCAATGCAAGTGCGACATCACCGTAAAAAGTTGTCTTTTTAATGTCTGAATGCTCTTTTATCATTTTTAATGGTTTCTTCTGCTACTATGAATTTCCGGGTTATTTCGTCCAAATTGTGGCAGTCTCTCGTCTTTGTAGTATCCCCACGGAAAAAATTCAATAGGGTTTATGTCCGGAGACCGTGGAGGCCAGGCTAAAGGGCAAAAATACCCTGAAAGATGGATTGGTCGTTGCAGCCTGCGCATGCGCCGGTGACGCCTGCTTTAAAGCCTGGCCTCCACGGTCCCTCGAATAAACCCCATTGATTTTTTTTCAATGGGGATACTAAAAAGACCTCGGCTACTTGAGAGAATGCCCCAATTTGGACGAAATAACCCGGAAATTCATAGTAGCAGAAGAAACCATTAAAAATGATAAAAAAGCATTCAGACATTTAAAAGACAACTTTTTACGGTGATGTCGCACTTGCACTGAGCAACAGCGGGGCTATTTAAAAAAATTCTGGTAATTAAACACCTATTTATTGGTTTTAATGATCATCATGTTAATAAAAATTTTGCACTTACCACATTTAGATTTCAATTTTTCGATTGAAGCCTTCAGAATAATAAAATTAGGGATGTAACGATACCGATACCGATACCGATATATCGGCCGATATAATCGGCAAGCCGATATATCGGTATCGCCGATAATAAAACAACCGATACCGATATCAAACAATTCAAAAAACCGCGCCCAATGAACGATGCGGGAGGCCGCCCGTGCGCACTTTGTTTTCTGAAAAAACTCTACCAATAGTAAACTTTTATTAGGTACTGATTGTATGTGTATTACTTAAAGAATAACTGACTTTGTAAAATAATAATACTAAAATAAATGGTTTTGTTGTTTTTTGATTTGGCATTTTTATTTAAAAGAATACGATTAACAGTTGAGTCTCTGTTAAATGTTGGTAACTTTTTATGCATAATTCACTATTTATTTTTCTACCAAGCCATCGATATCGGTATCGGTATCGGTATCGCCGATACATTACTACAAATATCGGTATCGGTATCGTATCGGCAAAATCATGTATCGTTACATCCCTAAATAAAATGAAATTTTTATGGTGGCTACCTGATCGATAGAGCAAGTTTTTAAAAGCCAAATGGAAAACCTTTTTTATGTGATTTTATTTTTTTATGGGCCCTTGAAGTTATGAACATACTGGGTAATTTTATCTTTCTTGGCATTTAATTCTTTTTTTTATTCCATTCGAAGATCTAACGATAGTAAATGTTACCATACTGAATTGGCCTATCTTTCAGCTTAGCACACAAAAAAAATCAAGCATCTAGCGCAATAATTCACGTCACCATAAATAAAAATCTCATCGTACTCGGCGATAGATGAAAAATTGAAAAAAATGTAATAACTCCGAAAATACGAAAAATCGCATAACACACATGGGGGTGATTCGGATAGCCCTCTTGGTCCTCTACCTCCCAGCTTCCGTTCATCACTACTTTTTGGGACACCCTGTATAGAAGGGATAAGAACGTTTCAGAGGTGCTAACTGGTAGTTCTATAAGGGTGATAAGAACGTTGTATAAACCCCAAAGTGGCGCATTTATAAAGCCATTTGATGGTATTGTGTTGCTGTAGCAGCAACTCAGATGCCAATTGGACCTATAGAAGAGTACACTTATAGAATCGCGATGCTGTTATAGAGCGAAGTAGTGATATAAAAGGAACCGCGATGCTGTTACAGCGCGAAGTTATGTTTTAAGAGTAACCGCAAATCTTTTGTAGCACGAAGTTGCGATGTACAAGTCACTGCGACGCTATAATTATAATACAAAATGGTAAATCGTGTACCAATTGATAATACGAGTAAATGTCTATAGGAACCATCATCGTGGTGTCGAGTATTAATTTTTGTAACACTGTTAATTATGTTAGATACATAAACTGACTTGTGAATGAAATTTTACTGATAGATTATATGCATAATTACGCTGTTTTTTTCATGCCCCCCTCGAATTATTGAGTTTGAAGTAATTAAAAAACTAATTTTACACCAAATTGTTGTATAGGATGCCAAATAGCATCTCCGTGGCTGTTATACATCCGCAAACGAACGTAGTTTTGAGAACTGTCATGCCATATACTGGATTAAATTAGTAGGGTTCCCTGATGTAAATAGAAAACCCATAACATGTTTTATTTTGTATTTTTTAGTGTAAATTCCGATTTTTAGATTCCGATCCCGAAGTGTCAAGCAAAATACTAGTGTCTGAATGGTCTGCTTCTGAATTATCACAAACCACATGATGGCTGTTAACTTGGTTTTGTTCATAGGATGTAACAGATTCTACGGAATCATTGTCCGTATTCGAAGCCTCACCTTGAATTTGTCTGGTGACAATCGTTACTGAAGCTACGATTTTTTTAAATTCATTCAATCCATGATTATTAAATAGAACCCTTCAATTATTTACGAGACGGTGCTGACAATATGGCAGGTTTTTGTTGTTTTAAAGTGAAAGAAACTCTCTTATAGGCCGTATATCTCTCGTAAGTGTCGCATTTTACTACATTAATACGCCGTTTTTGTTACATAACAGAGTTATTAACTCTTTAATACAGTAAATCAGTCCTATAACTCTGAACACTCAGCTATTAAACCACTGCGTTATAATGGGCAGAAAAACACTAATATAATTCAATTAGGTTACAAAGAAGTGATATAAAACTCGGATATATCACCTAATTGCTCTATTATGGAGTTTCAGCAACCATGAAGATTCACAGTGCTATAATAGTAATAAGGAAAACCATTACAACACTAAATTGTCCTATTGTAGATTTTTTTACGCCTCTATAGGCATGGGTCTATAAAGGTTACCCTAGAATCGTTTATTGCACTAATTTGCTGTAAAAAAGAGACCACCAGCGCTGTTATGTGATAATATCGTCCTGTTATTGCTGTACCAAAATCTGGATAAGAGCTGCTCTATAAACGCCGTATAAAATAGTGATATAAACGTTTACATCACCTTGTTATGGGACAAAATTGCTGTGTATGATTATAGAGCAAAATCATCTCATTAAACGCTATTATACAACAAGCTTGTCACCGCGACACTGTTATACGTCATTTAAAAAGCTTTTTAGTGATGTAAGTTATTGTTATAGGACATCTTTGCTGGTTGGGATATTTTAATAGTTATATGAAAATAAAACCGTGTACAAAGAGGTCTTCATCAGTCGTGGGAACTGTTTTAACAAAACAAAATATAATATGTATAGTGTTAAATTAAATCTGTACAAAAATGTGGACAACATCAGTTCGGAGCGAGATCGCTCCGTCAATCCGTAGTCCGTACCAAATATTGTCTTATCCGTTTGTCCTAAATCCTTGACTATTTGTGTAAACTTTAACATGTGCTTCTGAATATGTTTAATGAAACTACAATATTGACTACATCGCTTCTATAATAAAAATCGATATTGAAGGTTATACGTTTTTAAAGGTTACTCTGCCCACGCAATAAGTTACCAATAATTGGAGAAAGAGAAATTATGACTAACACAGCACTAGCATACCTATAGGGCTTTAGCATAGTACTCAATATCCATAAGTTAAACAGATATACTAAAATCCTTGCATTGTGAAGCATGTCATTATTGCTAAGCAGATAACCACTCAGGATGACGTTCAGGTCATGTTCATTATTCTTTTAAACATAATGACTGAATACATTTATGTTAATTACTTTGCATGCGTGAATAGATTGCTATTTGGAGTAGAAAATGCATTTCTGCACGTAAGATGTAGAACTATGTATAGGATCATCTGTGTCCTTAGAAGTATAAAAAAATTGGATGATCTTGTTATCAGTCTTACTCCAGAATTTAGTGTATAGTCTTAATGCACGTCTAACCGTGATATAATATTTAAATTAGGTTAAATTTTTAAATAACTTACTATAGAAAGATTAACAGTCACTTGCATAACTGTTTAGTCATAACAGTCTATCCTTCAGCGAACACATTAACTTTAATAATCTCAGACTGTGATTTTTGCAGTACTTGGAAGTATATCTATTTATAAATTATGGTAGTTCATCCTGCACATGTATGTTATAACTTCCAATTTACTTCCAACTTCCAGTTTAGTCCAATTATTTCATAATAATTGTGGACATTATACCATATCAACATTTGTATTGTAGAATAATAAACTCTATTTATTGCTATTTGTTATCCACCCGCATTAGTCATCTTCGGTAGAACAATCGATAACAGCTGATTATGCCGTTTGCAAATCTGATTATTTTCTTATACATATATCCCACATCCCCGTATTTTGTTTCAATCAAACTATATTTCTATTTTATTCTATCCGTAACTCCTTTTTGACCCGGGCTGAATAAGTTCGCGTTCTCTTATTGAAAAAAAAAAATCAGAATCTTTCTAATTTATGCATTATAAATACTCTTCTGAATAATATTAAGATAGATGGATGACATATGTATCTCCACATTGTACCTGGTTGTAATACAATATTAAGATTGTAATGCATGCGTATTAATTTTACCTTACTTCATGCATGAACACCTATATCTGCTTTGCGAGTAAATAAGAACAATAAGAACACGAATTAAATATCATTCCAGAACAGAACATGTTGTGAAAAGGTCGCCGAAAGTTTTAAATCAAAACTTTGATGTGATATTCATCATGTAAATTAAATATTTAAGATTCGTAACTTGATGTTGCTTAGAATAGTTAGCACCGTCACCTGCTACTTGTTAAAAGTTGATATAGTTTTAACACGCAAAATATATTCAATTTATTATATGAACTAGGAACTGAAGTGGTCTGTAACATCTCATGATAAATGGGCAATTTTGTCGTTTGATTTGATTTGTGGGTAGTTTTGATTCACGGACACGTTTCTAAAAATTGATTCGGAAGGAGTTCGGAAAATTGATTTTGGGATCAGATATCATCAAATTAATAAACAAAAATTTTTTATTGAAATGTGTCTGCCACACAAGGTGTCATTTTATCTTTTTGAATCATTTGCATCCGAAATACTTCTATTTGGAAAGTCATGTGTCCACAGGAGTTGCAAGAGCTCTTTACATGTAGCAAACAAAGATTACAGAACCACTTCAGTTCCATAATGTTAAAGTATAATGCGATTTAACTAAGAATAGCAACGCCCATGGCCTGTATGTCAGAAAATATTATAATTTGAAAAATTCGATTAATTTCTTGACTCTTTCTTAAAATGCTTAAAGTTGATCGTTAATTCGGTTGAATTAACACTTCTGACGTCACAAGATGGCGCTGAATCGTTCCTATTCTCAGATCGCATAGTACCACACTAACCAATGAATAATCTATACTATAGATTCTAGTAGTAATGAGCATGATAATTGCAGTCGTGCGGCATTTGCACGATGTTCCCGTCGTGCATGTCCCTGCTGCCGCGGCGGAACGAGCCGCGGCCGCCGAAGCCCGGGCAGGCGCCGGTCGTGCTCAACGTGTACGACATGTATTGGACCAATTGGTGAGTAGACGCTTCTAGAAAATAGTATTGGAAAAAAGATGATACATTTAAGTATGAAGGTTCTTAATTTGTTTCCTACAAATTTATCCTTTGGGATAAGTTAAAGAAAGCTAATGTACCGTCCTCTCTTATTAACACATTTAAATGTTGGTACAGAGGCCAGATCAATCAAGTCCGATGGGCGGGGGCTTTATCTCAGCCGTTTGGGCTGCAATGCGGCGTGAGGCAGGGGGGGTTAAGTTCGCCCACGCTTTTCAATGTATAATATGTCAACGAGCTGATTGAATCACTCAGCAACGAAAGGATTGGTTGTCATATTGATGGAGTTTGCATCAACAATGTAAGTTACGCAGATGATATGGCGTTGCTGAGTGCTTCAATCTGCGGTCTTAGAAGATTAGTGGCCATCTGTGAAGAGTACGCTGCTCTTCATGGATTGGTCTACAATACTAAGAAAAGTGAAGTCATGGTCTTTGAGTCTGGGCGCCGAGTTACGCATTTTTTACCCCCAATACGTTTGAACGGAGTGCCATTGGGGAGGGTCTTTAAATTCAAATATCTCGGACACATATTGACCCCTAGACTCAGAGACGATGATGATATTGAAAGGGAACGACGGGCACTGGCAGTGAGGGCAAATATGATAGCTCGTAGGTTTGCACGTTGTTCTAATGAAGTTAAAAAAACCCTATTTCGTGCGTATTGTACATCTTTTTACACGTGCAGCCTATGGGCTAGTCATACTCAACATTCTTACAGCTCGCTCCGTGTTCAATATAATAATGCGTTCCGGGTGTTAATGGGGCTGCCCCGTTATTGCAGCGCATCAGGGATGTTTGCAGAAGCTCATATAGACTGTTTTTACGCTACAATGCGAAAGAGATGCACATCCCTGGTGCGCCGTGTGCGGGACAGCCCCAATGAAATCATGCGCTGTATAGCGAGTCGGCTCGACTGCTGGTATGTGAACCACTGCTGCAAACTGTCTGCTTCCTTGATAGCTTTGTAGCGGTGGAGTACATCTCTAGCAGTCATAATAAATTTTATTTTTACTAACATAATTTTTAAGATAATAATTGTTACTAACAAAATGAGTCCTGGTTACTTGAATAAATAAATGAATTATTATTATTATTATTAAATTATGGAGGAAACAAATTTTGAGGATACTTCTACAATATGGTGAAGTTATTATCGAGAGTTGTGCTGTTTTAGTAGGATTTTTTGATGGTGGTAATTTGATAGGAAGCTAATTCATACTATAATATATCGAATTCAACCCGTGACAGATACAAGTTTAGACCGAATTACTAAATACGATTCGAAAATAGGTTTCTAGACGTCCTTAAAATTTTGCATGCATCGATATGAATGAGCTACAAGCCGAAATTCAGTTTCATACTTTGTTATAATTTATTTTGTCGCTAACATATCAGTACATAGACGAAACATTAGCGAATTGATAAAAATAATATAGTATCTATCATTTCCTGTACGTTTTCCGTTTAAAATTATATAAAGAAAAGGTCCACCACATTCAGTTACTGCTATAAGAAATCGAGCATGAACGCTTAAACACATAAGTCGTTTCGATCTTATTTCTGCAAATAGCCATCTATAAGCCTTCCCTGAAGATAGAAATCTATGTTCAGTATGGTATCGCGTATGTATTCTTTACACATACATATTATTACTTAGGTACGCTTATTACGGTAAATCTACATATAGAAGAGTATTTTGATTTACTGCCAACTTGACTTTTAAGCATCCATAGATGATAATTGGGATTATCTATGCTGCTGTGACCAGAGGCGGCTCGCCCTTTTTTTTTTTTTTTTTTTTTTTTTTTTTAGTGGGGAAATCTTGCATAGATACCCACGGCCTCCGGGGAAGAGGCCGTGGGTTATGTCGGATTCCTACCGACCAAAACCCCACTGTGTTCCGTCAAGCCGCATCAGCGACAGGGCCACGGGTATGTGTAGAATTCATCCGTGACCCTATCAGCGGCAGCCCGTCGCCGGGCCCAAACAGGCTAAGAGCCTGCAGCTCTACCCTCATGGAGCGGCGTGAGCGGAACACGTCTCACGCCGCCTCATCCCACCGGACAATGGACTAAATCCCCGCTCCATCGCCCGGCTCAGAGGCGGCTCGCCCTAAGGAGCGCTGGTGCAGTGAACTCCCATAAATAATTATAATAAAATCATACTCCTTAATTTAATTATTAACATTAATTATTACTATTTAAAATCAATCGTAATCTTTAAAACTACTGTTAATACCAATGAATATATCCATCATTCCATCATCCCATACACCTGTATAATACCTACTGTATTAATGTAACGCGCGAAGCGGTGCGCTCACGATTGCGATCCAATGAAAAAAGATTTAGTACATTTCCTAATACGAAATCCAATAGGAGTGAAAGAGAGGGTTTTGCCAAAGCCCTGCGCGTGAAACAAAAGATTTTCTATGGAAAAGTAGCAAAATTCGGAGCGGCGCACCCGCAAACGTTGCCGGTTCGTTTTTACCGCCCGGCAGGACAGCGATAGCGCGCGCGGCGCGGCGCGACGTTGCCAGTTACCACTTCTATTAATATAAACAAACACTCGAGTCAACTTCAATGCTCGCGCGCGATTCATGCAATTTTCTAATTAAAATTATAAAATACGTGTTGAAATAGCCTGTAGTTATCAGTATTACTTGTGAGTGTTAAAATGAACAATAATTATAATGTGGCGTTCATTAAAAAGTGTGATAAAACGTTACAAATTCGGCTTGAATGTAAAGCTAAGGGACCGCCACGGCCTGAACTTGATCTTACGCAAAAATGTACGACAAAAACGAAAACATATACGCGTGTGTTTAAATCTGAACAATATGTGAAAACACCGTGGTTGTGTGGTTGTGATGAAAGCAACAAACTATTTTGTTTTCCGTGTCTTTTATTTAAAGCGGGCGCGGCCGGCGGAGGTGAGAGTGCTTGGACTGAAACGGGCGTGTCCGACTTAGCTCATCTTTCAATCAAGATGAAAAAACATTCACAATCTCGGTACCATTTGTTGAATGAACTGCAATTGGCGTCTATCGGTCTTGTCGCTTTAAGTTATAGATATTTTTGCACACCAAAAAGAAAGACGTATTACCTACGTATGCATTTTCTTTACTTATAAGTAATTTTTTTGATAAATTGTACTGCTTTACACCATGTATTTTCAGTGTTTTATTTCAAGTGAACACCCATAAAATTTTGTCACGAGCCGCCTCTGGCTGTGACACCATAAACTTTAACCATAACACAAAAGTTTAAGTTAGCTTTATGGTATAGTTTGAACTTTGAAGCTATGTCTACACAGTGTCGTAGTAGAAAATAAAGATCGAGTATGTAAGTAAGAGTATGATGTGACGCTATAACTACAAGAAACTTGAATTTGTCTATACTCTATAGTCTATAGCATAGTGCAAGCCACTCGATTATTATCTATGGTCTCCTATAGGTACACGGCTGGCGCAGGCGTGGGCGTGTTCCACAGCGGCGTGCAAGTTCACGGCTCAGAGTGGGCGTACGGTGGTCACCCGTACGCATTCACCGGCGTGTTCGAGATAACGCCACGCGACGAGCGTGAGCTCGGCGACCAGTTTCGGTTTAGGTAAGTATTGGGAGGGAGATGTTCTAGAACGTTCTAGAATGTAGTGTAAGTGCATAGCGTTCAAGTGCACGGCTCGGAGTGGGCGTACGGTGGTCACTCGTATGCGTTCACCGGCGTGTTCTGTATAATATAGAAAACTAAACCAAGTGTGAGGTTGATTAAAATCCTTATTTTATTAATAAAAATGCCATAGTTAACATTCCGTCTGATTCTGTCGGATTGACTACTGCCATTTACTAGCATTTAACCAATTTGAAATTTTCAAAATATTTCGTACACAGTTCGACTAGATCGTGAAGAAGAACATTGTTAAACACAATAAATTCGAACGAATCAGAAAATCGGTTATTTAGGGAAGTTTTAAAAACAAATGATAACAAAATCACTACTGTAATTAGGACTTGTTTTCCCTAAGAATAACGCAATAACATTAAGTGAACAAACAACATTATGATTTACAGACAAAGTGTACATATAGGATATACGGACTTCAGCGAAGAGGAGGTGCGCCGGCTCGTCACCGAACTGGGCAAGCAATTCCGGGGCGATAGGTTAGTATATCTACACATTTACAAATTTTGAATTGAAACTTCTTTAGACGCGTTGATAGTAAAATTTTAAGGTCGCGTCATGGCAATGCCGTCACGTCATGAAGTAAGACGACGATTTTAGTTTTGAATCTTGCCAAAGAAGTTTTTACTTATGACACGCGCTCTTTTTTCATATTTTGCTATAAAATAGATATAAATATATGCTGCTTACAAAAAATGTGGGTAGAATGAAAAATATGTATATAAAGGCATATCACATATTCTATAACTGAGTTTATTTTCTAGAAAGAAGAAATAATATACGTTTCACTAAATATATTTTAACTAATGAAATTTATTTTTGTTATTCCTTTCAGGTACCACCTTATGAACAATAATTGTAATCATTTCACATCCGCCTTTTGTCTGGTAAGTAATTATTGTAATTTATTTCGATAGTGTCTCCGAATTTAAGATTTTTGAATTTTAAATTTCAAAAATCTACTTCCACCCGACTTATATTTTTCTATAATGTCTACTGACGATTCAAAATCTGATTGAAGAA
Source organism: Colias eurytheme (assembly GCF_061535395.1). Lineage (NCBI taxonomy): Eukaryota > Metazoa > Arthropoda > Insecta > Lepidoptera > Pieridae > Colias > Colias eurytheme. The sequence goes on from NC_143006.1 coordinate 4,312,501, forward strand.
ATTATTGTTTGTATCTTTTTAACTGACTTTAAAACAAGTCGGTTCTCAATTTGAATTTTTTTTTGGCTTTGTTACCTCAGTTCGACTGGGTATTGGGTAAACCATAGAAATCTAAATAACAAGACACATAGAAGTGCTGTAATGTCATAATTCGTATGAAAACCGCTGTCGCCAAAATCAACACATTCAAACCGAAAGCTAAACAGTACACACAAGTAAACTATGCCTTTTATTGGACAGCTTGATTTTAGTGAAAACTAACTTATCTATTAAATTAAGCTTTTGAATATGTATCCTAACGCACGAATTTACGGTTTATTTTAGAATAACATCCCTAAGTATATGAGACTTTTTGCTCCAATACGAACAAACGTGATAATAAGAATGGTCGACTGTGTCATTCATTGTTATTTCGATTACTATGGTGACACTCGTAATACTTGTAAATATTCTATAATTTTAAGGAAAAACGGCATTATTTCTAAAAAAAAATATTTTCCGATGAAATATTATTCCTTTATAAGTATAATTACAACTTGTGGAAGAATTTCCGCAATGGGAATTGCTGAAACACACCATGTATACACTCATACGTCTCCAGAGTAACTGAACAGTGACGAATGCACTGGTGATGTGCAAATCACCTGAGTGGCGACAAGGTCACGCACGCTTACGACTTCTAGTGTCTTGTTATTTAGATTTCTATGGGGTAAACCGATTTTGATAATTCTTTTTTTTTTTCTATTTGAAAGCTGGTGACTGCCATTTGGTTCCAAAATTGGTTTAATTTTGAGGATTTGAAAGCGCTTTTGTTTGTTAACAAATAATTAGTGTATTAATATGGATTGTCGGTAGGATACACATATATACAATTAATAATGATATATTATTATTTCCAGGCGCTATGCGACAAAGACATACCCGCGTGGGTCAATCGTCTCGCGTACGTCAGCTCGTGTGTGCCATTTTTACAGAGATGTTTACCAAAGTAAGTACTTTGACTAGATTTAAATGTAAAATCTTTGCTTTGAATCGGGATAAGATATTTTTATTTACTTGAAACGTGGTTATTCATATGTTTATGTAGATCTTGAAGATGTTTCTTAAAATATTTAGATAAGAATAGTATTGCTAAAATATTTTTTGTCTGTGATCTCACTTTTTAAACAATACTGCATTGAACATGCATCTCCAAGATTTTATCTGAAATGTTCATACTTTATAGAAAAATTGTTTTAGTGACCATTTTTAAATCAAATTATTGGCTATGGTAATTTCTAAAAGCAGAATAATAAAGGTGGTCGTTCGCTTTTGTGATTGGTTCGCTTCGCTCGTTCGCTTTCCGCCTCAATTGCAGACTTTTATTAATGTGGCAATTGAGCTTAATTTAAATAAAATACTTGCTCTTTTTTATACAGGTTGCTATTTCCAAACGTGTCCCTCTCACCGTAAATATAATAGAATATACGCTATCAAATTTCTCGCATCGCTGTTTAATGTGCCGTAAAGATACGTTAAGTATATTTATCGAGGAAGGCTGTAGGCTATATATCATCACGCTAAGACCAACAGGAGCGGAGCACCGCCGGTAAAACCGCGGAGCAAAGCTAGTATCAAACAAAAACACGCGTATTTAAATATTTATGTAACGCTAGGGAATGGCTGACGCCGGCCGCGCTGCAGCACTCGCTCGCCGTGCACTCGCGCTCCTCCTCGCCCGCCACGCCGCAATAGCACCGTGAGTGGGACGCTATACACTACACCGTACCGCACTACACGACACCGCACTATACTGCACTATACTACACTACACTACACTATACCGCACTACACGACACTTTGCCATACTACACGATACTACATCACACTACACTACAGTGAAACGCACTACAAAATTCTATACCATACTGTACTATGACGACATTTTCCACACGACAGTACGATACTTTACCACATTATACCAAATGTATAAACGCTAAGGAATAGCTGACGCCATCCGCGCTGCAGCAATTGCTCACTGTGCAGTTGTACACTTTATCACACTTTAAACAATAAATTATTACACAACAAAGTATCTATAATGTCATGCCTATAATTATTTCAATGGAAATTTAATTTAATAAGTTTATAAAACACTATAGCATAATAATATACACCATGTGTCGGTTACACAAAACTGCACTTACTAGCACCTTATTATTATAACATCAACCGTATATTGTTGATGTTATACACTTCAGTTAATAACAACAATTTGATTGACACCCATTGCTTATACCGGTGCTGTATACTTGTTTTTGCATTCGACAAGAAATATGCAAATACCCACATTTGTTAAATTACAAAAGTTAAATACTTAAATATGCTATATTAAACATATTACATACCAACATAATAGATTGAGGTAAAAACGAGACCAAAAATTTATTGTATTATTTATACTGAAATAAACTTTTTTCTTTCACAGAGGAGGCGCTGCATTGATGCAGACGAACAGACAAAAGTGTTGTGCGTTATATTAGTATTAAGTTTAACGTTTAGCTAATGATAAGTTTGGCGCATTGTCGACTGGTTATCGATGCGTTGTTTTGTATTTATTTACTTTCTTTTTTTTGTCGGGTAGTTTAGAAACTTTTAAGTGAAGATATTCATATGTTATGGAATATTCATAATTTATGGACTTGGACTTAATTCTTATTAATAATGTACTTTATGTATAGCAATTTTGAAATTAAAGTCTTATTTAATTTCGCAGTGTAAAATAATGTGTAGAGAATGAAGTAAAATTTAAATTGTAATTAAAACTTTAAAGTACAAAACTGACGCATCGAATTGACAATATAGTTATGTATATGTATATTATATTAATATTATAATAATAAGGATAACTGATTATGAATTAGGTTTTATATAAGGAGTTGGTTTGAACGCCGCTTAAATGGTCTTATATTTTAATTATGTGGAAATTATCATCATGAATTTATTTTATAAATCATGTTTTTGAAGTGAAACTTCTTTAGGCGCGTTGAGAGTAAAAGTTTCATGGTCGCGTAATGGCAATACCGTCACGTCATGGAATAAGGCGACGATTTTGGTATCTTTGAATATTTTCAAAGAAGTTTCACTTCTGACACGTGTGCTCACGCGCTCTTTTTTTCTGATGAGTTTTTATTTTCTTTGCGGTATTTGTGACACCTAAAATATATTATAGATATAAACGGATTGAACAGCTGCTGAAGATGAGCACTTTTAAAACTAGTTATTTTTTACATTAAAAAAAAACAACTTTTTTTTTCAAATCCGACATATTACATAAAAAGATAATATTTGTTTTTAACAGACAATAATTAAAATTTACCCACTATGGCAGTCATTAAAACATTTTTCATCAACATTTGATTTCCCTAAATTAAATATTCTTCTAAGCTGTCTCATACTGTGTAATGCAACTCAATAGTAAGCTAAATGGTGCCTTGAAGTGACAGCACTGTTATAATTTTAATTCTAATTAGGGTCGATTTTTCAATCCTTGGTAAAACCCCGTCCAATAAGGGCCGGCGCCCACTGCCGGCACGGCACGGCATGGCACGGCAGAGCGTCCCGCGGCGTGCAATGGCATCCCGCGGCATTCAGTGGCATGCCGTAGCATTCTGCTAAAAGCCCAGCCACTCTGGTATCCATCAGTTTTGCTCCGCGCTAATGCTGCATAAGTTTCAACCTTATTTCAACTAGCTAGTAATCATAATTACTCGACCCCAAAGTGGCGCATACGCCTCGCGGGATGCAATGGCGCGCCGCGGCATCCCTTGGAATGAAACAGCAAGACACGTCATGCCGCCGCATCCCGCGGCGTGCCGCGTCATGCTGCAGCATCCTGCAACACGTCGCGGCATCGTGGCATCGAAATAAAGTAACTTGAATTCTAAACTGATTGAAATAAGATTCAAAATAACTTCATTAGTAATAAAAAACCTCTGCCCTGCCATGCCATGCCGTGCCGGCAGTGGGCGCCGGCCCTTAAGTATTACACGATAATATTAAAATTGCACTTGCTAACTGTCAAATACGGACAATTATATTTGAAATGGTAGTTTAATACGTTATTCGACGAATAAGTTTTAGCCAAGGATTGAAAAATCAGCCCTTAATTTTATTAAATGTAATTATTAATTCATAAATAATTTAAGGCGCTTGAGCATTATTTATAGACTAGCTACGCACATTACACGTGTACACATCGAATATTTTTATTCATTATCAAAAATAAATAGTTGTGCCTTAAACATAAGACTTGAAGGCTAAATTTTGAAGCAATAGCGATAAGTTTCTCATTTAGTTTGCGGCTGCTCAAGTTATAGTTCCTACATTGAAATAGTTTGTTCATTTTCGTTCACATAATGAAAGGGACGTCTAATTACAATATTAACATATTTATTATCTGTAATTTATTGTCTAAAATGTGAAAACAAACAAGAAAGGCACGTATCTAAATAATCTCGATACGGAGTAATCAAGAAAATGACTCGTTGTCGGTACATTTGGTATAAAGAAATATTGGTCCTTCGAGCCGGATACCGTAGAATATAAATTTGGCTTTGATATTTTTACGAGATTAATTTTAATAATGTGATAATTTTATTACTTTTTAAATATTGGTCTCTTCTATATTTTACAAATGTTTAGTTCATAATTTCACAAAAAAAATTGTTTCGAAGAATCTCTTCGTCTCAATGTCAAAAAGTCTCTTTCATTATGTCAAATGCAAATGGATGATAACACCCTGACAATTTTGCTGTATTTTATCAAGTTTTGTGTAATTAATGAATAATATACGTAGATGTAGTTGTCCGTCCGTTGAAATTTATAGATTTAACGTTGGCATAGCTCACTTTTAACAACAATAATTTAACCAATATTATAAGGTGTGTAATTCAAGATTGTAAGAATATAATAATTTTGTCAATATATTAAATGTCCGCCTGCGATTCATTGAAATTTATAGTACCTATTATAATAATAATGTACCGAATAACTCGTATCTTCCAAAATGGCATCCAAATTTGAATCCTCATATTTAACATGAAATCAACAATAATGAACAAAATTATTATATTCCACTCATTAAATCTAATTATTAAGAATCTATGAAAATTAATTATACCTTCTAAGTGTTTCTCGATTTCGTATTAAAGTGCCATGTTGTTGAATACTATTTAAATGAAAATTATCCCATCTTGTAATGTAGTAAACAATTTTAAATCTAGTAAATTGTTATCTAATATCTAACGGTAGGTTTAAACGGACAGACTTAGAACATTTTTTTTTATTTTCAGTAAATAAATGGAATTGAGGTTATCTTTTACTTGTGTAACTTGAATGGTAGATTTCTTTTTACAAAATAAACAGAAAAATTAAGTTGTTTCAAACAAGACATCAAAAAGAATGGAAGAGTTGCAAGTAAATATATGTAATATTTAATAAATGTATCGCGCTGAGTCATTATTGCTTCTATAATGACTACAAAACACTATAATGGAAACACAAAAACTTGCTGTAGAATTAAAATTCAAGCTCCATAATCAAGCAGTTGTTTCAAAAAATTTTGATAAGTCCAATGAATCGGAGTATTAACTAAGATGGAATAAATATATTATGCTAGTACTTTTGGGACTAAATATATGGAAAATACCTGAAAAAATTATAATATCACGGTCAATCAATTGAGGTTAGTACATCTTGCATCATAACGGGTAGTATAAACCGGATAATTTTGATATGTTTTCTTCTGAAAGTATTGATGTTCTATAGATTAGGTGTAAATATAGAATAACTTAGATTACTTGACAATGCGCCAGTGAAATGACGTTTTTCACGAGGATAGTTTTAATATTGAATGAGCCTCATTTATTAGTTAACGATATTTAACGATTGTCTAATTATTATATAACTCATTGGTAATTTAGTATGGTCTAAGACTAAAAGTATGTTTAAAAATGTTATCTCGTTTTGGTCACGTTACAAGTTATATTGAATAAGGTCTATTTGGGACTCATAAAAAAAAGATTATACGGAAATTAAATTTAAAAGTGCGATTTGTGCAAAAATGTTCAGAATAAGGATGTTTTGATTATTTAGGGCCGATTTTTCAATGCCCAGATAAACAGCTAGATAGACTTTATTCTTCAGTTAACAAAATATTCAATTTTTCAATAGACGAATAGGACTTATCTATCGAATAACTACGTTATTTGAGGAATAAATCTATTTGCCGCTCCAACGGCCAGATAGCGCGCTATTCGACTGTTAGGCGTTTGAGTTGACAACTGACGCGTCAAATTTGAGATATTTTCGTATGTCATAACATAGAGCGTAGAATTATTAACAATTAAACCTCTTTCTATATAATTATAATCAATTAAAATCATATTGAAATTGATGTTTTTGATAGTACTGATGACCATGCCATTGAAAATTAGCCGAACGCTGCCTTTAAGTATGTCGTTTCCATCGTAAAATATATAAATTGAAACACAAATTTAACCAAACTCTTTACTCGAATCAAAACAACAATCAACAATCATAGAAGACAAGTGCACTCCTGACGTGAGTCATAATGACGGTTGTTGACAAATTGCAAGATTTGACTCTATCCCGCTCTAACCTGACTAATTTAATATGTTTGTTTCGCCACTCCGAGAGCAGTGCTGCCAATATGGAAATATTTGGTCAGATAGTTATTCATCAAATAAATCACGATTGAAAAATAGGCGAGCCGTAATGAGTTAGATAAATAATTGAATAAATCTATTCGAGGGGTACTTATTAGACTGTTTATCTCGCGATTGAAAAATCGGCCCTTAAAATTATAACTACTAAGTGCTAATTAACCAGAATAACTAGTACCTAATTATTCTGGCGAAAGAATGTCTTAATAAATGTTTATTATGAGATATCGTTTTCTAATAAATATTTTTACGTTTCCAATTTTTTTTATATACCTACATATTTATGTGTAAAACGTTATCCGAGTGAAAAACGTATCGATTTTTGCATAGTATAATTTGTGTATGACTTCCGTGAGAAATAATTCGTCTATTTCTTTGGTATATTATACTTTATCATAGATCTTTAATTGGTTTCTCTCAAAGGAAACGTATCCCAACAATAACGTGCCACTGTTTCATATAGGTATTATGAAATATGAATTAAAGTTTTATATTCTATTAAAATAATTTAGATCATACATACATGTCTTAGATTACATTGGTCACTAAGTACATCATTACATTATTTTTAAGCTTAATTTGCTAGCAACTAGGCCACGGTACTAAAGCGGGTAAATAAGCAAATGAAACAATTGCGTCGTAAAACATTTATGAAATGCAAGCAAAATATAACGGTTATTAACTATTCCAAAGATTGGGCTGTAAACTTTTTTTATTGTCTATGGTCGCTGGTAAAAAGGCGCTAAACTGCTAACGCTAAATGATCTTCTAGTACCCACAATGTTTTATTCTGGTAAATTTTTTCTTCATTGTCGTTCCTTTCAACATGACAAATAATTTTAAGTTAGGTACAGTTTCATATAAAATGCAATTTTATAAAGTATGACATGCTCATTATTGTATTTTAACAATTAGTTTTGTTATCTGATTATAGATATTTAGTTTGCATTTACTACTTTGTAATGTTGTGAAAGCGGTTTTTAACTAAAAGCATGAATTTGAATTGTATAATAATTTATGGACGTTTGTTTTAGCGGTAGATAAAAGTTTTTTTTTTTATTATGTTTTACTTTAGTAGATATTCTACATTGAGTTTAACGTGATAATAAGAGTTGCTGGTTGAAGTGCTAACAATGAACGACTGAATGGTTTCATAATTAATGTAAACTAAAAAATATATCGGCAATAGAAGTTTTGAAAAGAATAAAAATGTATGTAAACAGTTTTCAACACGCAGTTTTATTTTTCCTCTTGACTTATTATATCATCATAGAATTTTAATTTAATAAATGCATCTGAAAAGTATTTTTTAGATATATACAGACCAGACAACAAAGCCTGGCCATTTTTAAATTAATAAAAATAGCATCCCTTCGTACAATAGTTGGCACGTAACGTGGAGTGTCATGCGGAGGGAATTACTGTGCATGATTTCTGTCGCGTTCCCGTAATATAATTATGACTCAGATACCTTAATTTTTATTCTACTCGGTCAGCGCCTATTATCTTATGTCAGCGCTAAAGAAATTTGTCGCCAGACATACCTTAGGTATATTATTCCCTTTTAAATCATTAACTACGCTTGGAAGTTGGAGCTCTCCGTAAATTATTAGCAAAATCGGTCGAGCCATAGGATAAATAGCTAGTGCAAACGAACATTTTTTTTAAATTATTGTCATGTTATTGTCGCTGTGCATGGTAAAATTTTATCTATTTTTGATTGTAATGTGCTGTAATCTCTTATGTAATCTAATCTCTTAGAGAGTTTCTCTCTAAAGAGTTTTTTGCTATCATTTATAATTTCTAAGAATTAGGTCATATGATATACATATATCCATCTATTTTATATTATACTAGGTTGCCGCCCGCGGCTTCGCCCGCGCAGTCAAAGAAAAACCCGCATAGTTCCCGTTCCCGTGGGATTTCCGGGATTGCGTCATTATCCCGGGAAAAAAAGTAGCCTATGTCCTTTCTCGGGTATCAAAATATCTACATACCAAATTTCATGAAAATTGGTTCAGTAGTTTAGGCGTGATTGAGTAACAGACAGACAGACAGAGTTACTTTCGCATTTATAATATTAGTATATTATATGCAAAACAAAATTTACGTTTTTAGTAGGTACATTTTTATTTTTGCTTCGTTTTAAAAATTATAATTTACCAAAACCTTTTTTTAAAATCGTTATATTACATCACTATTTTAAGGAACAAGTTACGATTGATAGTCTGTGGTAAAATCTAATACTTCCCCTCACTACGTGACTGGCGTCTGGGAGTGGGCTCTGGCCAAGTGGCCAGTGGCCGCCATCAACGCCATATTGTGTATTGAACTTGGCGCTATTCTATTCGCACGTCGCGTCGCTTATTTCGCGAGTTATGCTTTTTTTGTTGTGTTATTGCGGTAAATTGTGTAAAATTGACTAATTTAAGTGAAATAGATAAGAACTGTTTTAAATATGGATCCCGCTAAAATGAAAGTGTTCGATCTACGATCGGAGCTTGGTGCCCTCGGATTAGACACTAAGGGCAACAAGCCGGCTTTAGTCGAAAGGTTAGAAAAGGCGCTTGAAGCCAAATCAGGAAAAAGTAAGCATTAAATTTTATATTAATCGTAATAATAATGCAATGTTTTGATTTTAATTATACTATTAATCAATCTGAGCACGTGTAAAATGACGCCGCCTCCATGTTTTGAAAGTGGTTACGCTTCCCAAAAGCTGTCAAAATTATAAACGTAACCCATTTGAAAATGTAGCGGGTATTATGATGATATGATCTTCAATTTAAAATAATAAAACATGACACTGAGGAAATGATTTATTTTTAGATCTAATATAATATTATATCAATTTTTAATTTGTTTACTTGTAATATGTTTGTACTTTTAGTTTAGAAAATCAATTGTTTGTTTAATAAAATAAAATAAAATAGCCTTTATTGCTGTTACTTTCTTAAAATTATTACATGCCAATTTCTTAAAAACTAAGTTAATTCTATGTATTCTAATTTTTATTTATAATATCGGCAACAGGATGTTTATAAGAAACAGCTTGTCTGTCGACAAAGGCCTCCTCTAATGATTTCCATATATTTCTATCTTTTGCTAAGCGGGTCCATACAGGACCGGCTATTTTCTTAAATTCATCTTCCCATCTTTTGCTTTGTCTACCTCTATTCCTTTTACCATCTCTTTGATACCATTCCGTTACTAACTTAGTCCATTTCTCTCTACTTTCTCTAAACATATGTCCTGTCCAATGCCATTTTAGCTGTCTGTAGGTTGTGTATGCATGTTTAAATTTAGTTTTATTTTTGTAAATTCTAATTAAATTGGTGTATGTTATTATTCCAGACCTTCCGGACACATCAATTCTATATACTTCAACAGAGGATGCTGACGAGCCTCCCACTCCTCGCAAACCAGCCCCAAGAACTACTAGAAGAACATCATCGTCAAGACTGGCTGCTACACCTATTAAAGTAATAATTGAAACTTGACTTTGAATGCAGATATTTTGCTTATGACACAAGTTGAATTGTTGTCTTAGCCCCTTATAATCAGGTTATTAAAAACAACTATAACTGTGGTGAATATATGAAAATACTTATATATTTTTTATTGTGAAAATTATATGAAGTATAACTGTCATTATACACAGATATACATGTAAATGTAAAACACACAATATACATTATACAGTTTTCGGACCAGTAGTTCCTGAGATTGGCGCGTTCAAACAAACAAACAAACTCTTCATCTTTATAATATTAAGTATAGCTACAAAGATTTTCCCCAAAAAAGTTTTAAATAACATTGAAACTAATTTCCCTTTAATATTCAGGAAAATGGTGTAAAAACTGAAGACAATGCTGAGGAAGCGGTTGAAGTGAAGACTGAACCGGCGGAAGCAGATGACGGTAAAGCTGATAGCGAGAATAATGAAGAAACCGGTTTGTACATTTATTCTTTTAAGGGCTGATTTTTCAATCCTTGGTTAAAATTGAAAAATCAGCCCTAAATATTGTCATATAAGGGCGCGTTCCCACTATGTCGTAACTACTAATTTATCGTTCGACGACTGTAGTCTCTACCTGTTCCCAATATAACGATTGTTTGTCGTCAACATTTTTTATCGTTTAGCGACTGTCGTATCTAGCTGTTCCCATTGGATCGCTGAGATCGCTCGCATCATCAGCAAGCTACAAATCTAGTCGCCTCTGCGTTCGCTTGGGTTGGGAAAAGCAAACCGAGTACAGACGCGAGGGGCGCGCGGGTGCGAGAGGGAAGGGAAAACACGTGTTCGTCTACATAGAGTTGCCGTCCACGATTTTTTATCGTTTTACGACTGTCGTGCTTGCCGTTCCCACTGTCACGACAAAGTGTCGTCACTGCAAAAACTGTCGTAGACGACAGTAAATTGTGTCGTTCTAAATGTGAACACCTCCATTTAAACATATAAGCCACGACACTTAAAACTACACGATTATCTGTCGTCACGGTCGTGACGGTGGGAACGCGCCCTAATTTGTGGATGTAGTATTATTATTATGTTATTGGATTTAGTATACCTGTATCAATGCCAGGTGTAAATCACTACATAGTATAAAACAAAGTCGCTTTCTCTGTCCTTATGTCTCTTTGTATGCTTAAATCTTTAAAACTATGCAATGATTTTGTTGCGGTTTTTTTTAATAGATAGAGTGATCGACATGTGAAAGCTTTGTTGATAACATTTAAAACTATACTTAAATTACCTAGATGACCTACGCAATTTTGTCTGCTCTCAAAATGAAATATTATTGCAAAATTTTTTCATAACATAGACAATTTTTTTTTTGTACTTCCTACCTACCTCCTTTTTCACAATATTACTCCACACAGTAGGTTGCCTGGAAGAGATCACTCTTAAGTGATAAGGCCGCCTTCTGTGCTTGTCTAGTTATAAGTTTTAATTTTAATCCGTCAGTCCTCGGATCACAGACACAATAGAAAATCTATTGTGTCTCGGCCCGATCGGGCCGCTCGGTGGTCAATGGGTTAAGGATTTATTTGTATGCCAGCACAATAAAGTGTTAATAAATAAATAACAACACGCTGTTACTAATAGCAGCGCAGCATCTTGAGTTTAAAAAAGAAATTATATTCAAGACTTACGAATTAATATTAACAAATTATAATAACAACAGGTGAGGTGCCAGAAGTGACTGAAGACCAAGTGATGCTCGGAGCCAAACTCGACAAGAGGGTCAAGTTTGTTATCAGGTAAAGAATGTTTTTAATATTTTTACTTTAATAAATAGTTATTGTGCCCAAGAATTCAATACTATATATTACACATACAATTAGGAAGTCTTAACAATAATATATCATACATATTTAGCACAAATACTGTGCATAACGCGGCCCGTGACATTGAAGGTCACCTGTAGTGACTTACAAGTGAATGTTTCCATTGTAAAAAATATTCATTGTGAAATACGTTGTGTTAATGTGTGAAAATATAAGTGAATGTATTTGACAATCGTGTAGTGATATGATCATTTGATAACTCAGCATTATCATGTAAGCAATTAAAATTAAAACAAAATAAAATCAATTTCTATAATTTTATAGAAATAATATATCGTCATGATTACATTTTTATGCTATAGCTAGTTTCTTCTTCTTTCCAAAAATATATCATACATGGCATATAATTATAGAACAATAGGGTAAATACAATTTACAAACTCGGTAGTCATAAAAAACTAGATTTTGTGAACTACCTCGACACTATCGGGATCGGTGCCGGCTATGAGCAGTACTCGGACTTATTTTTAAGGAAAATAATGTCAAGGTCACGTTCAGTGACACCGGTCCCTGCGGAGACTCGGCATACTGCTGCCAACCTGCTCTTGTGTGAGTAGGTACATAATACTGAATATTAACTAATAGAAATAGAAAGCGTTTTATTTGCCACCATGTAACTCTTAGTAATTAATACACAAAACAGAAAAAAAAAAAGATAGTAATGGAGGCAAAAAGGACTCCCCGTCAGCAAAGCAGCAACCATTATTTAAAATGTATTGCTGCACTGATTTTCAGAGGAGACCACGTGACTGTACAGATGCAATGATTCAGTATTAAATGATACATACTACTAACTACTAGCTGCTCCGCGCGGTTTCACCCCCGTGGCTCCACCCCTGTTGGTCGTAGCGTGATGATATATAGCCTATAACCTTCTAGACTACAAGCCCGCATAGGAAAAAAATATGGGTCAAATGAACCACCAGGGGATGTCCCCTGGTGGTTTTCCCCTTGTCCCCATGATTTTTGTACGGCGTTGCGGAATAATGGATTAAAAGCAGTATAGCAATAATATGACACAGATGCCGTACATGGTCAAATGACCAAATTTACCCCCGGTAACTCTCGGAAATTAAATAAAAATTCCGACTTGGTGGACCACCATTTTTGTACGGCACTGAGCGGTTTCTTATTATTTTTAATGGATCTATCGATGGTTAAGAATGCCGTACAAAAATATATGACCAAAATTTACCGAGTCTACCTGTACTTTTCAATTCTCATCTGCACTCAGTTGGACAGCTTACAAGTGACGGCATAGTGATGATTCTTATTATTTTTTGCTCTTCTATCGTTCTAGATATGTCCCCTGGTGGTTCATTTGACCCATATTTTTTCCTATGCGGGCTTGTAGTCTATTCCTCGATAAATGGGCTATCTAACACCGAAATAATTTTTCAAATCGGACCAGTAGTTCCCGAGATTAGCGCGTTCAAACAAACAAACAAACAAACTCTTCAGCTTTATAATATTAGTATAGATTCAAATAGTATTAGGTATATTATGAAATAGCCACAATGGCTAGACTGTTTTTTTTTATTAAATCTGTATAAATGTTGTTTTAGCTCTGCCACCGCACCACCGCCTAATCAGGCCTTTGAGACGACAAGGACCCCTGGGGGCTCCATTCGAACCACTCCCAGGGGCTCTGTCAAAAGAAAATGTGTCGTCGAGGAGTCCATTCAGTAAGTGTAGTTTTTTTTATGCCACTATGTAACGGTGAGGGCACCTGATGGTAAGCGCCACGATCAACCATGGACAGGAGCAGTGCCAAACGGTAACTAAGTAATTACTATCGGAATAAATCCTGCGCCCGCCACACAGTAACTACACTAGCATATAGTGCCCTTTCGCCGAAACACAAAAGTGCTTAAAACACTTCTTTTTCACGGTAAAATAACTGGCACTGCGGTGGTACCTACCTAGACGAAAACCTACCCTCGGTTAAAGTTAAAATATGTATCGATTACTGAATTATACTTTTTTTGTTATTAGTTTCACTTCAGTCGAGAGGACAGCCGCCTGCGGAATGGACGAGGAAGAGGGTGAGGATCAAGAGCATCTGGAGCATGTGAGGAAGTGGGTGTGTGAGTTGCCAGGTACTTCCGAGTGTATACCACCGTCGTCTGGTGTGCCGGATCCTGTGCCATCAACATCAGGCTCTACGGTTCCTGTGCACACTGGAATACGGGAAACCGAAGGCAGTGAGCTCGACTCGGATTTCGACGATGAATTCGATGTCGAGGAACTCATTGCTTCCGGCGGTATGACTCGGAACATCCCGGACGACGACGAATTAGATGATCGTGTTCGTAATGTGGTACAATCGGTGGAAAGGGCGATGGATGAAGCTGTCGACAACTTGGTTTACACGTCTACTGATTTCTGTTGGGGAGCAGACTTTCATAGCTTCTGTGGTGTGCCCGAAACCTTCTCAGGGCCAACCCCAGGGGCTATCAAAGACTACGATACGCCCTATGAAGCCTTTACAGACATCTGGAGTAGAGACATCATGGAGCTTATCTGTAAGGAAACCAATAGATATGCTAAGCAAGTTGTCGATGCTGAAACTGCAGCTGGCACTTTGAAAGCATCATCTCGTTTACATCGTTGGGTTGACACCGATGTAGACGAGCTGTATTTGTTTTTTGCTATTTATATATTCATGGGGCTTGATCCGCGTACTTCTCAGCACGAATATTGGCAGGTCAACAGCTATCTGGAAATGCCAAAGTTCAGACAGTTGATGACATACAACCGCTTCATATTGCTGAGCAAATTTCTGCATTTTACGGACAATTCTGATGCGAGTCAGGATTTGCCGTTAAGTGGAGGAATACAGCTTTCGGCAAAGTTGCGGAAACTCGCACCAGTAATTTCCCATCTAAATTCAAAATTCGAGTGTTTGTACAATTTAAATCAAGATATAGCTATTGACGAGTCATTGACCTTATACAAGGGCCGCTTGTCCTGGGTTCAAGCTATAAGATCAAAGGCCGCGCGAATTGGTATTAAATCTTTTGAACTTTGCGAGTCTAAAACTGGATATATGTACAGGTTTGATATTTACACTGGGAAGAATTCTGAACGCAGCGATGTCGTGGCTTCTAGTGTTGATTTAGCTCGCAAGAGTACCCAAGTGGTATTCGATTTATTGAAAGGTCTCGATCGGAGAGGACACTGTGTTACGATGGATAATTATTATAATTGCCCATCGTTGGCACGGTACCTTAAAACATTGGGATTTGATTGTCTGGGGACATTGCGTCCTAATCGCAAACACGTACCAGAGGAGATTGCAAAGGTTCCGAAGAATGTGGCCAAGGGTACGATCGTGAGTCGTCACTCTGGTGACGTTTCATGCATTGCATGGAAAGACTCCAGAGTGGTAACTATGATCTCCACCTACCACACCGACGAAACCTATGTAGGTCGTACGGCTGGACGCGAGCTTGTAAAGCCCGTAGTTGTGAGAGATTACAACAATACTATGGGAGGTGTTGATCTGAAAGATCAAAAACTCTCTATGTATTTGTTGGAACGAAAGAGATGTGTGAAATGGTACATGAAAATGTTTAAAAGGCTGCTGAACGTCAGTGTGCACAACGCGCTCATATTATTGTTGAGTTCTTTGGGTCGTCGAAATATGGCTTTGCTTACGCATCGTAAATTCCGCGAACAGCTCGCCTCAGCCCTCGTGACGGCTCATCGCCCCTCGTCACGAGAGATTGTAGTGCCTGTAGAGGAACATACGAGGCAAAGAAGGGACATTATCCACGTACCCAAATACCTCGCCTCTAATAAGAGAATGCGTTGTCACATTTGTCTTCGCAATGGTACACAAAAGATGGTGCGTTTGAAATGCGTAACCTGCGACGAGGCTATGTGCTTTGAGGATTGTTGGAAGGTTTGGCATACCGTCCAACAACTCCCAGGCAAAACTATCCATGTTCGAAAAGGGAGGCGTGATCGATAATGCATCACCTTTTTGTACTTGATTTGAATGGTTCCTAGGTTGTGTTTGCCATTATTCAATTTCCCTAAGATAATAATCTTTCCATAAATAGGACAATTGCTTGTTATGTAATGATGTAAATTCCAGATTTTACTCATAGCATTGGTTGACACTAGGCGGAATTCTTTGTCATACAGTATTCTGTTGCTGAGCAGTTAGCGGCGCCCTTTGAGTATATAAGTCTAAGCCTTTGTGTCTGTTGTGGCATTTGTTATCCTTTCTTTCAACCCCATTGTACAATATTACTACACGTTATCTAGTTCGCGGTATGTGTGCGCGTGTAAGAGATGATGGAATGATTGTTATTATATCCTAGATGTACATAATATTATTATAATAATGTAATACATATTGACTGTATGCATCGTCATGATTGTTTCATTAGATTGTGTATATATTTTGAGTTACTGTAACATCTATCAACATATATTTTATAGTTTGTATTGTAATTTTTTCTATTTTGTTCGTCAACTGACTAGATATTAGTGGATACTTTTGTGTTCAAAATGATGTTGAAATGAGAATGATGTCAAAATAAATCAGTATATGTATAAACAACTTTGTGTTTCTGGTTTAATTTGAGTTTGTCCATAAAAAAATTATGTCTGTTAATTGTAATGTTCAAAATATTGTATGATTGTTTGTGCGAAATAACTACCTATTTTTTATAAATTATACCATTTTTCATATGTTTTAATTTCTCTAAATTGAATATTCTTCTTAATTGTCTCATACTGTGTAATGCAACCCAATATTAAGCTAAATGGTGCCTTGAAGTGACAGCACTGTTATAATTTTAATTCTAATTAGGGTCGATTTTTCAATCCTTGGTTAAACCCCGTCCAAGTATTACACGATAATATTAAAATTGCACTTGCTAACTGTCAAATACGGACAATTATATTTGAAATGGTAGTTTAATACGTTATTCGACGAATAAGTTTTAACCAAAGATTGAAAAATCAGCCCTTAATTTTATTAAATGTAATTATTAATTCATAAATAATTTAAGGCGCTTGAGCATTATTTATAGACTAGCTACGCAAATTTCACGTGTACACATCGAATATTTTTATTCATTATCAAAAATAAATAGTTGTGCCTTAAATATAAGACTTGAAGGCTAAATTTTGAAGCAATAGCGATAAGTTTCTCATTTAGTTTGCGGCTGCTCAAGTTATAGTTCCTACATTGAAATAGTTTGTTCATTTTCGTTCACATAATGAAAGGGACGTCTAATTACAATATTAACATATTTATTATCTGTAATTTATTGTCTAAAATGTGAAAACAAACAAGAAAGGCACGTATCTAAATAATCTCGATACGGAGTAATCAAGAAAATGACTCGTCGGTACATTTGGTATAAAGAAATATTGGTCCTTCGAGCCGGATACCGTAGAATATAAATTTGGCTTTGATATTTTTACGAGATTAATTTTTAATAATGTGATAATTTTATTACTTTTTAAATATTGGTCTCTTCTATATTTTACAAATGTTTAGTTCATAATTTCACAAAAAAATTGTTTCGAAGAATCTCTTCGTCTCAATGTCAAAAAGTCTCTTTCATTGTGTCAAATGCAAATGGATGATAACACCCTGACAATTTTGCTGTATTTTATCAAGTTTTGTGTAATTAATGAATAATATACGTAGATGTAGTTGTCCGTCCGTTGAAATTTATAGATTTAACGTTGGCATAGCTCACTTGTAACAACAATAATTTAACCAATATTATAAGGTGTGTAATTCAAGATTGTAAGAATATAATAATTTTGTCAATATATTAAATGTCCGCCTGCGATTCATTGAAATTTATAGTACCTATTATAATAATAATGTACCGAATAACTCGTATCTTCCAAAATGGCATCCAAATTTGAATCCTCATATTTAACATGAAATCAACAATAATGAACAAAATTATTATATTCCACTCATTAAATCTAATTATTAAGAATCTATGAAAATTAATTATACCTTCTAAGTGTTTCTCGATTTCGTATTAAAGTGCCATGTTGTTGAATACTATTTAAATGAAAATTATCCCATCTTGTAATGTAGTAAACAATTTTAAATCTAGTAAATTGTTATCTAATATCTAACGGTAGGTTTAAACGGACAGACTTAGAACATTTTTTTTTATTTTCAGTAAATAAATGGAATTGAGGTTATCTTTTACTTGTGTAACTTGAATGGTAGATTTCTTTTTACAAAATAAACAGAAAAATTAAGTTGTTTCAAACAAGACATCAAAAAGAATGGAAGAGTTGCAAGTAAATATATGTAATATTTAATAAATGTATCGCGCTGAGTCATTATTGCTTCTATAATGACTACAAAACACTATAATGGAAACACAAAAACTTGCTGTAGAATTAAAATTCAAGCTCCATAATCAAGCAGTTGTTTCAAAAAATTTTGATAAGTCCAATGAATCGGAGTATTAACTAAGATGGAATAAATATATTATGCTAGTACTTTTGGGACTAAATATATGGAAAATACCTGAAAAAATTATAATATCACGGTCAATCAATTGAGGTTAGTACATCTTGCATCATAACGGGTAGTATAAACCGGATAATTTTGATATGTTTTCTTCTGAAAGTATTGATGTTCTATAGATTAGGTGTAAATATAGAATAACTTAGATTACTTGACAATGCGCCAGTGAAATGACGTTTTTCACGAGGATAGTTTTAATATTGAATGAGCCTCATTTATTAGTTAAGGATATTTAACGATTGTCTAATTATTATATAACTCATTGGTAATTTAGTATGGTCTAAGACTAAAAGTATGTTTAAAAATGTTATCTCGTTTTGGTCACGTTACAAGTTATATTGAATAAGGTCTATTTGGGACTCATAAAAAAAGATTATACGGAAATTAAATGTAAAAGTGCGATTTGTGCAAAAAAAAATTCAGAATAAGGATGTTTTGATTATTTAAAATTATAACTACTAAGTGCTAATTGACCAGAATATATTCTGGCGAAAGAATGTCTTTAAGTATAAATGTTTATTATGAGATATCGTTTTCTAATAAATATTTTTACGTTTCCAATTTTTTTTTTAATATATTTATGTGTGAAACAAGCAGTTATCCGAATGAAAAACGTATAGATACATATTTGCATAGTACCTATAAGTAATTTGTGTATGACTTCCGTGAGAAATTATTCGTCTATTTCTTTGGTATATTATACTTTATCATAGATCTTTAATTGGTTTCTCTCAAAGGAAAGGGCGAGGCCACAACACTGCGTTGCGGCGTCGCAGACTTTTAAAATGTATGATACATAAAGACATTTTAAGTTTGAAAAATCAGATGTTTTGCGCGAAGTGACAGTAGTACCCACCTCAACGCTTCGCTTATGAGGCGTGCAAAATGTAGTTATATTCACACGAATTATAAGCGCACCGCGTCGTACATTTTTACGACGCGACGCCGCAACGCAGTGTTGTGGCCTCGCCCAAACGTATCCCAACAATAACGTGCCACTGTTTCATATATTATGAAATATGAATTAAAGTTTTATATTCTATTAAAATAATTTAGATCATACATACATGTCTTAGATTACATTGGTCACTAAGTACATCATTACATTATTTTTAAGCTTAATTTGCTATCAACTAGGCCACGGTACTAAAGCGGGTAAATAAGCAAATGAAACAATTGCGTCGTAAAACATTTATGAAATGCAAGCAAAATAAAACGGTTAATAACTATTCCAAAGATTGGGCTGTAAACTTTTTTTATTGTCTATGGGCGCTGGTAAAAAGGCGCTAAACTGCTAACGCTAAATGATCTTTTAGTGCCCACAATGTTTCTGGTAAATTTTTCTTCATTGGCGTTCCTTTTAACATGACAAATAATTTTAAGTTAGGTACAGTTTCATATAACATGCAATTGTATAAAGTATGACATGCTCATTATTGTATTTTAACAATTAGTTTTGTTATCTGATTATAGATATTTAGTTTGCATTTACTACTTTGTAATGTTGTGAAAGCGGTTTTTAACTAAAAGCATGAATTTGAATTGTATAATAATTTATGGACGTTTGTTTTAGCGGTAGATAAAGGTTTTTTTTATTATGTTTTACTTTAGTACATATTCTACATTGAGTTTAACGTGATAATAAGAGTTGCTGGTTGAAGTGCTAACAATGAACGACTGAATGGTTTCATAATTAATGTAAACTAAAAAATATATCGGCAATAGAAGTTTTGAAAAGAATAAAAATGTATGTAAACAGTTTTCAACACGCAGTTTTATTTTTCCTCTTGACTTATTATATCATCATAGAATTTTAATTTAATAAATGCATCTGAAAAGTATTTTTTAGATATACACAGATAACAAAGCCTGGGCATTTTTTAAATTAATAAAAATAGCATCCCTTCGTACAATAGTTGGCACGTAACGTGGAGTGTCATGCGGAGGGAATTACTGTGCATGATTTCTGTCGCGTTCCCGTAATATAATTATGACTCAGATACCTTAATTTTTATTCTACTCGGTCAGCGCCTATTATCTTATGTCAGCGCTAAAGAAATTTGTCGCCAGACATACCTTAGGTATATTATTCCCTTTTAAATCATTAACTACGCTTGGAAGTTGGAGCTCTCCGTAAATTATTAGCAAAATCGGTCGAGCCATAGGATAAATAGCTAGTGCAAACGAACATTTTTTTTAAATTATTGTCATGTTATTGTCGCTGTGCATGGTAAAATTTTATCTATTTTTGATTGTAATGTGCTGTAATCTCTTATGTAATCTAATCTCTTAGAGAGTTTCTCTCTAAAGAGTTTTTTGCTATCATTTATAATTTCTAAGAATTAGGTCATATGATATACATATATCCATCTATTTTATATTATACTAGGTTGCCGCCCGCGGCTTCGCCCGCGCAGTCAAAGAAAAACCCGCATAGTTCACGTTCCCGTGGGATTTCCGGGATTGCGTCATTTTCCCGGGAAAAAAAGTAGCCTATGTCCTTTCTCGGGTATCAAAATATCTACATACCAGATTTCATGAAAATTGGTTCAGTAGTTTAGGCGTGATTGAGTAACAGACAGACAGAGTTACTTTCGCATTTATAATATTAGTATATTATATGCAAAACAAAATTTACGTTTTTAGTAGGTACATTTTTATTTTTGCTTCGTTTTAAAAATTATAATTTACCAAAACCTTTTTTTAAAATCGTTATATTACATCACTATTTTAAGGAACAAGTTACGATTGATAGTCTGTGGTAAAATCTAATACTTCCCCTCACTACGTGACGTCGTCTGGCCAGTGGCCGCCAATCGCCAATCGCCATATTGAACTTGGCGCTATTCTATTCGCACGTCGCGTCGCTTATTTCGCGAGTTATGCTTTTTTTGTTGTGTTATTGCGGTAAATTGTGTAAAATTGACTAATTTAAGTGAAATAGATAAGAACTGTTTTAAATATGGATCCCGCTAAAATGAAAGTGTTCGATCTACGATCGGAGCTTGGTGCCCTCGGATTAAACACTAAGGGCAACAAGCCGGCTTTAGTGGAAAGGTTAGAAAAGGCGCTTGAAGCCAAATCAGGAAAAAGTAAGCATTAAATTTTATATTAATCGTAATAATAATGCAATGTTTTGATTTTAATTATACATACTATAAATCAATCTGAGCACGTGTAAAATGACGCCGCCTCCATGTTTTATGCTAGGCGTCCACTAGGCGGATCGGGCCGGGCCGCATCGCAACGCAAAAATACGCCGGCCTATGTTTTGTATGAAACATCGTCCATTAGCGACGGATCGGGCCGGGGCGGGCCGCAACGCATTGGCGGATATCGCTTCGCAGGCGGATTTCTGCCGGCGGTGCGCTGCGGCCCGGCCCGCCCCGACCCGTCTAGTGGACGCAGGCTGGCGGATGTGAGCGGCGAGCGTCTGTTAGATAAAATCCGCCTAGGCGGTCCGCCGCGCCCCGTACAGGTGGACGCAGGAGCAAACAGCGCGTCCATTATGGCTGGTTCACACTTTGATTAGTGCGAGTGCAGGTGATGAGTGCAGGTGTTTAGTAACTACGTGTGGACAGCGACTGTTTAGTGCGAGTGTTTAGTAGGCTGTGTAGTAAAGTGAATAGAAGCGTGTTCTATTTTTTTGCGAGTGGACTGCGAGTAGCCACGTCCCGCGCGCCCTCCCTTCCCCCTCACTCGCAGCGTGCCTGCATCGCACTAATCACCTGCACTCGCAGTGAATTGGACACTACTCACACTACACACCTGCACTCGCACTAATCAAAGTGTGAACCAGCCATTAGAGACGGCCCGTTGCGATGCGACCCGCCCCGATCCTTCTCTACTGGACGCCTAGCATTAAAAGTGGTTACGCTTCCCAAAACCTGTCAAAATTATAAACGTAACCCATTTGAAAATGTAGCGGGTATTATGATAATATGATCTTCAATTTATTTAATAATAAAACATGACACTGAGGAAATGATTTATTTTAAGATCTAATATAATATAATATCAATTTTTAATTTGTTTATTTGTAATATGTTTGTACTTTTAGTTTAGAAAATCAATTGTTTGTTTAATAAAATAAAATAAAATAGCCTTTATTGCTGTTACATTTCTTAAAATTATTACATGCCAATTTCTTAAAAACTAAGTTAATTCTACGTATTCTAATTTTTATATCGGCAACAGGATGTTTATCAGCTTGTCTGTCGATAAAGGCCTCCTCTAAAGATTTCCATATATTTCTATCTTTTGCTAAGCGGGTCCATACAGGACCGGCTATTTTCTTAAATTCATCTTCCCATCTTTTGCTTTGTCTACCTCTATTCCTTTTACTATCTCTTTGATACCATTCCGTTACTAACTTAGTCCATTTCTCTCTACTTTCTCTAAACATATGTCCTGTCCAATGCCATTTTAGCTGTCTGTAGGGTGTGTGTGCATGTTTAAATTTAGTTTTATTTTTGTAAATTCTAATTAAATTGGTGTGTAAATTCCAGACCTTCCGGACACATCAATTCTAGATACTTCAACTTCAACAGAGGATGCTGACGAGCCTCCCACTCCTCGCAAACCAGCCCCAAGAACTACTAGAAGAACATCATCGTCAAGACTGGCTGCTACACCTATTAAAGTAATAATTAAAACTTGACTTTGAATACAGTTATTTTGCTTATGACACAAGTTGAATTGGTGTTGTAGCCCCTTTTAATCAGGTTATTAAAAACAACTGTAACTGTGGTGAATATATGAAAATACTTATAATATATTTTTTATTGTGAAAATTATATGAAGTTATAACTGTCATTATACTCAGTTATACATGTAAATGTAAAACACACAATATACATTATACAGTTTGTCTTAGCGTGATGATATATTATAGCCTATAGCCTTCCTTGACAAATGGGCTATCTAACACGGAAATAATATTTCAAATCGGACCAGTAGTTCTTGAGATTGGCGCGTTCAAACAAACAAACAAACTCTTCATCTTTATAATATTAAGTATAGGTACAATGATTTTCCACAAAAAAGTTTTAAATAACATTGAAACTAATTTCCCTTTAATATTCAGGAAAATGGTGTAAAAACTGAAGACAATGCTGAGGAAGCGGTGGAAGTGAAGACTGAACCGGCGGAAGCAGATGACGGTAAAGCTGATAGCGAGAATAATGAAGAAACCGGTTTGTACATTTATTCTTTTAAGGGCTGATTTTTCAATCCTTGGTTAAAATTGAAAAATCAGCCCTAAATATTGTCATATAATTTGTGGATGTAGTATCATTATTATGTTATTGGATTTAGTATACCTGTATCAATGCCAGGTGTAAATCACTACATAGTATAAAACAAAGTCGCTTTCTCTGTCCTTATGTCTCTTTGTATGCTTAAATCTTTAAAACTATGCAATGATTTTGTTGCGGTTTTTTTTAATAGATAGAGTGATCGACATGTGAAAGCTTTGTTGATAACATTTAAAACTATACTTAAATTACCTAGATGACCTACGCAATTTTGTCTGCTCTCAAAATGAAATATTATTGCAAAATTTTTTCATAACATAAACAATTTTTTTTTGTACTTCCTACCTACCTCCTTTTTCACAATATTACTCCACACAGTAGGTTGCCTGGAAGAGATCAGTCTTAAGTGATAAGGCCGCCTTCTGTGCTTGTTTAGTTATAAGTTTTAATTTTAAGGATTTATTTGTATGCCAGCACAATAAAGTGTTAATAAATAAATAACACGCTGTTACTAATAGCAGCGCAGCATCTTGAGTTTAAAAAAGAAATTATATTCAAGACTTACGAATTAATATTAACAAATTATAATAACAACAGGTGAGGTGCCAGAAGTGACTGAAGACCAAGTGATGCTCGGAGCCAAACTCGACAAGAGGGTCAAGTTTGTTATCAGGTAAAGAATGTTTTTAATATTTTTACTTTAATAAATAGTTATTGTGCCCAAGAATTCAATACTATATATTACACATACAATTAGGAAGTCTTAACAATAATATATCATACATATTTAGCACAAATACTGTGCATAACGCGGCCCGTGACATTGAAGGTCACCTGTAGTGACTTACAAGTGAATGTTTCCATTGTAAAAAATATTCATTCTGAAATACGTTGTGTTAATGTGTGAAAATATAAGTGAATGTATTTGACAATCGTGTAGTGATATGATCATTTGATAACTCAGCATTATCATGTAAGCAATTAAAATTAAAACAAAATAAAATCAATTTCTATTCCAAAAATATATCATACATGGCATATAATTATAGAACAATAGGGTAAATACAATTTACAAACTCGGTAGTCATAAAAAACTAGATTTTGTGAACTACCTCGACACTATCGGGATCGGTGCCGGCTATGAGCAGTACTCGGACTTATTTTTAAGGAAAATAATGTCAAGGTCACGTTCAGTGACACCGGTCCCTGCGGAGACTCGGCATACTGCTGCCAACCTGCTCTTGTGTGAGTAGGTACATAATACTGAATATTAACTAATAGAAATAGAAAGCGTTTTATTTGCCACCATGTAACTCTTAGTAATTAATACACAAAACAGAAAAAAAAAAAGATAGTAATGGAGGCAAAAAGGACTCCCCGTCAGCAAAGCAGCAACCATTATTTAAAATGTATTGCTGCACTGATTTTCAGAGGAGACCACGTGACTGTACAGATGCAATGATTCAGTATTAAATGATACATACTACTAGCTACTAGCTGCTCCGCGCGGTTTCACCCCCGTGGCTCCACCCCTGTTGGTCGTAGCGTGATGATATATAGCCTATAACCTTCTAGACTACAAGCCCGCATAGGGAAAAAATATGGGTCAAATGAACCACCAGGGGATGTCCCCTGGTGGTTTTCCCCTTGTCCCCATGATTTTTGTACGGCGTTGCGGAATAATGGATTAAAAGCAGTATAGCAATAATATGACACAGATGCAGTACATGGTCAAATGACCAAATTTACCCCCGGTAACTCTCGGAAATTAAATAAAAATTCTGACTTGGTGGACCACCATTTTTGTACGGCACTGAGCGGTTTCTTATTATTTTTAATGGATCTATCGATGGTTAAGAATGCCGTACAAAAATATATGACCAAAATTTACCGAGTCTACCTGTACTTTTCAATTCTCATCTGCACTCAGTTGGACAGCTTACAAGTGACGGCATAGTGATGATTCTTATTATTTTTTGCTCTTCTATCGTTCTAGATATGTCCCCTGGTGGTTCATTTGACCCATATTTTTTCCTATGCGGGCTTGTAGTCTATTCCTCGATAAATGGGCTATCTAACACCGAAATAATTTTTCAAATCGGACCAGTAGTTCCCGAGATTAGCGCGTTCAAACAAACAAACAAACAAACTCTTCAGCTTTATAATATTAGTATAGATTCAAATAGTATTAGGTATATTATGAAATAGCCACAATGGCTAGACTGTTTTTTTTTATTAAATCTGTATAAATGTTGTTTTAGCTCTGCCACCGCACCACCGCCTAATCAGGCCTTTGAGACGACAAGGACCCCTGGGGGCTCCATTCGAACCACTCCCAGGGGCTCTGTCAAAAGAAAATGTGTCGTCGAGGAGTCCATTCAGTAAGTGTAGTTTTTTTTATGCCACTATGTAACGGTGAGGGCACCTGATGGTAAGCGCCACGATCAACCATGGACAGAAGCAGTGCCAAACGGTAACTAAGTAATTACTATCGGAATAAATCCTGCGCCCGCCACATAGTAACTACACTAGCATATAGTGCCCTTTCGCCGAAACACAAAAGTGCTTAAAACACTTCTTTTTCACGGTAAAATAACTGGCACTGCGGTGGTACCTACCTAGACGAAAACCTACCATCGGTTAAAGTTAAAATATGTATCGATTACTGAATTATACTTTTTTTGTTATTAGTTTCACTTCAGTCGAGAGGACAGCCGCCTGCGGAATGGACGAGGAAGAGGGTGAGGATCAAGAGCATCTGGAGCATGTGAGGAAGTGGGTGTGTGAGTTGCCAGGTACTTCCGAGTGTATACCACCGTCGTCTGGTGTGCCGGATCCTGTGCCATCAACATCAGGCTCTACGGTTCCTGTGCACACTGGAATACGGGAAACCGAAGGCAGTGAGCTCGACTCGGATTTCGACGATGAATTCGATGTCGAGGAACTCATTGCTTCCGGCGGTATGACTCGGAACATCCCGGACGACGACGAATTAGATGATCGTGTTCGTAATGTGGTACAATCGGTGGAAAGGGCGATGGATGAAGCTGTCGACAACTTGGTTTACACGTCTACTGATTTCTGTTGGGGAGCAGACTTTCATAGCTTCTGTGGTGTGCCCGAAACCTTCTCAGGGCCAACCCCAGGGGCTATCAAAGACTACGATACGCCCTATGAAGCCTTTACAGACATCTGGAGTAGAGACATCATGGAGCTTATCTGTAAGGAAACCAATAGATATGCTAAGCAAGTTGTCGATGCTGAAACTGCAGCTGGCACTTTGAAAGCAACGTCTCGTTTACATCGTTGGGTTGACACCGATGTAGACGAGCTGTATTTGTTTTTTGCTATTTATATATTCATGGGGCTTGATCCGCGTACTTCTCAGCAGGAATATTGGCAGGTCAACAACTATCTGGAAATGCCAAAGTTCAGACAGTTGATGACATACAACCGCTTCATATTGCTAAGCAAATTTCTGCATTTTACGGACAATTCTGATGCGAGTCAGGATTTGCCGTTAAGTGGAGGAATACAGCTTTCGGCAAAGTTGCGGAAACTCGCACCAGTAATTTCCCATCTAAATTCAAAATTCGAGTCTTTGTACAATTTAAATCAAGATATAGCTATTGACGAGTCATTGACCTTATACAAGGGCCGCTTGTCCTGGGTTCAAGCTATAAGATCAAAGGCCGCGCGAATTGGTATTAAATCTTTTGAACTTTGCGAGTCTAAAACTGGATATATGTACAGGTTTGATATTTACACTGGGAAGAATTCTGAACGCAGCGATGTCGTGGCTCCTAGTGTTGATTTAGCTCGCAAGAGTACCCAAGTGGTATTCGATTTATTGAAAGGTCTCGATCGGAGAGGACACTGTGTTACGATGGATAATTATTATAATTGCCCATCGTTGGCACGGTACCTTAAAACATTGGGATTTGATTGTCTGGGGACATTGCGTCCTAATCGCAAACACGTACCAGAGGAGATTGCAAAGGTTCCGAAGAATGTGGCCAAGGGTACGATCGTGAGTCG
Organism: Colias eurytheme; assembly: GCF_061535395.1. Taxonomy (NCBI): domain Eukaryota; kingdom Metazoa; phylum Arthropoda; class Insecta; order Lepidoptera; family Pieridae; genus Colias; species Colias eurytheme. The sequence goes on from NC_143006.1 coordinate 4,340,397, forward strand.
TCACTCTGGTGACGTTTCATGCATTGCATGGAAAGACTCCAGAGTGGTAACTATGATCTCCACCTACCACACCGACGAAACCTATGTAGGTCGAACGGCTGGACGCGAGCTTGTAAAGCCCGTAGTTGTGAGAGATTACAACAAAACTATGGGAGGTGTTGATCTGAAAGATCAAAAACTCTCTATGTATTTGTTGGAACGAAAGAGATGTGTGAAATGGTACATGAAAATGTTTAAAAGGCTGCTGAACGTCAGTGTGCACAACGCGCTCATATTATTGTTGAGTTCTTTGGGTCGTCGAAATATGGCTTTGCTTACGCATCGTAAATTCCGCGAACAGCTCGCCTCAGCCCTCGTGACGGCTCATCGCCCCTCGTCACGAGAGATTGTAGTGCCTGTAGAGGAACATATGAGGCTAAGAAGGGATATTATCCACGTACCCGAATACCTCGCCTCTAATAAGAGAAAGCGTTGTCACATTTGTCTTCGCAATGGTACACGAAAGATGGTGCATTTGAAATGCGAAACCTGCGACGAGGCTATGTGCTTTGGGGATTGTTGGAAGGTTTGGCATACCGTCCAACAACTCCCAGGCAAAACTATCCACGTTCGAAAAGGGAGGCGTGATCGATAATGCATCATCTTTTTGTACTTGATTTGAATGGTTCCTAGGTTGTGTTTGCCATTATTCAATTTCCCTAAGATAATAATCTTTCCATAAATAGGACAATTGCTTGTTATGTAATGATGTAAATTCCAGATTTTACTCATAGCATTGGTTGACACTAGGCGGAATTCTTTGTCATACAGTATTCTGTTGCTGAGCAGTTAGCGGCGCCCTTTGAGTATATAAGTCTAAGCCTTTGTGTCTGTTGTGGCATTTGTTATCCTTTCTTTCAACCCCATTGTACAATATTACTACACGCTATCTAGTTCGCGGTATGTGTGCGCGTGTAAGAGATGATGGAATGATTGTTATTATATCCTAGATGTACATAATATTATTATAATAATGTAATACATATTGACTGTATGCATCGTCATGATTGTTTCATTAGATTGTGTATATATTTTGAGTTACTGTAACATCTATCAACATATATTTTATAGTTTGTATTGTATTTTTTTCTATTTTGTTCGTCAACTGACTAGATATTAGTGGATACTTTTGTGTTCAAAATGATGTTGAAATGAGAATGATGTCAAAATAAATCAGTATTTGTATAAACAACTTTGTGTTTCTGGTTTAATTTGAGTTTGTCCATAAAAAAATTATGTCTGTTAATTGTAATGTTCAAAATATTGTATGATTGTTTGTGTGAAATAACTACCTATTTTTTATAAATACCATTTTTCATATGTTTTAATTTCTCTAAATTGAATATTCTTATTAATTGTCTCATACTGTGTAATGCAACCCAATATTAAGCTAAATGGTGCCTTGAAGTGACAGCACTGTTATAAGTTTAATTCTAATTAGGGTCGATTTTTCAATCCTTGGTTAAACCCCGTCCAATTAAGTATTACACGATAATATTAAAATTGCACTTGCTAACTGTCAAATACGGACAATAGGCATGACGACAGTATCCATAAATGATCGTATTAGTGTTCTTAAGGGAAAATATATGATAAATAAATTAAATATAGTGACTTAGAAATCTTAAAAACATTAAGATTAATGAGATTATCAATAAAATAAAACATTGAAATTCTGCAGTTAGCCATTTTGACTAAAACACGCGTGACGTCACGCTTAAGTAAACAACTCACGTCAGATGTGTTTTTGTTGTTATGAATATGTTGAGTATACGCATTTTTATTTATATTTATTGTTTCACGTATGCTTTATCGACACAGAACAGAAATATAATTACGAATTCACGAATACGTGGTTCGGGGTTCTCCGCACCAACTTTATACAATCATTTCTTATTATTTTCTCGCTTGAAATAATTACTAACACATTTTTGAGCATTATTTTTATGTGGATTCACACTGAAATACTGCACACCACTTATAAACTTTCAAATTCGTTTCTATAACACATAATAAATAAATATTTTTTTAATTTTCTTCACAATGCGTACAAATAATTACGTATTTACGAAAGATTGACGTCACGCCTACGCCATGACACCTGCGAGCTGTTTTGGCACAGCTAATAAATATTTTTTGAAAAATGGCTTTTATCTTCGTTAAATTTAAGTATATTACCGAAATATAGGGTTTTTCTTGTATAGTAAACGTATACACACATTATGGAAGAGGATTTCAAAATCTTTCGTCATGCCTATTATATTTGAAATGGTAGTTTAATACGTTATTCGACGAATAAGTTTTAGCCAAGGATTGAAAAATCAGCCCTTAATTTTATTAAATGTAATTATTAATTCATAAATAATTTAAGGCGCTTGAGCATTATTTATAGACTAGCTACGCACATTTCACGTGTACACATCGAATATTTTTATTCATTATCAAAAATAAATAGTTGTGCCTTAAACATAAGACTTGAAGGCTAAATTTTGAAGCAATAGCAATAAGTTTCTCATTTAGTTTGCGGCTGCTCAAGTTATAGTTCCTACATTGAAATAGTTTGTTCATTTTCGTTCACATAATGAAAGGGACGTCTAATTACAATATTAACATATTTATTATCTGTAATTTATTGTCTAAAATGTGAAAACAAACAAGAAAGACACGTATCTAAATAATCTCGATACGGAGTAATCAAGAAAATGACTCGTTGTCGGTACATTTGGTATAAAGAAATATTGGTCCTTCGAGCCGGATACCGTAGAATATAAATTTGGCTTTGATATTTTTACGAGATTAATTTTAATAATGTGATAATTTTATTACTTTTTAAATATTGGTCTCTTCTATATTTTACAAATGTTTAGTTCATAATTTCACAAAAAAAATTGTTTCGAAGAATCTCTTCGTCTCAATGTCAAAAAGTCTCTTTCATTATGTCAAATGCAAATGGATGATAACACCCTGACAATTTTGCTGTATTTTATCAAGTTTTGTGTAATTAATGAATAATATACGTAGATGTAGTTGTCCGTCCGTTGAAATTTATAGATTTAACGTTGGCATAGCTCACTTTTAACAACAATAATTTAACCAATATTATAAGGTGTGTAATTCAAGATTGTAAGAATATAATAATTTTGTCAATATATTAAATGTCCGCCTGCGATTCATTGAAATTTATAGTACCTATTATAATAATAATGTACCGAATAACTCGTATCTTCCAAAATGGCATCCAAATTTGAATCCTCATATTTAACATGAAATCAACAATAATGAACAAAATTATTATATTCCACTCATTAAATCTAATTATTAAGAATCTATGAAAATTAATTATACCTTCTAAGTGTTTCTCGATTTCGTATTAAAGTGCCATGTTGTTGAATACTATTTAAATGAAAATTATCCCATCTTGTAATGTAGTAAACAATTTTAAATCTAGTACATTGTTATCTAATATCTAACGGTAGGTTTAAACGGACAGACTTAGAACATTTTTTTTATTTTCAGTAAATAAATGGAATTGAGGTTATCTTTTACTTGTGTAACTTGAATGGTAGATTTCTTTTTACAAAATAAACAGAAAAATTAAGTTGTTTCAAACAAGACATCAAAAGGAATGGAAGAGTTGCAAGTAAATATATGTAATATTTAATAAATGTATCGCGCTGAGTCATTATTGCTTCTATAATGACTACAAAACACTATGGAAACACAAAAACTTGCTGTAGAATTAAAATTCAAGCTCCATAATCAAGCAGTTGTTTCAAAAAATTTTGATAAGTTCAATGAATCGGAGTATTAACTAAGATGGAATAAATATATTATGCTAGTACTTTTGGGACTAAATATATGGAAAATACCTGAAAAAAATATAATATCACGGTCAATCAATTGAGGTTAGTACATCTTGCATCATAACGGGTAGTATAAACCGGATTATTTTGATATGTTTTCTTCTGAAAGTATTGATGTTCTATAGATTAGGTGTAAATATAGAATAACTTAGATTACTTGACAATGCGCCAGTGAAATGACGTTTTTCACGAGGATAGTTTTAATATTGAATGAGCCTCATTTATTAGTTAACGATATTTAACGATTGTCTAATTATTATATAACTCATTGGTAATTTAGTATGGTCTAAGACTAAAAATATGTTTAAAAATGTTATCTCGTTTTGGTCACGTTACAAGTTATATTGAATAAGGTCTATTTGGGACTCATAAAAAAAGATTATACGGAAATTAAATGTAAAAGTGCGATTTGTGCAAAAAAAAATTCAGAATAAGGATGTTTTGATTATTTAAAATTATAACTACTAAGTGCTAATTGACCAGAATAACTAGTACCTAATTATTCTGGCGAAAGAATGTCTTTAAGTATAAATGTTTATTATGAGATATCGTTTTCTAATAAATATTTTTACGTTTCCAATTTTTTTTATATATATTTATGTGTGAAACAAGCAGTTATCCGAATGAAAAACGTATAGATACATATTTGCATAGTAGTAATTTGTGTATGACTTCCGTGAGAAATTATTCGTCTATTTCTTTGGTATATTATACTTTATCATAGATTTTTAATTGGTTTCTCTCAAAGGAAACGTATCCCAACAATAACGTGCCACTGTTTCATATATTATGAAATATGAATTAAAGTTTTATATTCTATTAAAATAATTTAGATCATACATACATGTCTTAGATTACATTGGTCACTAAGTACATCATTACATTATTTTTAAGCTTAATTTGCTATCAACTAGGCCACGGTACTAAAGCGGGTAAATAAGCAAATGAAACAATTGCGTCGTAAAACATTTATGAAATGCAAGCAAAATAAAACGGTTAATAACTATTCCAAAGATTGGGCTGTAAACTTTTTTTATTGTCTATGGTCGCTGGTAAAAAGGCGCTAAACTGCTAACGCTAAATGATCTTTTAGTGCCCACAATGTTTTAATCTGGTAAATTTTTCTTCATTGGCGTTCCTTTTAACATGACAAATAATTTTAAGTTAGGTACAGTTTCATATAACATGCAATTTTATAAAGTATGACATGCTCATTGTATTTTAACAATTAGTTTTGGTATCTGATTATAGATATTTAGTTTGCATTTACTACTTTGTAATGTTGTGAAAGCGGTTTTTAACTAAAAGCATGAATTTGAATTGTATATTAATAATTTATGGACGTTTGTTTTAGCGGTAGATAAAAGTTTTTTTTTTATTATGTTTTACTTTAGTAGATATTCTACATTGAGTTTAACGTGATAATAAGAGTTGCTGGTTGAAGTGCTAACAATGAACGACTGAATGGTTTCATAATTAATGTAAACTAAAAAATATATCGGCAATAGAAGTTTTGAAAAGAATAAAAATGTATGTAAACAGTTTTCAACACGCAGTTTTATTTTTCCTCTTGACTTATTATATCATCATAGAATTTTAATTTAATAAATGCATCTGAAAAGTATTTTTTAGATATACACAGATAACAAAGCCTGGGCATTTTTTAAATTAATAAAAATAGCATCCCTTCGTACAATAGTTGGCACGTAACGTGGAGTGTCATGTGGAGGGAATTACTGTGCATGGTTTCTGTCGCGTGCCCGTAATATAATTATGACTCAGATACCTTAATTTTTATTCTACTCGGTCAGCGCCTTAATTATCTAATGTCAGCGCTAAAGAAATTTGTCGCCAGACATACCTTAGGTATATTATTCCCTTTTAAATCATTAACTACGCTTGGAAGTTGGAGCTCTCCGTAAATTATTAGCAAAATCGGTCGAGCCATAGGATAAATAGCTAGTGCAAACGAACATTTTTTTTAAATTATTGTCATGTTATTGTCGCTGTGCATGGTAAAATTTTATCTATTTTTGATTGTATTGTGCTGTAATCTCTTATGTAATCTAATCTCTTAGAGAGTTTCTCTCTAAAGAGTTTTTTGCTATCATTTATAATTTCTAAGAATTAGGTCATATGATATACATATATCCATCTATTTTATATTATACTAGGTTGCCGCCCGCGGCTTCGCCCGCGCAGTCAAAGAAAAACCCGCATAGTTCACGTTCCCGTGGGATTTCCGGGATTGCGTCATTTTCCCGGGAAAAAAAGTAGCCTATGTCCTTTCTCGGGTATCAAAATATCTACATACCAGATTTCATGAAAATTGGTTCAGTAGTTTAGGCGTGATTGAGTAACAGACAGACAGAGTTACTTTCGCATTTATAATATTAGTATATTATATGCAAAACAAAATTTACGTTTTTAGTAGGTACATTTTTATTTTTGCTTCGTTTTAAAAATTATAATTTACCAAAACCTTTTTTTAAAATCGTTATATTACATCACTATTTTAAGGAACAAGTTACGATTGATAGTCTGTGGTAAAATCTAATGGTGGCAGTACACATTGGGCCAACGTGTTGGGCCAACGGGTTGGGCCAACGTGTAGAGAGCTACTTGGCGGTATGTTGGCTTCATTAGCCTAGTTGGCGCCAATATTGGCAGGCCAACCGAATGTTGTCGGTTTTTTGTGCACACATCAAAGGATCTTGGCGCGCTCCACAAACAGCGTTCACACGTTGGTGTCTTGTTCAGTTTGTTGTTACTCGTCAGCGGAGACAGTATCGTTGCGCGTCAATGAAATTTACGTTTAACCATGTTCCGATAGCGATGGCGGCGCCCGCGCCGAGGTTTTACAATTCGTAGATTTGTATCGACATGAAGGAATAATTTGGAATCCGCGGCATGAACTACACAAAAATAAAACCATATGACTCAATAAATTAGATGTTCTATTTTCTATTTATTATATTATTCTAGATGTTTTTCTTATCTAACTTTCATACAATGCGATAAAAAAATGAATATATTTATAAAATGAGTAAAATAGTATTAAAAAGTTACTTGTTCTTAAAAATTAAATAACAATATACAATGAGCATGATTTTGATCAAATTGTGCTTTATAACATAAATAATATTATCATTTAATAAAATAATATCTAAAATCTAATCTTTAAAGTTTCGTTTTATAGGTAGTTAAAATTAAATTAAATGTAAAATGTACACATTTTAAACATTTGAAAAAATCTAAACATAATAATGTTTTATTTATACAGTTATAAAAAAAGGACAATAGAGATTGGAAAATGGTATCATCGCAGACGGCAGAGTACATTCATTGTTATTGATGCACATGTACGTAATAATTAAACGCACTGTATATAAATAAATTGCCGCGGCTGCAAGAACTTCTACGGACTACGTCCATCTTTGAAGCGCCAATGCAGAATGATCAGTACGCCAATGTGTGAACAGGAATCTTGATATCCTTCATTTTTTCCCAACACGTTGGCCCAACGCCTTGGCCCCATGTGTACTGCCGCTATAATACTTCCCCTCACTACGTGACGTCGTCTGGCCAGTGGCCGCCATATTGAACTTGGCGCTATTCTATTCGCACGTCGCGTCGTTTATTTCGCGAGTTATGCTTTTTTTGTTGTGTTATTGCGGTAAATTGTGTAAAATTGACTAATTTAAGTGAAATAGATAAGAACTGTTTTAAATATGGATCCCGCTAAAATGAAAGTGTTCAATCTACGATCGGAGCTTGGTGCCCTCGGATTAAACACTAAGGGCAACAAGCCGGCTTTAGTGGAAAGGTTAGAAAAGGCGCTTGAAGCCAAATCAGGAAAAAGTAAGCATTAAATTTTATATTAATCGTAATAATAATGCAATGTTTTGATTTTAATTATACATACTATAAATCAATCTGAGCACGTGTAAAATGACGCCGCCTCCATGTTTTATGCTAGGCGTCCACTAGGCGGATCGGGCCGGGCCGCATCGCAACGCAAAAATACGCCGGCCTATGTTTTGTATGAAACATCGTCCATTAGCGACGGATCGGGCCGGGGCGGGCCGCAACGCATTGGCGGATATCGCTTCGCAGGCGGATTTCTGCCGGCGGTGCGCTGCGGCCCGGCCCGCCCCGACCCGTCTAGTGGACGCAGGCTGGCGGATGTGAGCGGCGAGCGTCTGTTAGATAAAATCCGCCTAGGCGGTCCGCCGCGCCCCGTACAGGTGGACGCAGGAGCAAACAGCGCGTCCATTATGGCTGGTTCACACTTTGATTAGTGCGAGTGCAGGTGATGTGTGCAGGTGTTTAGTAACTACGTGTGGACAGCGACTGTTTAGTGCGAGTGTTTAGTAGGCTGTGTAGTAAAGTGAATAGAAGCGTGTTCTATTTTTTTGCGAGTGGACTGCGAGTAGCCACGTCCCGCGCGCCCTCCCTTCCCCCTCACTCGCAGCGTGCCTGCACTCACACTAATCACCTGCACTCGCAGTGAATTGGACACTACTCGCACTACACACCTGCACTCGCACTAATCACCTGCACTCGCAGTCAATTGGACACTACTCGCACTACACACCTGCACTCGCACTAATCACCTGCACTCGCACTAATCAAAGTGTGAACCAGCCATTAGAGACGGCCCGTTGCGATGCGACCCGCCCCGATCCGTCTCTACTGGACGCCTAGCATTAAAAGTGGTTACGCTTCCCAAAACTTGTCAAAATTATAAACGTAACCCATTTGAAAATGTTTTATTGTTAATTTATGATAATATGATCTTCAATTTATTTAATAATAAAACATGACACTGAGGAAATGATTTATTTTAAGATCTAATATAATATAATATCAATTTTTAATTTGTTTACTTGTAATATGTTTGTACTTAATATGTTGTTTAGTTTAGAAAATCAATTGTTTGTTTAATAAAATAAAATAGCCTTTATTGCTGTTACTTTTCTTAAAATTATTACATGCCAATTTCTTAAAAACTAAGTTAATTCTACGTATTCTAATTTTTATTTATAATATTGGCAACAGGATGTTTATAAGAAACAGCTTGTCTGTCGACAAAGGCCTCCTCTTATGTTACTTAGTCCATTTCTCTCTACTTTCTCTAAACATATGTCCTGTCCAATGCCATTTTAGCTGTCTGTAGGTTGTGTATGCATGTTTAAATTTAGTTTTATTTTTGTAAATTCTAATGAAATTGGTGTATGTTATTATTCCAGACCTTCCGGACACATCAATTCTAGATACTTCAACAGAGGATGCTGACGAGCCTCCCACTCCTCGCAAACCAGCCCCAAGAACTACTAGAAGAACATCATCGTCAAGACTGGCTGCTACACCTATTAAAGTAATAATTGAAACTTGACTTTGAATGCAGATATTTTGCTTATGACACAAGTTGAATTGTTGTCGTAGCCCCTTATAATCAGGTTATTAAAAACAACTATAACTGTGGTGAATATATGAAAATACTTATATATTTTTTATTGTGAAAATTATATGAAGTATAACTGTCATTATACACAGATATACATGTAAATGTAAAACACACAATATACATTATACAGTTTTCGGACCAGTAGTTCCTGAGATTGGCGCGTTCAAACAAACAAACAAACTCTTCATCTTTATAATATTAAGTATAGATACAAAGATTTTCCACAAAAAAGTTTTAAATAACATTGAAACTAATTTCCCTTTAATATTCAGGAAAATGGTGTAAAAACTGAAGACAATGCTGAGGAAGCGGTTGAAGTGAAGACTGAACCGGCGGAAGCAGATGACGGTAAAGCTGATAGCGAGAATAATGAAGAAACCGGTTTGTACATTTATTCTTTTAAGGGCTGATTTTTCAATCCTTGGTTAAAATTGAAAAATCAGCCCTAAATATTGTCATATAATTTGTGGATGTAGTATTATTATTATGTTATTGGATTTAGTATACCTGTATCAATGCCAGGTGTAAATCACTACATAGTATAAAACAAAGTCGCTTTCTCTGTCCTTATGTCTCTTTGTATGCTTAAATCTTTAAAACTATGCAATGATTTTGTTGCGGTTTTTTTTAATAGATAGAGTGATCGACATGTGAAAGCTTTGTTGATAACATTTAAAACTATACTTAAATTACCTAGATGACCTACGCAATTTTGTCTGCTTTCAAAATGAAATATTATTGCAAAATTTTTTCATAACATAGACAATTTTTTTTTGTACTTCCTACCTACCTCCTTTTTCACAATATTACTCCACACAGTAGGTTGCCTGGAAGAGATCACTCTTAAGTGATAAGGACGCCTTCTGTGCTTGTCTAGTTATAAGTTTTAATTTTAAGGATTTATTTGTATGCCAGCACAATAAAGTGTTAATAAATAAATAACAACACGCTGTTACTAATAGCAGCGCAGCATCTTGAGTTTAAAAAAGAAATTATATTCAAGACTTACGAATTAATATTAACAAATTATAATAACAACAGGTGAGGTGCCAGAAGTGACTGAAGACCAAGTGATGCTCGGAGCCAAACTCGACAAGAGGGTCAAGTTTGTTATCAGGTAAAGAATGTTTTTAATATTTTTACTTTAATAAATAGTTATTGTGCCCAAGAATTCAATACTATATATTACACATACAATTAGGAAGTCTTAACAATAATATATCATACATATTTAGCACAAATACTGTGCATAACGCGGCCCGTGACATTGAAGGTCACCTGTAGTGACTTACAAGTGAATGTTTCCATTGTAAAAAATATTCATTGTGAAATACGTTGTGTTAATGTGTGAAAATATAAGTGAATGTATTTGACAATCGTGTAGTGATATGAAAATGTGAATATGATCATTTGATAACTCAGCATTATCATGTAAGCAATTAAAATTAAAACAAAATAAAATCAATTTCTATAATTTTATAGAAATAATATATCGTCATGATTACATTTTAATGCTATAGCTAGTTTCTTCTTCTTTCCAAAAATATATCATACATAGCATATAATTATAGAACAATAGGGTAAATACAATTTACAAACTCGGTAGCCATAAAAAACTAGATTTTGTGAACTACCTCGACACTATCGGGATCGGTGCCGGCTATGAGCAGTACTCGGACTTATTTTTAAGGAAAATAATGTCAAGGTCACGTTCAGTGACACCGGTCCCTGCGGAGACTCGGCATACTGCTGCCAACCTGCTCTTGTGTGAGTAGGTACATAATACTGAATATTAACTAATAGAAATAGAAAGCGTTTTATTTGCCACCATGTAACTCTTAGTAATTAATACACAAAACAGAAAAAAAAAAAGATAGTAATGGAGGCAAAAAGGACTCCCCGTCAGCAAAGCAGCAACCATTATTTAAAATGTATTGCTGCACTGATTTTCAGAGGAGACCACGTGACTGTACAGATGCAATGATTCAGTATTAAATGATACATACTACTAGCTACTAGCTGCTCCGCGCGGTTTCACCCCCGTGGCTCCACCCCTGTTGGTCGTAGCGTGATGATATATAGCCTATAACCTTCTAGACTACAAGCCCGCATAGGAAAAAAATATGGGTCAAATGAACCACCAGGGGATGTCCCCTGGTGGTTTTCCCCTTGTCCCCATGATTTTTGTACGGCGTTGCGGAATAATGGATATACAATATAGCAGTATAGCAATAATATGACACAGATGCCGTACATGGTCAAATGACCAAATTTACCCCCGGTAACTCTCGGAAATTAAATAAAAATTCCGACTTGGTGGACCACCATTTTTGTACGGCACTGAGCGATTTCTTATTATTTTTAATGGATCTATCGATGGTTAAGAATGCCGTACAAAAATATATGACCAAAATTTACCGAGTCTACCTGTACTTTTCAATTCTCATCTGCACTCAGTTGGACAGCTTACAAGTGACGGCATAGTGATGATTCTTATTATTTTTTGCTCTTCTATCGTTCTAGATATGTCCCCTGGTGGTTCATTTGACCCATATTTTTTCCTATGCGGGCTTGTAGTCTATTCCTCGATAAATGGGCTATCTAACACCGAAATAATTTTTCAAATCGGACCAGTAGTTCCCGAGATTAGCGCGTTCAAACAAACAAACAAACAAACTCTTCAGCTTTATAATATTAGTATAGATTCAAATAGTATTAGGTATATTATGAAATAGCCACAATGGCTAGACTGTTTTTTTTTATTAAATCTGTATAAATGTTGTTTTAGCTCTGCCACCGCACCACCGCCTAATCAGGCCTTTGAGACGACAAGGACCCCTGGGGGCTCCATTCGAACCACTCCCAGGGGCTCTGTCAAAAGAAAATGTGTCGTCGAGGAGTCCATTCAGTAAGTGTAGTTTTTTTTATGCCACTATGTAACGGTGAGGGCACCTGATGGTAAGCGCCACGATCAACCATGGACAGGAGCAGTGCCAAACGGTAACTAAGTAATTACTATCGGAATAAATCCTGCGCCCGCCACACAGTAACTACACTAGCATATAGTGCCCTTTCGCCGAAACACAAAAGTGCTTAAAACACTTCTTTTTCACGGTAAAATAACTGGCACTGCGGTGGTACCTACCTAGACGAAAACCTACCATCGGTTTAAGTTAAAATATGTATCGATTACTGAATTATACTTTTTTTGTTATTAGTTTCACCTCAGTCGAGAGGACAGCCGCCTGCGGAATGGACGAGGAAGAGGGTGAGGATCAAGAGCATCTGGAGCATGTGAGGAAGTGGGTGTGTGAGTTGCCAGGTACTTCCGAGTGTATACCACCGTCGTCTGGTGTGCCGGATCCTGTGCCATCAACATCAGGCTCTACGGTTCCTGTGCACACTGGAATACAGGAAACCGAAGGCAGTGAGTTCGACTCGGATTTCGACGATGAATTCGATGTCGAGGAACTCATTGCTTCCGGCGGTATGACTCGGAACATCCCGGACGACGACGAATTAGATGATCGTGTTCGTAATGTGGTACAATCGGTGGAAAGGGCGATGGATGAAGCTGTCGACAACTTGGTTTACACGTCTACTGATTTCTGTTGGCGAGCAGACTTTCATAGCTTCTGTGGTGTGCCCGAAACCTTCTCAGGGCCAACCCCAGGGGCTATCAAAGACTACGATACGCCCTATGAAGCCTTTACAGACATCTGGAGTAGAGACATCATGGAGCTTATCTGTAAGGAAACCAATAGATATGCTAAGCAAGTTGTCGATGCTGAAACTGCAGCTGGCACTTTGAAAGCAACGTCTCGTTTACATCGTTGGGTTGACACCGATGTAGACGAGCTGTATTTGTTTTTTGCTATTTATATACTCATGGGGCTTGATCCGCGTACTTCTCAGCAGGAATATTGGCAGGTCAACAACTATCTGGAAATGCCAAAGTTCAGACAGTTGATGACATACAACCGCTTCATATTGCTAAGCAAATTTCTGCATTTTACGGACAATTCTGATGCGAGTCAGGATTTGCCGTTAAGTGGAGGAATACAGCTTTCGGCAAAGTTGCGGAAACTCGCACCAGTAATTTCCCATCTAAATTCAAAATTCGAGTCTTTGTACAATTTAAATCAAGATATAGCTATTGACGAGTCATTGACCTTATACAAGGGCCGCTTGTCCTGGGTTCAAGCTATAAGATCAAAGGCCGCGCGAATTGGTATTAAATCTTTTGAACTTTGCGAGTCTAAAACTGGATATATGTACAGGTTTGATATTTACACTGGGAAGAATTCTGAACGCAGCGATGTCGTGGCTCCTAGTGTTGATTTAGCTCGCAAGAGTACCCAAGTGGTATTCGATTTATTGAAAGGTCTCGATCGGAGAGGACACTGTGTTACGATGGATAATTATTATAATTGCCCATCGTTGGCACGGTACCTTAAAACATTGGGATTTGATTGTCTGGGGACATTGCGTCCTAATCGCAAACACGTACCAGAGGAGATTGCAAAGGTTCCGAAGAATGTGGCCAAGGGTACGATCGTGAGTCGTCACTCTGGTGACGTTTCATGCATTGCATGGAAAGACTCCAGAGTGGTAACTATGATCTCCACCTACCACACCGACGAAACCTATGTAGGTCGAACGGCTGGACGCGAGCTTGTAAAGCCCGTAGTTGTGAGAGATTACAACAAAACTATGGGAGGTGTTGATCTGAAAGATCAAAAACTCTCTATGTATTTGTTGGAACGAAAGAGATGTGTGAAATGGTACATGAAAATGTTTAAAAGGCTGCTGAACGTCAGTGTGCACAACGCGCTCATATTATTGTTGAGTTCTTTGGGTCGTCGAAATATGGCTTTGCTTACGCATCGTAAATTCCGCGAACAGCTCGCCTCAGCCCTCGTGACGGCTCATCGCCCCTCGTCACGAGAGATTGTAGTGCCTGTAGAGGAACATATGAGGCTAAGAAGGGATATTATCCACGTACCCGAATACCTCGCCTCTAATAAGAGAAAGCGTTGTCACATTTGTCTTCGCAATGGTACACGAAAGATGGTGCATTTGAAATGCGAAACCTGCGACGAGGCTATGTGCTTTGGGGATTGTTGGAAGGTTTGGCATACCGTCCAACAACTCCCAGGCAAAACTATCCACGTTCGAAAAGGGAGGCGTGATCGATAATGCATCATCTTTTTGTACTTGATTTGAATGGTTCCTAGGTTGTGTTTGCCATTATTCAATTTCCCTAAGATAATAATCTTTCCATAAATAGGACAATTGCTTGTTATGTAATGATGTAAATTCCAGATTTTACTCATAGCATTGGTTGACACTAGGCGGAATTCTTTGTCATACAGTATTCTGTTGCTGAGCAGTTAGCGGCGCCCTTTGAGTATATAAGTCTAAGCCTTTGTGTCTGTTGTGGCATTTGTTATCCTTTCTTTCAACCCCATTGTACAATATTACTACACGTTATCTAGTTCGCGGTATGTGTGCGCGTGTAAGAGATGATGGAATGATTGTTATTATATCCTAGATGTACATAATATTATTATAATAATGTAATACATATTGACTGTATGCATCGTCATGATTGTTTCATTAGATTGTGTATATATTTTGAGTTACTGTAACATCTATCAACATATATTTTATAGTTTGTATTGTAATTTTTTCTATTTTGTTCGTCAACTGACTAGATATTAGTGGATACTTTTGTGTTCAAAATGATGTTGAAATGAGAATGATGTCAAAATAAATCAGTATTTGTATAAACAACTTTGTGTTTCTGGTTTAATTTGAGTTTGTCCATAAAAAAATTATGTCTGTTAATTGTAATGTTCAAAATATTGTATGATTGTTTGTGTGAAATAACTACCTATTTTTTATAAATACCATTTTTCATATGTTTTAATTTCTCTAAATTGAATATTCTTCTTAATTGTCTCATACTGTGTAATGCAACCCAATATTAAGCTAAATGGTGCCTTGAAGTGACAGCACTGTTATAAGTTTAATTCTAATTAGGGTCGATTTTTCAATCCTTGGTTAAACCCCGTCCAATTAAGTATTACACGATAATATTAAAAGTTCACTTGCTAACTGTCAAATACGGACAATTATATTTGAAATGGTAGTTTAATACGTTATTCGACGAATAAGTTTTAACCAAAGATTGAAAAATCAGCCCTTAATTTTATTAAATGTAATTATTAATTCATAAATAATTTAAGGCGCTTGAGCATTATTTATAGACTAGCTACGCAAATTTCACGTGTACACATCGAATATTTTTATTCATTATCAAAAATAAATAGTTGTGCCTTAAATGTAAGACTTGAAGGCTAAATTTTGAAGCAATAGCGATAAGTTTCTCATTTAGTTTGCGGCTGCTCAAGTTATAGTTCCTACATTGAAATAGTTTGTTCATTTTCGTTCACATAATGAAAGGGACGTCTAATTACAATATTAACGTATTTATTATCTGTAATTTATTGTCTAAAATGTGAAAACAAACAAGAAAGGCACGTATCTAAATAATCTCGATACGGAGTAATCAAGAAAATGACTCGTTGTCGGTACATTTGGTATAAAGAAATATTGGTCCTTCGAGCCGGATACCGTAGAATATAAATTTGGCTTTGATATTTTTACGAGATTAATTTTTAATAATGTGATAATTTTATTACTTTTTAAATATTGGTCTCTTCTATATTTTACAAATGTTTAGTTCATAATTTCACAAAAAAATTGTTTCGAAGAATCTCTTCGTCTCAATGTCAAAAAGTCTCTTTCATTGTGTCAAATGCAAATGGATGATAACACCCTGACAATTTTGCTGTATTTTATCAAGTTTTGTGTAATTAATGAATAATATACGTAGATGTAGTTGTCCGTCCGTTGAAATTTATAGATTTAACGTTGGCATAGCTCACTTGTAACAACAATAATTTAACCAATATTATAAGGTGTGTAATTCAAGATTGTAAGAATATAATAATTTTGTCAATATATTTAAATGTCCGCCTGCGATTCATTGAAATTTATAGTACCTATTATAATAATAATGTACCGAATAACTCGTATCTTCCAAAATGGCATCCAAATTTGAATCCTCATATTTAACATGAAATCAACAATAATGAACAAAATTATTATATTCCACTAATTAAATCTAATTATTAAGAATCTATGAAAATTAATTATACCTTCTAAGTGTTTCTCGATTTCGTATTAAAGTGCCATGTTGTTGAATACTATTTAAATGAAAATTATCCCATCTTGTAATGTAGTAAACAATTTTAAATCTAGTAAATTGTTATCTAATATCTAACGGTAGGTTTAAACGGACAGACTTAGAACACTTTTTATTTTCAGTAAATAAATGGAATTGAGGTTATCTTTTACTTGTGTAGCTTGAATGGTAGATTTCTTTTTACAAAATAAACAGAAAAATTAAGTTATTTCTAACAAGACATCAAAAGGAATGAAAGAGTTGCAAATTACATATAATAAATCTTGGTTATTTTAGAGCCATAAGAATTGTTTATGTTAAAAAGAGCCGATCATTTTGTTATGTTGCTGAAATTGGTTTTATTGAGACAATATTTTTATGTTTAAGCGCTAACAAATGTTTCGGATACTTCACTAATATTATAGTTTGTACAATATTTTGGTTCCTTACATATTATCATAGTGGTTTTTGGTTTATCTATATATATATATATATATTTGTTTTGTTTTTTTATTTATTTATTTTTCTTATCATTTTTTTGTTAGGGAATAAATGATAGGTAATAGACACATTAAATTTGGATTACTGAATGCTTGCTCTCTCGGCTCTAACCAGGATGAATTCTTAGTAGCTATGGCTCAATATTCGGTTGACATCATGGCCATTAATGAAACGTGGCTACGGCCAGGAGAGGATGGTCGTGCGCCTACAGTCCCCGGATATAAATTGAAACATGTGCCTCGCCCAGTTCATATCCGTGGTGGAAGAGGGGGAGGTGTTGCTTTTTATGTGAAATGCGGTGTTAATGTGCGAGTTCTTGCTCATCCTGCACACCGAGATGTTGAACAATTATGGTTGTCACTTAATCTTAACAGCACTAAAACGATAATCGGTACCGCTTATAGACCGCCTTGGTTAAATTTGGACGTTTTTATTGATGGTTTAACAGATAGCATTACCTCTTTAGCACCCTATGATAAAATAATTCTACTTGGAGATTTTAATGTTAATATGTTAAACGAAGAGAACATTAATACAAAAAAGCTTAAGGATTTTCTCAATAATTTTACTTTAAATCAAGTTGTTTGTTCACCTACCCATTTTAAAGGCGACAGTAGTTCATTAATAGATGTAATTTGTACGGATGTTGATTGTAAAAACGTAACTGTTGATCATATTTCAGAACTTGGCCATCATTCCTTTATTACATTTGAAACTGTATTTAAAAAACAAAAGATAAAGCCTAAAACAATCACTTTTCGACCCATTAAAAACATATCATTTGACTCCTTCTCAAAGGACCTTGAACTAATTCCATGGTATAACATAATTAATAATTGTTCTGATGTTAATGCAAAAGTACATTTACTACAAACATACATTACAACGCTTTTTGATGTTCACGCCCCCTTGAAGGTCAAAAAATTTAAATCACCCCCTACACCTTGGATTACTGATAACGTAAAATTGTTAATTCAGAATAAGAAATAACGCTAAAAATAAATTCCGCAAATCTAAATCTGATATTGACAAGAAATATTATTTGGATCTAAAACATCAAGCCAATGTTGTATTGCAAAACGATAAAACGGCATATTTTCAGAAACATATAAATGATAACATAAATAATGCTAAGTCTTTGTGGAAAAACCTGAAATCCCAAGTATTACCGTCTCATGCTAGTAGCTGTATCCCAGATTGTTTTGATAACCCTGATAAATTAAATGAAGATTTTTTAAAAGTACCAGGCTCCATTGACGATAGTGCTTGTGCTTCACAATTTAATTTCTATAAGGATAATAAATATAGTGTAGCTGAATTTAAAATAAAACCAGTAAGTGAGGATACAGTAATTAAAATTATTAACAATATTAAAACAAACGCTCAAGGAATAGATAACATAAATATAGACATGATTAAACTAACTTTACCAAATTCACTCAAAGCCATTACTGATATAGTGAATACTTCCATAACTTCTGGTATATTCCCTGAGTTATGGCGTCGTGCGGTAGTTCGACCTATCCCTAAATCATCTAATCCAACAAGTTCAAAGGATTTGAGACCCATCAGTATCTTACCGTGTCTCTCAAAGGTTTTGGAACGAGTAATATACACACAAGCACTCGAGTTCATAAATAATCATCGTATCCTTCCAGAATTTCAATCGGGTTTTCGAAAAGGGCATGGAACAGCTACTGCTCTGAGTGATGTAGTAGGTAACATATTGGAAGCCCGTGATGAGGGGGAAGGTACGATGCTTGTTCTACTAGATTATACGCGGGCGTTTGATGCAATTAACATAAACTTGCTCTTATCAAAATTGGGGTACTATGGCTTTTCGGGTAACTCTCACAAGTGGTTCAAAAGCTATTTATCTATGAGATCACAGATTGTTGAGATACGTACTGAAAATGGATCATTGCTAAAATCCTCCCCGCGAGCTATTTTTAGAGGTGTGCCACAGGGATCCATTTTAGGACCCCTGCTCTACATCCTCTACAGTGCTGACATAACCAAGTGTTTCCGTTACTGTAGATATCATATGTACGCGGATGATATCCAGCTTTATATATCTTGTAAGCCAAGTTGCACACCGTTAGCTGTACAAAAATTAAACGAAGAGTTACAGAGGATTGTAGAATGGTCTGAGGAAAATTCTCTTATGTTGAACCCTCTGAAGTCTAAATATATTATTCTTGGAAGTAGGAAACAAGTAAAATCAATCATTAATGCTAAACCTCAAATTATTATTAACAATAGTGTAATTGAAAGTGTCAAAGTCGCATGCAACTTAGGTCTTACAATTGACCCACAGCTCCGGTTCGAAATTCATTTAAATAATGTTGTGAGAAACTGTTTCTATAGACTAAAAATATTATATTCGTTTCGAAATTTTATATCCATATCACTCCGTAAAAAATTAGTTGATAGCTTAATCCTTTCCAAACTAAATTATTGTGATGTAGTTTATGGTCCATGCTTGTTGGTCAGAACGGAGCGAATGATTCAGAGAGTTCAAAACGCATGTGCACGATACTGCTTTGGAATACCTAAAAGAAGTCACATAACACCATATCTTAATAAAAATAATATTTTAAAAATGGCTGCAAGAAGGAGATTGCATCTGGCTAATATGATGTTTTCTATAATCAAAACGGAATCACCAAAATATCTTTATGATAAGATTGGATGGAGAGAGCAATCAAATATGTATCCTACAAGAACAACAACGAATCCTCTTATAGTTCCTAAGTATCGTACAAGCGCTTTTCGAGGTAGTTACAAATGGGCAGCAACCCATTGTTGGAATGATTTACCTCCTCCTATTCGGAATAAGAAATCAAAATTCTCATTTAATAAACATCTAACAGCGTACCTTTTAATCAAACAGAAAAATGTTTAAACATTTCATTGCTCGTTTGTAATCCTACGCACTTGTCTGGTTTTGGCATGTATTGTATTTATTGATATAATTGTTCACTTAACAAAATATACATTGTTTATTTATATGTACTACTATTTATTATATATATTATATTTATATTTATATTATATTTATATATTATATTTATATTAATTATTTATTTATTACCTATATTGAATATTAACATTAAGTAAATCTTTTTATAATTAGATATATAAATAAGGTGTCGCTGAAAATCAGCTCTGCAGTGAAAGTCTATGCTTTCACTGTAAAATGCTGAGCGGCATTCCTTTTAGCTAGTAGGTTTTAGTAATTAGTTTGCAAGTACATAGATTGTTAATTTTTAATGTACCTGGCCTGCTTGCTAATAAAGATTTTATTATTATTATTATTATTTTTATAAATGTATCGCGCTGAGTCATTATTGCTTCTATAATGACTACAAAACACTATGGAAACATAAAAACTTGCTGTAGAATTAAAATTATTACCACAGTTGACAGATATACACTACGTACATACAGTTAGGAAACTAAGCCCCCCCCATGAAATTATGACGTATAGCTATAGGGCTGTTACTTTTTGATATTTAACCGACTTGAAAAATAAAGGAGAAGGTTATCAATTCGGCCTGTATATTTCTGTTTGCTTTTTTTCACAGTTGATTTTGTGGTAATTTGGAGATTAAAACCCGTTAAAATACAAAAATGGTGTAGCCTAAATATGAATTTACAAGAAGAAACAATCCGAATCAATACAGCTTGTAAAAGTAAATACGTTTTTATCAGTGCTATATTTCGAAATCTAGTTTTGTTATGGACGCCGAAGGCTATTTAATGTACCTAAATTATTTATAATGCTTGATATTTGTATTATACATATATTCAATAATTATTTTAAACCAGAATTTACAATACTTGTATGTAGGTATACCTACTAAATTATTTTTAAAACGATAAATTAAATTAAATTAAAAAACACAAAATATGCAAAAATAAATTAAAATTATTATTATACGAGCATAGAACCTCTACCTACCTTTTTGTTTTAGGAAGAAAAAGAAAATAGTTTGACAGGCTTAGTGCTTGACAAAGTGGAGACGCCACGTATCGATAAAAATACAATAATAATTATATCTATCTTTTTCTTCCCTAATATTTACGTAATTATGCACATAAATTTAAACAAGATTTTTTTAAGGTTTCCTTTTTTATATTTTCGTGCTCTTCTAGATTGCGTAAAAAATAGATGCGATCTTTAAACAGACTGGACTGGAATATGTACTATTTGTAGCTATCATTTTGATAGAAAATATGTCAACATAATATAAAACTCATACTGCCATATCTATAGAAATTAAAAAATAGTCTCTTTTTAACTTGGAGTCAGATATGGTATTTACAAATATATTTATTGAAAGGGCTACAAACTGAAACAATCGATATTTATTTAATGTGAATTGACATCACTTTAAACTTTTTTCCATACTATATTCAAAATCTGTGGATGTGTCACCCGCTACTATCGATCCCCCTAAATACCCTTGTAAACACGCTTGATGGGGGGGGAGCCATTTCGAACATTTTGTATGAAGTTTCCTTACTGTATGTATCTGTATATTGTGTTATTACGCTCCTTATTCAGGCAGTTGTTAAAAAAAAATTTGACAAGTTCAATGAAACGGAGTAATAACCAAGATGGAATAAATATATGCTAGTACTTTTGGGACTAAATATATGGAAAATACCTGAAAAAAAATTATAATATCACGGTCAAATTTAGGTAAGTACACCTTGCATTACAACAGGTAGTATATACCCAGATTATTTTGATATGCTTTCTTCTGAAAGTATTGATGTTCTATAGATTAGGTGTAAATATAGAATAACTTAGATTACTTGACAATGCGCCAGTGAAATGACGTTTTTCACGAGGATAGTTTTAATATTGAATGAGCCTCATTTATGAGTTATCGATGTTTAACGATTGTCTAATTATTATATACTTAACTCATTGGAAGTTTAGTATGGTCTAAGACTAAAAATATGTTTAAAAATGTTATCTCGTTTTGGTCACGTTACAAGTTATATTGAATAAGGTCTATTTGGGACTCATAAAAAAAGATTATACGGAAATTAAATTTAAAAGTGCGATTTGTGCAAAAATGTTCAGAATAAGGATGTTTTGATTATTTAAAATTATAACTGCTAAGTGCTTATTAACCAGAATAACTAGTACCTAATTATTCTGGCGAAAGAATGTCTTTATAAATGTTTATTATGAGATATACGGCCGAATACTGAAACGCCACTCAAATCTCAAACTCATCTAATTGCACCTTAAAGTTAAGCATCCCGTAAATTTAACTGCTATACACAAACGCCACTCAAGCAATTTGAAACCGTGATTAGGCAAGCAGTCCTCAAATGTTTACATAATGGCAACATCCTGCTAGAAAAATTGTAATCAGCAGGTTCTCTATTACAAAATAATTTAGGTCACGTCTTGTATTCGTTTTACGCAGTCTTGTTTGATTGAATATTTTCTATATCTATAAATTATTTGAAATGTATCAGCATAATGTAATTATGGTTTGAATTACTATTCAAATTATATGTCTTTTACGTAAAAATAAGTTAAATATTTATTTAAGACGTCTTAAAAAAAGAAAATTTTCTGGATACGTTTGACGTAGATTGGAACGTCAAGTGTCATTTCATCGTCAAGTGTAATGACATTGTTACGCGCGATAATTTAAACATTTCATTAGTGGAGTGAATTTCATTTGACCATTATTTTATTATTAAAATCCTAATAACTGATTCACGATGGAGGATAAGAAGAAACGTGGATCTAATTATACACCTGCTGAGAAAGATATGCTCTTGGAAGTGATAAAAAAGTAAGTACTTACCCACATGAACAATAAAATACTATATTATTCTTTACGTAGCATGAAATACTTTGCTCATATGCACCCCTATAACATACAGAGCCAGGGCAACTGTTGTCTGTAACTAGTGATAATGAATGTGTAACCCTTGTGACCACTTATCATCTGAAAATCTCAACTTATAAATAGTTTTTTACAAGTACTTTTTAGGGTACTGTGCCTAAAAGGTAAAACGGAACCCTATTCATGAGACTTCGCTGTCTGTCCGTCCGTTCGTTCGTCTGTCACCAGGATGTATCTCATGAACCGTAATAGCTAGATAGTTGAAATTTTCAGAGATAATGTATTTCTGTTGCCGCTATAACAACAAATACTAAACACCAGCATAAAATAATTATTTAAGGGGGCTCCTATACAACAAACATGCATTTTGCTTGTTTTTGTAGATGCTAGAAAAAAACCGGGCACAGTTTTTTTTCTACAAGGACCAATACAATGAGCATTCACACATACTCAATAATTTACAATCAATCAATTCATTTATTTCAAACATAGTCCATAGGTACATTATAGCAGAATTAAAATTAAAATGAAATAAAACATAGAAATTAAACATTTAATTAAATACAAAATATTACACAAACAACATCAGACAAACACAATATATATATATAATGTAAAAAATACAGATACCAAGTTTAATTTTTCACTCTCCATGTTAATAATTATATCAATTTTCTTTCAGATATCAAAATATAATTGAGAACAAAGAGACCAACGCTCACATGATACTGAAGAAGCGAGAGGCTTGGGAAACAGTATGCCAGCAGTATAATACGGTTGCTGTGAGCGGCTCCAGAACCTGGCAACAGCTCCGTCACCTCTATGAGAACCTCAAACAGAGGTCTAAAAAGAACATAGCTAAAGCAAATGTAGGCTTGATTTTATAAGGTATCTATTTTATCATATAACATACCTAAATATTAATTTATTTTTATTATATTTTTTAAGCGGCTTCAGTACTATGAGACCACTGGCACTGACAGCATGAGAGATGTGAAAACAAAGGCATCATTAGATAAGGTTTGTTTAAATTAAATATTTGTAAAGAAGTAGAACCTTACTGAATATTTCCTCATAATATTATCTTTATTTTTATAGAAAGAAATTTATCGTACTGGTGGTGGAGCATACAAAAGTGTATTGACAGAACAAGATGCACAAATTCTAGCCATGGTTGCTCCTCAAATTCAACCATTACCTAATCCCTATGATGATGCTGCAGCATATTTTGGTTTGTGGAATATCTGCTTTAAAATCATTATTGAAATAAATTTTGTTTCTGCAAAATAATAATTATGTTCCTTTTTAATTTATAGGAGATACAGAACCAGAAGTAACAATAGAAAGTTGTACAAAAAAAACTGATAGCGGAATTAAATCCTCTTCTGAAGTAGAAATAATCCACATCTTGGGTAAATGTAGTTTCTATTAATTTTTTTTTATGGATTGTATATGTATAAGTACTATAAGTACATATTTTATTTTAGATGACCAATACATAACCATGGCAAACAAGAATACAGCAGAAAATAACAAACCTTGTACAGTTACATCAATAAATACAGCTGGTAATATTTTTTTTGTTATTGTATAAGTTAAATGTTAAATTTGATATAATATTGAAACTAAGTATAATTTTAGCTATGTGAAGGCAGTTCATTAACTTGTAATTATTTTGATAGATGACCAACAAGCTGCGACAATCATCATACCCCAAGAAAAAAGCCCAAAAATCCAAACATCATCCTCAGCTGGTAATTATCTAATTAATTGTTCTTTGTATATTATTATTTCTATTCTTTGTATATATTAGTATTAGTGGTATAAGATTTTCAATAATTTTGCGCTACATTTTTCAGGACAATTGAAGATATTGAAACCTACACATACTACAGTGAAGCAGCAATATTTTCGGACAAAACTTAGAAATGCCAAATTAGAAACCAAACACCTCATGAACAAGAGCAAAATGAAAATGAATCTGTACAAAATAAAAATGCAGTTTTGGAAATTGAGACTACAGAAACTAAAATCTAAATCTTAATAAACCTATAATTAAGTGGAAAAATGTGTATTTATTAAATTGGTCCTTACTATGAAGTTTTGATTGGTCTCAAGCCCTATAGGTTGTTGTACCATAAATTCCTCCTCAACATAGGGTAAGGAAATATCCTCGTCCCAAAGTTCATCCGATCGTGATATGGCTATATTATGAAGCACTGCACATGCTACAATGACCGGTGGGATATTTTTTATTTTTAGGCCCATGCCTTTTTGAAGGCAAGGAAATCTTCTTTTCAGCACACCGAAGAGCCTCTCCACAGGATTTCTGGTGCTTATTTGGGACCGATTGTAAGCTTCTTCAGCAGCTGTCCTTGTATTTATTAATGGGGTAAGTAAATAAGGACGACATGGATAACCACTGTCCCCAAGAATAATACCTGTCCCAAAGTCCCCACGCTCTAATTGGGCACACAGTGGTGAATCGTTAAATATGGTACTATCATGCACAGAACCTGGCCATCTAGCAATAATATTCCTTATGCGCAGTCTTGCATCGCACACCATTTGCACATTTAAAGAAAAATAGCCTTTTCTGTTCCGATAAATTTCAGATTGGGCCCCTCCTGAAAATAAATTATAGTTGTATTATGTGACAATAAAGCTATGTATAGTACTGTTAATGGTAATGTTACACAGACTTATCTGCCGTGTAATATTAGCATTTAATCAAACATAAAATTTGGGGATATGATTAACAGTGAAGTTGGCAAGCACATACCTGGAGAATTAATTTTGATATGAGTGCAGTCAACAGCTCCCACAACTCGAGGAAATCCTGCTATTGCAAAGAACTCATTGGCCACAACTGGAAACTCTTCATGTGTTGGCATATTTATAAATCTTGACTTCAAGCTGGCTATTTTGGCCGTCACTCTATGCACTATTCTATGGACCGTTGGTTGTTCAACCTCAAAGATATCGCCTATTACCCGTTGATAGCTGCCTGTTGCATAATAACGGAGAGCTATGAGAATTTGGTCCACTGGCTGTATGGCTCGGTTTCTTTTTGTTAACGGCTTGATGGTACTACCGAAAACAGAGTCCAAATATAAAACTGTTTCTTTCGAGAGGCGAAACCGTGAAACAAACTCCATGTCGTGGTACTTTTCAAAAGCGTTTAACTTTTCTTCATTTCGACGGCTTACGCTTGGTCTTTCGTGATCCGAAAGCGAAGATAATGACGATAAAGACATTTTATCACTTTTCTACACGAGGAATCCAAGTTTTAATAGATTTATTTTGATTTGAGGGACCTTGCGACCGTTCTCAAATCTAAGGGCTGCTCAAATCAGTTTGACAGTTCATTTGACAGTTAAATAGTCTTGAGTAGCGTTCCTGTATACGACTTTTAAACTAAGTGGACTTTGAGCACAACTTAATTTAATGTGCACTTAAATTTGAGATATACTTAAAATTGACTTTTGAGAATACGAAAACAAAGTTCAAGAGCTGCTCAAACGTTTAAGCAGCCCTTAAATATTTGAGTGGCGTTTCAGTATTCGGCCGATAGTTTTCCAATAAATATTTTTACGTTTCCAATTTTTTTTATATACATATTTATGTGTGAAACGTTATCCGAGTGAAAAACGTATCGATTTTTGCATAGTATAATTTGTGTATGACTTCCGTGAGAAATAATTCGTCTATTTCTTTGGTATATTATACTTTATCATGGATCTTTAATTGGTTTCTCTCAAAGGAAACGTATCCCAACAATAACGTGCCACTGTTTCATATATTATGAAATATGAATTAAAGTTTTATATTCTATTAAAATAATTCAGATCATAGTACATTACCTACATGTCTTAGATTACATTGGTCACTAAGTACATCATTACATTATTTTTAAGCTTAATTTGCTATGAACTAGGCCACGGTACTAAAGCGGGTAATTAAGCAATTTAAACAATTGCGTCGTAAAACATTTATGAAATGCAAGCAAAATATAACGGTTAATAACTAACCAAAGATTGGACTGTAAACTTTTTTTATTGTCTATGGTCGCTGGTAAAAAGGCGCTAAACTGCTAACGCTAAATGATCTTTTAGTGCCCACAATGTTTTATTTTGGTCAATTTTTTCTTCATAGTCGTTCCTTTTAACATGACAAATAATTTTAAGTTACAGTTTCATATAACATGCATTTTTTTAAAGTATGACATGCTCATTGTATTTTAACAATTAGTTTTGTTATCTGATTATAGATATTTAGTTTGCATTTACTACTTTGTAATGTTGTGAAAACGGTTTTTAACTAAAAGCATGAAGTTGAATTGTTTAATTTATGGACGTTTGTTTTAGCTTCTAGATGAAAGTTCTTTTTTTTATTATGTTTACTTTAGTAGATATTCTACATTGAGTTTAACGTGTAAGAGTTGCTGGTTGAAGTGCTAACAATGAACGACTGAATGGTTTCTTATTTAATGTAAACTAAAAAATATATCGGCAATAGAAGTTTTGAAAAGAATAAAAATGTATGTAAACAGTTTTCAACACGCAGTTTTATTTTTCCTCTTGACTTATTATATCATCATAGAATTTTAATTTAATAAATGCATCTGAAAAGTATTTTTTAGACATACACAGACAACAAAGCCTGGCCATTTTTTAAATTAATAAAAATAGCATCCCTTCGTACAATAGTTGGCACGTAACGTGGAGTGTCATGCGGAGTGAATTACTGTGCATGGCTTCTGTCGCGTGCCCGTAATAAAATTATTACTCAGATATGTACCTTAATTTTTATTCTACACAACTTCTACACGGTCAGCGCTTTAATAAGGTCAGCGCTAAAGAAATTTGTCGCCAGACATACCTTATATCATCCCCTTTATCATTAACTACGCTTGTAGCTCTCCGTAAAGTATTAGCAAAATCGGTCGAGCCATTTTGCAGATAAATAGTGCAAACGAATATTTTTTTAATTTATTGTCATGTGCATACTTAGTAAAATTTTATCTATTTTTGATTGTAATGTGCTTAGTAATCTAATGCGCTGATTACACCTAACGAGTACAGTGGCGAGTCCGAGTCAGTAAATACGCTCTCGGCCGAGACAGTTGCCGAACCGAGTGGGTGTTTAGTGTTTACACGTATTTCACTAGTGGCGAGTCAGTTCAGTTTTGATCACGACGCGGACGTCTGCAATGGATCGAAAAAAAAAAGAATTTAAACGGGTTTTAAATCGGCTGTTACCAGATATTATTAACGAATTGTGGGATTTATTAGAAATAATAAATAAAAATAATAATTCTTTGAAAAATACAATGACGAAACGAACGAGTGGCGAGTGGCCGAGTGACAAGACGAGTGCGTGTTTATACCTGCCGAGCGGGATAGCGAGTAGGTACTCGGCCGAGTAAACAAATTGGGATTCTAGTGACTGTCTCGCCGCTCTTCTCGGCCGAGTACTCGGCCGAGCACTCGTTGAAGTGTTTATACCAACCGAGCACTCGGCCGAGGACACTGACTCGCCACTGTACTCGTTAGGTGTAATCGCCGCATAATCTCTGCAATCTCTTTAACCTTTTGACCGCCAGAGCAAAAACGCATCGCCGTGCCCTCCACGCCAAGCCACAAATTCAATGAGATAACCTTGAAAATCGTAGGGAGTCCAAAATGTTATCGATAAACATAATAATTCACGTCTGAATATTTGAATAAACAGCTTATAACACAAAAATAATATTTATTTAACCTCATCTCCTACTGTAAAAACTTAAGACCACATTTATAGCAACTATCAACAAAAAAAATCAACCTTTTGAGATACAATAATACATATAAAATTGCAGCAAGTTACAGCACTATTCTCTATCAGTTACGCCCCATTGGCATGTATATGCGCTGATTACACCTAACGAGTACAGTGGCGAGTCAGTAAATACGCTCTCGGCCGAGACAGTTGCCGAACCGAGTGGGTGTTTACACGTATTTCACTAGTGGCGAGTCAGTTCAGTTTTGATCACGACGCGGACGTCTGCAATGGATCGAAAAAAAAAAGAATTTAAACGGGTTTTAAATCGGCTGTTACCAGATATTATTAACGAATTGTGGGATTTATTAGAAATAATAAATAAAAATAATAATTCTTTGAAAAATACAATGACAAAACGAACGAGTGGCGAGTGGCCGAGTGACGCGACGAGTGCGTGTTTGTACCTGCCGAGCGGGATAGCGAGTGGGTACTCGGCCGAGTAAACAAATTGGGATTCTAGTGACTGTCTCGCCGCTCTTCTCGGCCGAGTACTCGGCCGAGCACTCGTTGAAGTGTTTATACCAACCGAGCACTCGGCCGAGGACACTGACTCGCCACTGTACTCGTTAGTTGTAATCGCCGCAATACATGCCAATGGCGCGGGCAACCATCCTTTTTTTATAATCTCTCGCTTCTGATTAGGGATGTGTAGCTGTATATTATTATAACTTATCGAGTTTATTTATTAAGTTTATATGAACTATAGGTATTATTGTGGAGTGTTTATTTGTAAATATCAAAACAACTATTACCTTTAAATAAAGGGAATTGCATTAAAACTACATATTTATTTTCCAATCATTTAGTTTAATACTTGAGTTATTACAAATACTAATTATATGTAGGTACCTATTTAGGTCAATTACCATATTTTGATATGACATAGCGACAATTTGTATCATAAGAATATTCTAATAAAGGCACTGATTAGACTTATTACTTATTAGGTAATAAAAACTCTTCACTTGCCATTTTTGTGATTATAATATTGGTAGATACCTACTCGATAAAATATTTTTACAACTTTCCGCACTTAACAACACGGCACGCGCTTACGACGTCACCAGTCCGACATCTATTCATGTCAATGGCGCAGAAGGGATTGCATATCGATACTGCGCTAGGGATGCGCATGATTGGCGAAAAGGAAAATATTCAAATCAACAATATCCACAATATAGACAATATGGTATTATACCAAAGAATGTAGTATTTACCTTTTTTCTCAGTGACTAAGCTTATATATTTTTTTTGTAGTTATTACAAAAATTAAGCGAATTAGAGTAATTTCGCTGAAATTTTAATGAAGTTACTTGAATATTACACTACATCACTAGTAGACACGTATACATGTCATTGGCGCGAGAGAACATGCTTTTTTAGCCATTAATTAAGTTATTTTTTGTCATCAAATATTTGAATAACTACTTGGCAATTTTGTTTACTGTGTACAATTATGTAATAACTGGGGATTCACTTCATAAACTGTATAAATAAAACACGTAAAAGTAAAGGTTTAATATGTTTATTTTGTATTTATCTATGATCTGTTTCTTGGCATGTACAGACCGTTCACAGTTATTTTACCTCTGACAGATGACGTTTTATCATTTCTATTTGGGTTCATATGTTGGTTTTTTTATATATTAACTAGTAATATACTTCTTCCACTACTCTGAATCCTTTTCGGCATGATTGCAGAGAAGATAATCACACACAATATAAAAAAAAACCAACAGAGAAATGATAAAACGACATCTGTCAGAGGTAAAATAACTGTGAACGGTCTGTATAGGTGTCGTTGGCGCACAGGGCACGATTGCGCATGACATCTATAGATGTCATTGGCGTTCAAAAGGTTAACGAAGAGTTTTTTGCTATCATTTATAATTTCTAAGAATTAGGTCACTTGCTAGAGTATTAGTGCGATGCGAACGCCTTATAAACCTAATGGATTCAAGCTAAAATTTTCTATGCCTATTTTCGAAAAAATAATATTGTTTGCATTGGTTATTTTTTTTTTATTTAAAAAAAGAAGAAGGTACATATGATGTACATATATATCCTTCTATTGTATATTATATGCAAAACAAAATTTATGTTTTTAGTAGGTACATTTTTCTTTTTGTCCCAAAACCTTTTTTTAACGTAATATCACACCCCGGACACTCCATACAAAATGATCGTTTTGACAGTCACACTGTAGAGACTGCAAATGTGTGTGTTAACGCTTTATGGTTGGCACATTTGTGACTAGCGTAAAAAAATAATTCGCGTTTTTCTGATGAAATACATCTGTAAACAGCACAATATCTAACCATTTTCTACGAAAAACGATAATCACAAATCCAAAATAATAAAATTACTTTAAGTCAATTTGATTAATGTTGTCAATCTTCGTTGCGTATCGTCCTTGCAGAAAAATATGGCCCATTTTATGTCTGATCGCGCGGGGGTGAGGTAAGTTTAATTTTGGCGGGAGGCGGAGAGTGTCCGTTCTGTAGCGTTTAGCTACTATTATGTATTCTGTGGTAATATTACATCATTACATCACTATTTTAAGGAACAAGTTACGATTGATAGTCTGTGGTAAAATCTACTACTTCTCCTCACTAAGTGACTGGCCGCCATATTGAAGTTAACTTGGCGGCCTTGGCGCTATTCTATTCGCACGTCGTCGTCGCTTTAATTCGCGAGTTATGCTATTTTTGTTGTGTAATTGTGTGTTATTGCGTTAAATTGTGTAAAATTGACTAATTTAAGTGAAATAGATAAGAACTGTTTTAAACATGGATCCCGCTAAAATGAAAGTGGTCGATCTACGATCGGAGCTTGGTGCCCTCGGATTAGACACTAAGGGCAACAAGCCGGCTTTAGTGGAAAGGTTAAAAAAGGCGCTTGAAGCTAAATCAGGAAAAAGTAAGCATTAAATTTTATATTAATCGTAATAATAATGCAATGTTTTGATTTTAAATTATACTATAAATCAATCTGAGCACGTGTAAAATGACGCCGCCTCCATGTTTTAAAAGTGGTTACGCTTCCCAAAACCTGTCAAAATTATAAACGTAGGTAACCCATTTGAAAATTAAGCGGGTATTTTGATGTTGAATTTAAATAATAAAACATGACACTGAGGAAATGATTAAGATCTAATATAATATAATATCAATTTTAAATTTGATTACTTGTAATATGTTTTACTTGTTGTTTAGAAAATCTATTGTTTGTTTACTCATGTATAATCAGATAACTGATTTTCTATAGGTATTTACAATTTTATGCAAAACACATTTCGCTGTCTGAAAATAGCTTGCTATTAGTATTCATATCAAGATATAAATATAAATTTATATGGAACTATTTGATCAATGCTAGGCTTTGTATAACTAATGAGATTAGTGTTAAAAAATGAAACATAATAGCTGAATTGCACGAAAATAAACAGTAGCCAATTGTTTTAAATTGAGCACAATAATAGAAATCCTTATCAGAAGTTTGCAATAAAGTTGAACGGTTTTTGATAACACTAGCTGTGTAGCGTGAAATAGTTTGGTCATACTTAATGAGTTTTTCTTGTAGTGTTTGGTTTTCTTGTATGTTTGTGAGTATAACATATAAAATTATATTTATTAACTGATTGATAGTATACTAAAACATTTTTAATACGGGTATTTTAAGCAGATTGATGTTAATTACCTCAATCTTTATAAAAATTACAAATTTTATAAGTACTTAAAGTAGTTCACAGTTTTTACAAGCTTGAGAAAGATAAAATATGTGTGATTTTTGTTTAATTAGCCAGATAATTAACGATATAGACATAGCATAGCAAGGATATTCACATGAATTGATACAATTTGAGATATTTATATGTATTTTTTTTTGTGTGGTGTTTCTTAATGTTAGCCAGAAGGGCTTCTACATTTTAATGCGGACGCGGGGGTGAACTGAAGGTTCACCCTGGTAGCGACATGCGCAAGGGCATCCCCTTGACGGGGATCTCGAACCTCGGCTTGAGCTGTTGCTTGAGTGGAGGAGGCCAGAAGGGCCCTAATTGGACGGGATTTATATGTATGTTATTATTCCAGACCTTCCGGACACATCAATTCTAGATACTTCAACAGAGGATGCTGACGAGCCTCCCACTCCTCGCAAACCAGCCCCAAGAACTACTAGAAGAACATCATCATCAAGACTGGCTGCTACACCTATTAAAGTAATAATTAAAACTTGACTTTGAATGCAGTTATTTTGCTTATGACACAAGTTGAATTGTTGTTGTAGCCCCTTTTAATCAGGATATTAAAAACAACTATAACTGTGGTGAATATATGAAAATACTTATATATTTTTTATTGTTAAAATTATAATATGAAATATAACTGTCATTATACACAGTTATACATGTAAATGTTAATGTAAAACACACAATATACATTATACATAGAGTCAGTCTCGACATACCGTTATTTTACCCATTAATAGGTATTAAAATTGCATTTGATATGCAATAATTGCATGATAATGATTTAATAAAATGAATTTCTCAATTTAAATACTTATTATTAACATTCTTCACAGGTAGCGCGAGAAGAACCACCTGAACCAATACAAGAAAAGGATGAAGAATTGAAAGAACCACCAAAAGTGCCAGAGAAAGTACCGTCACCTGTCAAAAAGCCAATAGTTAAAGAGGAGCCTCCAAAACCCGTTGAAAAGGCGAAAGAACCAGAAGACAGTCCAAAACCTGATGAGGCAATGGAAGACAGTCAAGATGATAAGTGAGTATTATATAGTAAAAAAGTGTGTGTGCCGAGCACACGTGTCAGAAGTGAAACTTCTTTGGCAAGATTTTAAGATATCAAAAGCCTTACTCCATGACATGATAGTTTTGCCCTCAACGCAATGAAATTTTACTCTCAACGCGACTAAAGAAGTTTCACTTCAAACAAGTTGATCATCTGTAATGGGTCTTACCTAAGACTGAAAAAATTCTGGATAAAATCAAATTCCACATTAGATTAGACTAGATGTAATATATTGAAGATAAATTTTTCGAATCCACAATACCACAAGATTAGTTTTCTAGTAATATATTTTTACAGGAGTCAATCGTCGGTAAAAGAAGAAGAAAATGTTCAAGAACCAGGTAATAAGATAATAGATATTCATTAAAATAATTAGAGATAATATATTTAATATTGAAAATAATTACTATGGCTATGAGTTGACCATATTATGACCAGTTCAAAAGGGTTCAATTCCCTGTGACATTAAAAAAGCTTGTTTTCCAAAAAAGGAAGTTCTATACTTTTCTGTATAGAATTTTCCACTTAAAAAATATATGCAAACAATATTCTTCCTTATTAAATGCATAAATTTTTCTTTTTAGAACAACCAATGGAGGTTGACCAGAAGCCAGAGGATAATGATGAAAAGGAAAAGGAACAAGAGCAGGAAATAGAAAAGGAAGTGGAAAAGGAGAAAGAACAGGAAAAGGTACAGGAACAGGAAAAGGTACAAGAGAAGGAACAGGAAAAGGAAAAACAAGATGTAAAGGATAAAAAAGAGGATAAGCCAGAAAAGATGGAACAAGACGATGACAGCGAAAAGGATAAGGAGAATCGTGATGAAGAGGAAAGTGATGAGGTTTGTGTTTATTTTTAGAAATAATAATTACAAAATGGATTTTCTGAAGTGATAGTTGAGCAGAAGTAGCGATCTAAACAAGTCTAGTAACATTTAAAAAATCAAATGAGATTCTAAAGCACATTGAAGAATCCATATTCATAGTAATTACTTTTTTTATAACTTGAAAGCTTGGAGTAAGAGATGTTAAAAAAAGATGTTAATAGAATAGATAGATGTCAATAGTTACTAATAAAATAAAATATGTAAATTTTATTTTATTAGTAACTATTTTTATCACCATCTATATCTATAACTACTGTTAGTTACTTAACTGTAATTAATTCCACTGACTGATCAAACATTAAAATACTTTGTCAAAAAAGATATATGTAAAGAACTTATTTGTTATGTTGTGATGTGAAAAATCACCTTAATTCTCTTAAGGTTAAGTCTTACGGTTATTATTTACTAGCTTCCACCCACGACTTTGTACGTGCATCCCCGTTTTTCCCCGTTCCCGCAAGAATTTCGGGAAATCCTTTCTATGCGGATGCCTACGTCCTAACATCTACCTGCATGCCACATTTCAGCCCGATACGTCCAGTGGTTTGGGCTGTGCGTTGATAGATCACTATATCAGTCACCTTTGAGTTTTATATATATAGATGTTGTGATGTAAAAAATCACCTTTATTCTCTTAAGGTTAAGTCTTACGGTTATTATTTATTTGTTTTGTTATGGAAAATTATTCGCCTATTAATTGCACATAATATTGACGTGACAACGTCTTATAAATTGGTTTGCCGGGTGACACTTCAAGAAACTGCGTTACGCTCCGCTCACGTTATGCGCTCACAATGAGAGCGAGTGAGAGGCACGCGGGCATGGTTAGCTCGCCTAAGAGCGAGAGAGACAGACATAAAAAGTCGTTGTCACGTAAAACTTTCGCACGTATACCGACTTTACAGGCAACCAATTTTTTTCACACAGAAACAACAAGAGCTAACAGAAGACGACGAGTGGGATATACTAAATGAAAAGCTCCTCGTAAAGGAGCAAGAGAGGATCGAACGGGAGAAACGACAGGCCGAGGAGGACGCCAAGTTGTATGAGGAATTGAGCAAAGTAAGTTAACTTTGTAGTTTGTAGTGTAGTATGTGTGGTTTTGGTATATAATAATGTAGTTATGCCTGATAATCTTAATATACATATATAGATCTCGTGTCACAATGTTTGTCCTCAATGGTTAAACCACTTAACCGATTATAATACAATTCGCACACCATTTGCAGTTCGATCCAACTTGAGAGATAGGATAGTTTAAACATGTAGGTACCACGGGCGAAGCCGGGGCTATAAATAGTTATAGATATATTTCTAGATATTTTGTTATGTGGGTACAGAGTAAAAAGAGATGCTTGAACAAGCTCGGAGGTTAGAATAATAATGTAGTGGTAGTTAAAAATAAGAATCCATAAACAGTGGTAATAGTTTACTGGTTTGAAAACACAGTACATTGGAAATTGTTGTCGTTTCAATATCTATTATATAAATTCATCAAATTCAATATGTAGTTGGTATTTTGATTTTAATAAATGGGTAAATGGTCAGCCAGGGAAGTATGATAAAATTGACCATTATAAAATATATTAATATTCTTTTTATGGAGCAAATCACTTGAACATAGGTCAAGACAGGTAGTATGTTTTATATTTTGCTATATCCACACTTATGTGTCTATAAACTAACATATTATACTTAACTATAAGTTTTACGTAAATTTATTACGCCCATCTAGTTTTTTGTTTTGTTTTTGTTAATATAATAACGTTAAACTCACAAATAATCTTTTGTTACTCAGAATCCGATAAAGCTGCAGCGTTTAAAACGCAAGCAAGAAAAGAAAGCGAGATGGAGTAACTACTATAGAACTATTGAGGCGACGAATGAGATACTGACACCACCTCCGGAGGTCAATGTTTTGTCTATTTAATAATATAATATAGTAGCATGGAGTAAAGCTTTTTTTTAAGATGAATCTCTGGAAATGCTGTTTCGATTTCATATTCCAATCTATAAACTTTAAACATAGTAATATTTTCAAAATTTTAACGAAAGATTGAAAAAAAGAAGTATCATTGATATATTCAGAATACCTATAAATATTGCGCTATAAAAACGTTATAAAAGGAAAATTACTAACATAAAAAATTTACGGTCACAACCAGTAGAAATCATATAAAAATATTTAAATAGAAAAGTTGAAAATCAATATGTAGTAACATTTCTTTGATGATATTTGTCTTTGAATTTATAACTTATGAAATATATCAATTGCAGCCTGAAGCCATGCTACAAAGGAACGAAAGTGTGGATCAAAAGTCGACTGAGCCAGACTTGAACGACAATCGAGTGACGCTATCATGGTGTAAGTAATACTTGCTTATCTATATACATTTAATAAAATCGTAGGAGTCAAAACTGTACATTAAATTTTTTTTAAAGTATACTTGGGGCGTGATCTACAGTGGATACCGAAACTAAAAATATAGTTTTTAGAATTTTTGTCTGTTTGTCTGTATGTATGTACGGGCTAATGTTAAGAGTGACCCAACGAGCTATGGAGAGAGCAATGCTCGGAATTTCTCTGCGTGACAAGATCCGCAATACGGAAATTCGCAGACGAACGAAGGTAACTGACATTGCTTTCAGAATCTCTAAACTAAAATGGCAGTGGGCAGGCCACATAGCCCGCAGGACCGATGCTCGTTGGGGAATACAGGTCCTTGAATGGCGACCACGAACCGGACGGCGCACTGTTGGACGCCCTCCCACTAGATGGTCGGATGATATAGTTAAGACAACTGGGCGCAGATGGTTAAGCAAAGCCAAAGATGTGAATGAAATGAACTGTGGCACAGTATGGGGGAGGCCTGCGTCCAACAGTGGACTTATCCGGGCTGAATGGATGGATGGATGGATGGATGATGTACGGGCTAATCTCAGGATGGACTTAAAATTTGGTATAGAGATAGCTTGAGACCTGAGGAAGGACTCTTTCAAAATTCATCAAATAAAGTTCATTCATTAATTCATATAATTAATTAATAATCTTTATAATTCTCACCCCACAGACGACAGTGACCTCAACCAATACCTCGAGTTACCCGAACTAAACAGTGTAATAGCGCTAAGCGAAGGTGCGTTCTCACACGCGTGGGCGGGCACCAGAGCCACGCACGGGGTGCAAGATCAGCGGGTTTGTTTTGAGGTGAATATAATTATTATGTTTTTATTTATTTGTTTGATGTCAATTACATTTCCCACAGCCGGAGGCCCTAAAAGAGACGAGATTTACTTTAACACATTTAATAATTAAAATGAAACTTTTACACACATATCTGCTCTGTGCAGACCGGAGTTAAGGAATCATTATACATTTTTAATAATTATTCTAAAGAAGTCTTAAAAGCTAACACAGCAAAACCACGCTCGCATTCCGTTCCCATGCGAACGGCGTAGTCAACAGTTTGCTGTTAAGGCCGGTACATAAAGTCGTATTATATTATTTTTTTTAGAGTTCTGAACCACAAAAAAAAAAACGGAACTCTTAGCTTGTTTTTCCATCAATAATTAGCGACGATATGTAGTGATGAATGTGTTTATAAAGAACCAATAGTATCAAATCATGCTGAAATTCATATGGAATAGTTGACACCCTTCAAGCTGTGTGAGCTTCAAAAATCGTACTACTTTATACGCATTAAATCAAATGCAAGAAAATATTGAAAAAAATCGAAAGATCGATCTTCTCCATAGAAACTACTTTCCGAATCGGTGGTAATTTATTATGACGATTCAAATGTGTCCTTAATTGAATAAATAAATGTTTGAATTTGAAAGCAACACTGATCATAATTAAACACAGAAATGGGATAATATTTCGCGCAATGAATATGATAAAATAACACACTATTAAAAGTTATGAGTTATGACACAACTATATTAAAATATTTTATAGGTACGAGTCGGTACAGTCGTAACAACCAACGAATCGGCTGAGAAAGAAACAGTACTGAACGGTCTAAGAATCGGATGGTCGACCGACGATTCCAGCTTACATCTTGGTGAGTAATTAATTTTAATATATTTTTAGGTGAAATGAAAACGATACGTTAGGCCTGTTTAGGTTATTATTTGAGGATTAGAATTAAATCTCTTTAAAGTTAATTTAAATAGACATTTATAACATCAGTACATATTATCGCGATCTTCGCTGTTCGTTACCCACTACATATTAATTTTTACAGGCGTATTTTAGTGAAAAGATTAAAAAATATATTCTAGTATGTTACGAAAATGGCCATTTTGATAATGTAAATCTTATACAGGGTGTCCCACTGTTGGTATGCTAAGCTCAAAGGAGGTTATAGTTTTGCATACGCTGAGTATGTAAAAAATACTTATAAAATTCCAGACGCATTTTTTTTTCAAATAGATGAATTCTTAAAACTCTATGTGTACACCCACAACAAGCAACCCGCCAAACTTTGCCACCAGCACGTGACCTATCGTTTAAGATTATGTTTTCAAAGACAAAATGCTCACATTAGAGAAGCGGTATATGCAGATTGCGCGAAGTTAGAGAAGAAAACATGGATTTTCAGGAAAAATTTACCAAAAATTTTTTGATGTAATTTTGTTGTTTAAGTATTTTTTACGTGATCAGTGTATGCAAAACTACAAGTCCCTTCGCGCTTAGTATACCAATGGTGGGACACCCTGTATATAAAATTCTCGTGTCACAATGTTAGTCTGCATACTCCTCCGAAACGTGTGGACCGATTCTCATGAAATTTTCTGTGCATATCGGGTAAGTCTGAGAATCGGCCAACATCTATTTTTCATATGTACCACGGGCGAAGCCGGGGCGGACCGCTAGTGATTTTTATAAATCTTTAACCCATTGAACCCCATGCGGCCCGATCGGTCCCAGACACAATAGATTTTCTATTGTGTCTGTGGTTCCGGGGCCTGAGTTATTAAAAGCTAATTCCATATTTTGAAGTGAAACTTCTTTATCGGGGTTGGAAAAAAATTTAGTGTAACTTTTTTCGTTACGCGCCATCTTGTTTTTATCCCTACCACGCGTGATTGACGTATTTCTGTAAAGTTGCATATAGTAAATTATTTTTTGAAAAATAAGGTCTTAAAGAAGTTTCACTTCTTACGTGTGTACTCTAGTACACGCACACATTTTTTTTAAAGCTGATTCAAAATAATTCTGATTTTTAACGTTTATTAAGATTACTTTGAACAATATTTTAAATATATGAATACATTTTGAACAGGTGAGGGTGAATTGAGTTTCGGTTACGAAAGTACGGGCCGCGCCGTGCACAACGGAGAGTTCAAAGAGTACGGCAAGGAGTTTCAAGAGAAGGACGTTATTGGAGCTTATTTGGTGAGTTCCTTACAAAATCTTCACTATCACTATAGTAATAAAGAGGAAATATTTGTATTTTTGTATGACACAAACACACTGAAAAACTGCTTACAATTTTTAATTACAATATATAAACAATAAAAAAGCTAAATGTTATGTTATGGTTAGGGAGCCAGGTGCAAATTGGGTTCATTATTTCCTCTCAAGAGATAATTCGTCAGAAGCATCAGAGTATAGTATTATAAAGCCTCGTGAACGTCAGCTGGCGCTCGGTTGGGGGGGTGAGCGGTTGTAGCCTCCCACGCACGTAGGAAAAAAAAATACATTCATTCATTTCCTCTCAGCTAAAAATTTGTCAAATTGTAGCTAACCCAATATCTCAACGAAAAAAAATAATCAGCTGGTTACAGCATGGTGTATTAAACGTCAGCTGGTGTCTCGAACATGAAAAAAAATAAAATATTTTCCGTGATTTCCTCTCAAACAAAAATTTACCTGATGATAGCTTATATGTAACTGTGGATAAATATATAAGTCAGCTGGCTGTATCTTGGTGGAAAAACCGTCAGCTGATACTTTGGAAGTTATTACATAGGAGTTCGACAAAAGCATCTATTGCCAATTTATATGCATCAGCTGACTAGGTTTTCCTCAACTTATTGCTAGCTGATTTTTTTTATTTATCGCATCAGTATATTAACAATCAGCTCACAAATTTTCATCTGAGAGGAAATGACGTATCTTTAATAATTATTCGACATTGCGCTTCAATATAAGAGTTGAGTTGAAATAAACATTCAGTATCAATATTTTTGAAACGAATAAGTATGTAATCAAATAATTTTATATATTTAAATAATTAAATAATCAATTAGCAATCAATTCAATCAATTATCATTGTTTATCAAGTTTATAATATATTAATAAATATTATTTATCGAGTAACTAGTTCATTTATTTCTTATTGATTATTTAATTATTTAAATATATAAAATTATGTCATAAGATCGGCTGCTGGCTCCCGGACCATTACAATTACATTAAAATGAATGTTAATTTTGCTATCTTTGTGCACACATTATGCATTATTTATTTATTTATACACTTGTTATAAAAAAAATTGTGTAAGACGACGTTACATTTTTAAATACATTTATCCCAAATATATTAGTACTATTGAGAAGAATTGAACTAGATACAGGTAAATTTCCTGCTTTTATATTCTATTGTGCTATTCTTATGGGTAACACTGCATAAAAGCAGGTACATCAATAATTTGTATTTACTCTCATTTGTTATTTTGTAACACTTGAGATCGCAAGCAGAATTACATCTATTTTAAAAGGCCTTTTTAGTTTTTTGTAGTTAATATTCTTTGAAGGCGAGGTAATCATTTTATCCGTAGATCTATTTGTTTTATGTATTCCCTATAAGTAGGTATAGCTCGTGTGTTATTCTGATGTGTGTTATTATTGCCTAAATTAATTACTGTTTAGTTAAATTGTAATTATGTTGCTTAACATATATAACTAATTCGATTGAATTGAGTATTATAGTTATGACGTCACAATATGGCGCTAACTGTATCCTATTCTTAGTTGAATCACAGTATTAATTAACATTGCAATATAATAATTAAATAATCGTTTTTCCTACCAGGATCTCCAATCGAGTCCATGCAAAATATTCTACACGCTAAACGGTGTAGAATTAGGTACTGCGTTTGAATTTGATAAAGCGCAATTGGGCGATCGTGCTCTATTCCCGCATGTATTGACGAAGAATATGTGCTATAAAGTCAATATGGGGTATGAGAGGTGAGTTGAAATATTGTTTAATAGTAGGTAATTCTGTATTTTATCGCAAAGTAGACGATTATTTGAAACTAGCTTCCGCCCACAACTTTGTACGTGCATCCCCGTTTTTCCCCGTTCCCGCAAGAATTTCGGGAAATCCTTTCTATGCGGATGCCTACGTCCTAACATCTACCTGCATGCCAAATTTCAGCCCGATACGTCCAGTGGTTTGGGCTGTGCGTTGATAGATCACTATATCAGTCACCTTTGAGTTTTATATATTATATAGATGTATAATAATATGTTCGTTATAGTGTACAGATATGTTGCATAAGTGGATATGTAAAAAACTATTTTTGTATCCAAACATATTTTTATATCCTAAAACATACAACATACTGGACTTAAGATAGTAAATAAAGTCTGATCGCAATATAATTGAAATCAATAATCATGGTAACTTTCATATTGATATCACGTTCATTAAAATAATGAGTAACACAAACTTGACCGTGTAACTTTACTTGAAAAGTAAACGGAACATTTTCCTGTCTTCAAATAATGCTGTTGTATGTTTAATATATGCTACATATTGAGGCAGGTAAATCAATATTTTGTATTTACTCTCGTTCATTCTTTAATGATCGAGATCGCAAGCGAAATTACAATACCTTCATGACTTATTCCACACTTTAATTATACTCTTGTATACATACTTGTATATACATACATACTAGGGATGTAACGATACATGATTTTGCCGATACGATACCGATACCGATATTTGTAGTAATGTATCGGCGATACCGATACCGATACCGATATCGATGGCTTGGTAGAAAAATAAATAGTGAATTATGCATAAAAAGTTACCAACATTTAACAGAGACAACTGTTAATCGTATTCTTTTAAATAAAAATGTCAAATCAAAAAACAACAAAACCATTTATTTTAGTACTAGCGGTCCGCCCCGGCTTCGCCCGTGGTACATACATATTTACGTTTTCTCTACATAAGAACCATCCTCGTACTTCAAGGAATATAATAGAAAAGAATTATCGAAATCGGTTCAGCCGTTCACACGTGATGCCGTGACAACGCGAAACGGGTGCAGACCCGCCGCCTTTTTATAGCTCCCGCCGCGAAGCGCGTCGAACGCGGCAACTGATACACAAAAATAATCCTTATGGCATGATTCTGTATTCACGCGCGATGACTTATAGCGTATTTCATGTATAACTTTGGTGTTTCTACACCGATTTACATGATTCTTTTACTATAACCTGCCCAGGAGTATGAAGAATAATTGTGCCAAATTTGGTTAAAATCCGTCGTGTAGTTTTTGTTTCTATAACGAATATACAGACAGACAGACAGACAGACAAAAATTTTACTGATTGCATTTTTGGCATCAGTAGCGATCCCTTATCACCCCTTCATAGTTTTTTTTAAATATATTTCATGTACAGAATTGGCCTCTCTACAGATTTATTATAAGTATAGATTATTATTTTACGAAGTCAGTTAAACTTTAAGTAATACACATACAATCAGTACTTATAAAAGTTTACTATTGGTAGAGTTTTTTCAGAAAACAAAGTGCGCACGCGCGGGCGGCCTCCCGCATCGTTCATTGGGCGCGGGTTTTTGAATTATTTGATATCAAAAAAATTGGTTGTTTGTAAAGTACGATCGAGATGTTTACGTGATAACATAATGCAGTGGCAGCGCTCGAGATGAAACGGGAGATTGGTCCGTCTCTCTCTCGTTATTACCTGCGATCGCGCTCGTGAGGTTTTGGTGTGACACAAGTTTATGAACATGTCACCCGACTAAAACGATTTTAAAAACGTTATCACGTTAAAAATTAAAAATATTCAAAATTATTTATATCTTTCCTTTACATAAACAAATTTGTGATTGGAGCACTCCTAGTAAGCAAATAAAATGCTTGTGTCAGTAGGTTCCGCTCTTCCTTAACACTATTACAGAAACAGAAATAAAACAATATGAATGAATACAATGCAAAAACATAAAAGAAAAGAAAGAATTTAATAAAAAAATATCGATATCGGCTGATTTATTATCGGCGATACCGATATATCGGCTTGCCGATATATCGGCCGATATATCGGTATCGGTATCGGTATCGTTACATCCCTAATACATACAAATACATAATTTAAAAAAAATCGTTCTTCTCAATCCTTTTAGTATCCTTATCTTTTGCCGTCGCTAAATACATTACTAGGATATTAAGAAAACAAACTAAATAAAATGTCACAAACAGATTTATACAAAAAAATCTTAATTATTAGATACAATCTGCTAACGCGTACGAAAATCGTGCGCAAACGCATCGAAGTGCCGATCGAGCAAATCTTAGATGAGAAGCGGAAACGCGAAGAAGAAATCAAGAAGAGAAAAGAAGAGATGGCCAGAAAGAGACAGGAGAGACAGAAAAAGAGACGAGAGGTAAATTTCGATACAAATATTATAAAATAAATAGTTTTTTATGGCTTTTAAATATAAGTAAATGACATTCTTTAATATTAGGTTTGGAAGTTATAATTGGAAAAATAATTGTGGTTAAAGTGGAAGATTTCTATTACGACATGTGTTGTGTTGTAAATACGTAGTTATTAAGTGTTGGTTAATCGAATGATTCACAACCATGAAAAATTGTACCAAATGTGCTTTTTGGTAAGGAACATTTTTGTAAGAAAATGGTCGAATATTTATTTTATTTTATTTCTTGTCAATTATCTACAAAGGTATAATGAAATAATATTTCCCTGTGTTTAAA
The DNA here is from genome assembly GCF_061535395.1 of Colias eurytheme. Classification (NCBI taxonomy): domain Eukaryota; kingdom Metazoa; phylum Arthropoda; class Insecta; order Lepidoptera; family Pieridae; genus Colias; species Colias eurytheme. Next base: position 4,384,910 of record NC_143006.1, read on the forward strand.
GTAAATTTAATCCCCACAGGATAGAGAGAAAGCGGAGAAAGAGCGAAAAGAGAAAGCAGCAGAAGAAGACAAAAAGAATGACAGCATGGAAACGGACAACGATAAGGATGAGTCGGTGGACAAGAGCGAGGATGGCAAGGATGAGGATGGCAAGGATGAAGATAAGGGGAAGGAGGATGGCAAGGATGAGGATGGCAAGGATGAAGATAAGGGGAAGGAGGAAGGCTTGGTAAGTTTGTGTGTATTGTAATTAGTGTTATATTAATATGTATGTAATATGCTAGTATGGAAATAGACAACGATAAGGATGAGTCGGTGGACAAGAGTGAGGATGGCAAGGATGAGGATAAGGAGAAGGAGGATGGCGTGGTAAGTTTGTGTGTATTGTTTTTAGTGTTATTTATAGTAGTTTGGATCTAGTATGATAGTATAGAATTAGACAAGGATGATTAGGATGAGTCGGTGGACAAAAGTGAGGATGGCAAGGATGAGGATGAGGAGGATGGGCTGGTAAGTTTATTATTGTAATAGTAAATGCAATTTGCAATACAACTAAGAATAGGTAAGTCAAGGACCTCCATGTGTCAATTACCCGATGATATAATATTGTTTTTAGAAAGGATTCTATTATTATTTTTAGAAATAATACTATGGAAATTCACTTCAATTAAAATACTGAATGTTTATACAGTTTTTTTAAGGACTATTATCTCAAAAGTATCTAACAATTCTACATGTTATAATACACACATTTTCCTGTCTTTAAATAATACTGTTGTGCGTTTATTTGTACAATAAAACGAGGCAGGTATATCAATATTTTGTATTTACTCTCGTTTATTCTATAATATTCGAGATCGCAAGTGAAATTACATTATTTCCTAAACTATGAATTAAAAATTAGGCGACACAATATGGTACAGAATTGATCCTATTTTTTGTTAAATCGCAGTATCAATTCGTACAGTTGTTTTAAGTGAATGTAAAAACATACAATATAAAGTGAAGTCCCATGTCCCCAAGTGGGGTAAGGGGCAGATGCATTATACATCTGTTTCACTGATCGATTTTCTTTAGGGACAAGTAGGTGATCAGCCTTCTGTGTCCTGCCAGACCGAGACATTTTTTTTTCTTCGTCTCCACCAGGAATCGAACCCCGACCCCTCGGAGCTACGCTCACGCGTCAACCACTGTACCAACACATTCGTATAAACTATAATTATTACTATTATAATGTTAGTACAAAAAAGATGTATATACTGACATACAAGTGTACTAACTTATGCGAAATGTTCAGGAAAATGGTGTAAAAACTGAAGACAATGCTGAGGAAGCGGTTGAAGTGAAGACTGAACCGGCGGAAGCAGATGACGGTAAAGCTGATAGCGAGAATAAAGAAGAAACCGGTTTGTACATTTATTCTTTTAAATATTTGTAGGCGTCAGGCTCCGAGATTGATTTAAAAGAACACGAAGGTCTCCACAAAATCACTTGGTATTACAATTATGACCATTAAAAAAAAAAAATATCACAAATAAGTTATAGTAAGCTCGTAATAGATGTGCACTGGGCAACGCTCGGCGCACGAATGACCCGAGTCGTGCGCGCGCGCTGCTTTATATTGGTTCGCCGTTCGTTATTTTTTTAAAACCTCGACGGTGGCGCCGTATTGACATATCGGGAAAAAATATGTTGATGTAGTCTTGTTTTTTTGTGAATGTTGTACAATGTTTGTGTGTGTGTATTTCAAGATGTTTTAAGTTTACCTGTGTCCATGCCAGGCGTAAATTATTATTATAAATTCTTATTTATGTTTAAGGACCTGATTTTTTATGTTTCAATACATAAATAACGTAACTCTACGACTAATAGCAGCAGAGTATCTTTAAGTTTAAATAATAAATACCTAATAAATTATTATTGCAACAGGTGAGGTTCCAGAAGTGACTGAAGACCAAGTGATGCTCGGAGCCAAACTCGACAAGAGGGTCAGGTTTGTTATCAGGTAAAGAATGTTTTTAATATTTTTACTTCAATAAAAAATGTGCCCAAGAATTCAATATATTATATTGAATTCTTGGGCACATTTTAATACACATACAATTAGGAAGTCTTAACAATAATATATCATACATATTTAGCCATATTTTTTAAAGCATTACAACCAAGGTGTAACTGGAAAAGTCTCTACTGGAAACTTGTAATGATTATCATTGATCATATCATAAAAACATTCATATTCTTGAATATAACACAACTCAAAATGAGAAGTATTGCTCTACTACTTACAGAAAAATTCGTCAAACCTCGGTTCCACAACCAATTTAATATTTATTAATTACTTGATTGGTATTCCACGTAATCTCCTCAAGCTGCGCACCATTTTATTGTTTTAATCTGCTAGTTATATAAAAATAAGTCGGGTTTTCCTTCCTGACGCTATAACTCCAGAACGCACGAACCGATTTCCACGGTTTTGCATTCGTTGGAAAGGTCTCGGGCTCCGTGAGGTTTATAGCAAAGAAAAAGGTGTCTCTGGTGGCGAAACGGAGTCGCCCGGTTTGCTAGTTATTTATAAAATTTTAATATAATATTATTTGTTTCAGACACACAGTAGAAGAAGAGCTAGATGGCCCAGAGGCCTGTCTCGTGCCCGGTTATGTTTTCATATCACAGGCCGATCTAGTTGAAGGCCCTAGGAGACCTAACTCTAATTCTGAATGCGAGGTAAGCACTAATTTATTGTTAAAAGTTAGGCCTTTTGTTCACTACAGGAAATAATGTCCCAAGGAATGTTTACAGATTTGACAGAGATTTGTCGCAAAGTGGACATTTTTAATTTTTATTTAATGTCTAGAGGATATTCTTTATACCAGCAGATGTTGTCAACGTGTTGAACATTTATATAACTTAGTATTAAACTACTCCACGGAGTTGTAGGCGATCAAGCAAACATGGATCTCGCAGTATTGTATCGAAGAAATTATCTACTTTATGTGATTGGGAGTTGAAGAATTTTATACAAGTTTTCTTTGTAAAACGACATAACAAGGATCTACTTAGCGTAGGGCAATCGACTTAGAAATATTGGGATTTATTTACACCGCCTATAAATCAATGGAATCCCGTGAGACAAACGCAGGCATGTGAAACTATAATAATATATACATAAATGTTTTATATATTATGTTTGTCCATTGTTGTATGTTTATATAAAACTTGATAAAATCCTAATAGGAATCCGTATGCGGTCGGTGGTAATACATTGACCGGCGATGCGACGGCTTGTCTACATCACAAGGTACGATTTATAGTGACAGTACATACAAAATTTATTTTATTCACGCCATTTTTAATGTTTAAAAACGATTAGATGTATATTTGATATTGGGTGGGTAGTTAGAAAATATTTTTAAATGGGACAGTTTAAATATGGAAGTGGGGGGAAGGAATGTATGAGAATTCTACAGATATAAATATATTTACAGGATAGTTTTTCTATTTATGGGGTTATGACACAGTCAAAATAATATCCTATATGACAATGCTTGTTATGAAGATTTATAAGAACTTTTATAATAATCTACTGAAATATACACATTTTATGATATAGTTCTTGCTACAAACGAGATTTTAAACATATTAATTCATCTAATGATCTACTGAATTTCTGTTTCACAATAATATTACTTAAAATATATTTATATGGTCGTCGGATTTGGAATATATTCTACGTGTGTATTGCACAACTTTTAGAAACTTTACTTTACAGGAATCTACTATATCAGGAATGATGCTCTATCTTCGATGTTAAAACTTATTAATATTATTCATGTTTATGAATCAATTTAATTATGTTTTCACTGCAGATATTTAAGCCATCGACAGTATAGGATGTGATCTACTCGGCATAACTACATGCAGGACAAATGGATATAATTTTTTGTCGTTTTTAGTATGCCATTTTTATATTTCAGTCGCTGATGGAAATATTTTAATATATATTTCCCAAGTGGTCTCGAACCTTCGACTATTAAGCTCATAACACTCACCAGTTATATATGATTGTAATTTATATAATATCGATAATTTTATGACCACATCGTTCTTAGTTTTTAAGATAATATAACTTATGATATAATTATACCTTGTACGGAATAATTGTTGCAATTGATAAAAGAATCGTAATGTATTTATAATCGTAATCAAGTTTCTCGAAGAATCCGTAAATTGATTTTTATTTAGCACGAGAATTCAAATGAAGCGAAAAAAGGAAATCTGTTATAAATTAGAAAATAATGTTAGAGGTTTAATATTAGATCGTCGCCTATTTTACAGATGCAGTTTTGGAATTTCCTATGGAAAGGAATATAAAGATTATGTTATAATTTCAACTAATCAATATGCAAGCAGATGGACCCTGATAATTTTACTTTTTAGTGTAGTTAAAACAAATATTAGTATAAGATAGATTTATAGTTTACAATAATTGGCAGTAACAGCAGACGTGTCACCTCAGCATATATTCTTAATATTCAAAATTGTAAGGGTACAATTTGTTTTGCAATGATATGGACGAAAATATAGACGAAAAACCGGGTATATCGCCCTCCAGATTTTTAGACTTAATTAAAATAATATATATTTAAATACGTAATCGATCTTGATAATTCGTATTTATCAGGAATAGGAATTCAAGATTCTAGGTTTCAAATTAAGAGACTTACTAATAGTCTTAATAGTCTGCAAATGTTTTTTCTAACCCAATGTGATTGCAGAATAGAAATTTGAGTGGACGTCGATGATAATAACTTTATTTGTGTATAATTTATATCGTGCAGTAGTAATGACAATTACGTTGTGTCTTGGTATACTTGGAATTGTAGTGGCAGTCTTATATATGTTATAATTTTTATTTATGCTTGCTAGAAAGGCAAACGAACAGACGTGTCACCTGAGAAGCATCATTCGGAGCCCATAAGTATTTACTATAAGCGAAATAAATAATAAAGTCAATTTAACTACGAAGGAATTTGTATACAAAGACAGGAGAGTTTTCTTTATTTATTTATTTATTTATTTAAAAAAGGCTTACCAACTAGATACATAATTTTTTGTTCAAACAATTCAATATTTACTTAAAATAAACATTAGTATTTACGTATCTATCTTCTTTATGATTTATTCTTGTTTTTGACGTCTTCGTAGTTACACATACATCCACATCTCAAAGTATATTACCGGTAAGATGATCAGACGTGTCACATGGTAAGCAACAAACGTAGCCTCTAAAAAATACCTGTAAACATAGTTATGATACAATATTGTCCTTGATTTGAGGTGCATGATATGGGTTATATTTTAGATCACTTAACTCCTTAGCTGACTAAATACGAGTGGAATGGCGGACGTTGACAGAATCCGTTTAAATAAAATTGTAACGGAAACGGTACAACATTCTGAGCAGGTGAAGCTTTTGCTTTATATTTTTACTTGTAAAAATAAGATTAGAGGATATTTATGTAACGGAGAAGAATTGAGCAAGTCTTAAGAAGATTTATTTTGTCAGTAGACAACTTTCAGATATGCTATTGCGACATAAATGTTAAGAAACTTTATATATTCATTTCTGCATCGAACGGACCAGCAAGAAGATGGCATATTTAAACTTAGTACATCATCAGAAGAGAGAAGAAAATTATATTAAATATAGATACTATCTATTATACATTAAGCATTTATTATAAGGCATTATCTGCAAAATAAATACAAAACAGTACTTCCTGCAATCCATGTTAGATTTATTGTCTAACATGAACCAAAATACTTGTAACAACATTACGATCGGTTCGTAACGATTCTTGAATAAAATCAATGAATTGGTGTCATAGGAAGAAAAATAGTTGCCCATAAGCAATACAATTCAACGTTACATATATTTTATAGGAAATAATGAGTGTTTTTGGTATAATAAAGCAATTAACGCAAGCAATGAAACAGGTGATCCTCATGGTGGGTATGCCCGGCGCGGGCAAAACGCACTGGGCGCGGAAGCACTGCGAGGAGAATCCAGATAAGCGGTACAATATATTGTCTACCGGGGCACTTTTCGATAAAATGAAGGTATGTGTAGTTAAAACAATTATATATTTTTACACTCACATATACACTATATGTTATATAGAGCAATAATTATGAGTACATACATAAAAAAATGAGAAATATAAAGGTTTTTCCAGATCATGCAATTTACTTGAAGAAGTTCTTGTTAACTTATTCATTTGATTTACTTGTTATATGCAGGCTCTTAAAAAGTGATTGCGGTTACAAATAATCAATTACGCAATACAAGGAAATTGTTATGGCCTTATTTGAGACTTGAATCAATTATTATTTTCAACTTTAGATTGAACATAAAAATAAATTTAGTCTACATAATTTTTTGAAAATAAACACAGACAAACACTGAAAGTAAAAATCCAACTTGTAAACTAATTATTTATTTTATATTTAGGTGGATTGCAAACCGTTCCGTGCGACGTACGAAGGGCGGTGGGACGCGATGGTGTCGAAGTGCGCTAAGTGCGTGCTCAAAATATTGGAAACCGCTAGGGGCAGACGTAGAAACTTCATTTTGGATCAGGTGAGATTTCAAATTAACTTGTTACAAATCTATACATATAATAAATCTGTAGAAGGGTCAATTCTGTACATTGAAAATATTGAAAAAATAAATAGCAGGGGGTGTTACTGGATCGATACCAAACCCAAATATGTGATTAAAAAAATTTTTGTCTGTCTGTCTGTCTGTATGTGAAAACATCACGTGAAAACTAACGGTTCGATTTCGATGAAACTTGGTATAATTATACCTTATTATCATGGGCGTAAAATAGGATACTTTTTATCCTGGAAAAATACGTAGAAAAAAAAATAATCTTAATTTTTCAGTTTTATCCATAGACGTTGTTCTGTAGAACCGCGAACACACGTTGCGTATTATTATAGGCCGAGCCGTATTTGGGTCCAATAGATATTTATAAGATGTCATTGTCAGAGTTAATCAAAATGGAGACCATCCACGCGAAGACCGACATCCGCGCGGACGGAGTCGCGGGCGGAAGCTAGTGCATAATAAAACGTGCATTTAGTGGAAAAAATATTCCCCTCATAGTTGTTAACAATAACAAAAAATTAAAATGTTTTTGTCGTCTAAGCTAGAGTATATGCAATTCAAAGTGAGAGACTTTAAGGCACCTTTTAATAACAACTTTTGTGAAAAATTCTTTAAGTATATAAAACTAGGTTTCCGCCCGCGGCTTCGTCCGCGCAGTCAAAGAAAAACCCGCATAGTTCCCGTTTCCGTGGGATTTCCGGGATTGCGTCATTTTCCCGGAATAAAAAGTAGCCTATGTCATGCATGCATGCATGCTATGCTATGCATGTAAAATTGGTTCAGTAGTTTAGGCGTGATTGAGTAACAGACAGACAGACAGAGTTAGTTTCGCATTTATAATATAAGTATGGATTTCATAAACATTATCTGTTATGAAATAAATTTCGTGAAAATTCTGATTCAGTACTATATTTTCAATTTCAATTATAATTTGCCTTTTTTTCATCCAATATTCAATAATAATGCAACAATTTTCCACAGACGAATGTCTACCCGTCAGCACAACGCCGCAAGTTACGCGAATTCGAAGGCTTCAAGCGAATCGCCGTAGTGATAGTGCCTTCAGTTGAAGAGTTAGCCAAACGACAAGCGTCCCGGGAAACTGCTGATGGCAAGGAGGTGCCCGATCCTGCTGTCGTTGATATGAAAGGTTATTGCTACGCTCCTGTTGGTCTTAGCGTGATGATATAATTATAGCCTATAGATCGAGCCTCGAAAAATGGGCTATCAACAACAACAACAATAAGATATAGTAAAAAAAACTACTTGTCAGTTATTCCGTGGCTTGTAATACCGCACGCAGACCTTTTTATAATGTATTCTTATTTCTTGTATACTAACTATAAAACTGGTTATATTTTAGGTTTTTTAACCAGCTCTTCTTTATACAATTGAGTTAAATACTTTAATTAACAATATTAAGTTGATTGTAGCTATTTCCATTTTCAACTAATTAATTTTCAATACCATTACTTTGTCACTTTGATTTATAATATTACTATGTGAAAATAATTGATATATTTATTTATTTATTACAGCTAACTTCAGCCTACCCGAAAAGGGCAATTGGGTCGACGAAGTGATATACCCTGAACTCGGCGAAGAAGAAGCGAAAGCGATCATAGAAGAGTACCACAAGGAAGCACGTGCCGCGGGAGTTGTGAGGGAGAAAGAGAAGAGAGAGAGATCGGCAGCAAGAGATGCGCCTCCCGTGAAGAGACAGAGATCCGCGGAGAGACGGAGGCCGAGGGATGATAGGAGGAGGGAGCATGGGAGGGAGAGAGGTGAGTTTATAAGTGCCGTTTAGTTAAGTGCCTGGATGATGTCCAGCCGTTTTGTTGAATATATTGTTTTAGCAACGGATAATAAGATTATTAACCAGTGCGGTTTCTTAAAGTATTTTTTGTTTGAATTAAAATCAATAAATATTATTAATTAATTATTGATTTTAATTCAATTATATAGAAATGGTTAATAAAATGAGGTACAAATAGAAACTATCTATCTGTTACCAATTATTATTTAACATGATAAAGTGATTACAACACTTATGTTAACAATACAACCCATTCTGAATAATATTTACGGTCTGTTTTGTCATCTTTCACCACAGAACAGTAAAAACATATAGAAGTGCTGTAATGTCTAATTAGTATGAAAACCAGTGTCGCCAAACCCACACATTTAAACCGATAGTTATACAGTACACTACAAGTAAACTATGCCTTTGATTGGACAGCTTAATTTGAGTAAAAACTGACTTAGGTTATAAATTCAGCATTTCAATATGTACCCTAAGTCCCTAACGCACCATGTTACGGTTTATTTTAGTATAACATCCCTAGGTATATTAGCTGTTTTGTTTCTCATTGCACAGAAATTCCAAATTCGAAAACATTCAGCTACTCCACAACAGAGGGCGTTAGTTTTCGATAGATATAAATTTGAAACGCAACACATAGAGATAAGGTTGAAATTTGTGTCACTCAACATTAATGACATTAACTTGATATTTATCTGATGCTATGCTCTGAGGGATGTCAGCCTTGTTATCGATAATTCACAAATAAATATTTTTTGTGTATTTTTTTTTCTTTCTTTTATATGAGTATAGTATAATGCGTCACATTTTGGAGTATGTTTATTACTACTAAGTACGTCTTTTTATATTATTATTATTAAATAAAAAACGGAATAGAATAGTATAAATCTATATTTACAAAATACAAACAGAAAATATGCATTATTTTAAATCTTGGAACTGCTGTAGGTTTGATGTATCGGTGGCCTTTGTTAGACCGCTTAGTACTGTTCGGCATCCAGTTAACTCGTCACGTTGCATTTATCCATTTCTCTTTTAAATTAGCCTCTTTGGGAAATCTATAAATAAATTAGACAAATGAAAGCTAAGGAAAAATAAAATAAAATTTAATATTTATAATGTTTGTCTTTTCTAAAGTATCGATACTGTCGATATGCACCACAAGCATCACTAAAGCGACATTCGTTTGTTTATTGCAATAATATTCCAGAAATCTTGTTTGCTGTTCAATCTATAATATGTAGTACTAATTTCTTATGGATTAAGGTTCATTTTGACTAGATATTTGTATACAATTTTGACAAATTACGATAAGTGAAGTTATAACATAAAATATAATTAAAATAAATTAAAATAAGACTTACCGACGGTATGAAATGCCTTCATTGCTGATATTATTTCGTCTGCTATCATTTTTGCACTCTTTATACCGAACAACACGTCCTAATTAATGAATAAATATGGAAAAAAGGTTTGACAGCTGACAACCGACTCGAATATTTTTCTGCGCACAACTGAGAGCAAGTTAGGTGATCTAAACTTATCATTGACACGTGGGCCACCCCACATCACACTTCTATCTACTTTACTGTTCTGTGTCTTTCACATATCACTATAGTCTACAGTCTACACTATTCCCCAAAACAAATTATCTATCATAATATGAACACAAACATACATATAATTGTTAAATAATTAATTCAAACACCATGTTTTAGCTTCACTTAGCTTTATTAGAGAAAAGAACAGTTTACACTTTTACATAATTAACATTGCTAACCGGCATCCGGCATCTGCCATCTTGCCTACTCGAATACAATACAGTGTTGCCAATGTAAATGTACACATATTCCAACAATAATATAACATTTGTTCACCACAGACCGTTGGAGCAGCGGGGGCAGTCGCTGGGGCCCCGGGGGCATGTCCGCTGGGGGCGGGGCCCCGCGCGGGGGCCGCTGGGGCCCCGCGCCCCCGCGGGACCGGCCTGCGCCCCAGCCCGGCCGGTTCGATCGGTGGCCGCAGGGGAACAGGTACGGTGCACTATAGTTTTCAGTTATTGGAAAATATTGCGTATTCAAATTTATAATAAAAGAAAGCACTGTAGCGATAGCGATAGGTAAGCGGTCGACCGCGTTCGTGCTTTTTAATTACTTGTTTGTTTTTAAAGTCATACCCAATAAAACATCAAGATAGACTTAAAAAACGGCAAAATGCAATTGTTAATGTAATATCATATTTTGATCGGAAAGACATTTCGGTGTTGAAAATCTCCGAAATTGTTAAGATATACTTTCTGATGTTTATTTATTTTTATTATTGATATTGAAATTTTAAAAACTCCAGTAAGTATAGTTAGGTAATTACATTTTTTAACATGTAATTGCTTCTATTTATTTTCCACATAAATAAATAAATCTACCACAAACTGACAAAGTATTTAACCGCAAGGAACTGCTAGATAACATACACAACTACAGACTTTTAACAATAATAAATAGTATATTCTTGCATCTTACATCATATTTTACCCACAGGAACGACTTCGGCCGCGACCGTGACTTCCGCGGTCGCGGGCCCGGTGGCCCCGGAGGCCCCGGCCCTATGGGACCAGGCATGGGGCCCATGGGCCCTGGACCGAGGCAGGATAGGGGCCCGCGGGGGCCCATGGACAATAGGTTCGGACCCAACCGAGACAGGCCGCAGAACAGGCCCAACCAGCCGGATAAACGGCCGCCGGGTAAGTGTGATTATCCATGTAATAAAGTCGTATTATAAAGAGGAAACATACAAAAGCATTAATTATGCTTTTTTTTTTTATAAATACACGTGTATTTAAAAAAAATAATTTTGATGATCTTTCTTTACTACAGTGGAATCCATTTATAATGACATCGAAGGAAATCAACAAACACGTCATAATAAGCGGACGTCATACAAAGCATTTTGTAGAAAATAAACAATATCCTTTTTTTATGTATTAATTTCAATACAGAGAAAAAATAGAGATAACTGTGTAGTTATTACGACAAATAACGAAAAAAGGCGTGAGCGTCGTACATCGTCGGATATCACATAATTCTCCCAACACTGTCGACAGTGTTAGAAATCATTTCGGTCACTATAACCGGAAAATTTATTAAAAAATGATCACTAAAAACGAAGTCATTTTATCCGACTTTTTATATACAATTTTATATGAAAACCAAACTCCGCTGTTTAATATGTCATAATAAGCGGTTGGTCAATATAACCGGAGACATTATAAAAGAATTCTACTACATATAATTATTTGATTAATTAGCGCTAGCCAAGCTTTTCGGCATTGTTCATATAAGTTTATGTGGCAGGTGCGGTGGGAGCGATGGGTGCAGTGGGAGCTGGTGCTGGTGCTGCCGGCTCGTGGCAACGGGGATCTGCAGCCACCAGACCCAACACCAAGGTCAGCGTTATTGTAATATTGTTGGAAGACTGAATAATAAATATCTAAAATCAATATTTGGAATCGACGTATTTATTTTATTAATTTATGACACTTTAATGTACAATACCAGTAATAAAAAGTAAAAACATATTATATAATGGAGAACATGAATATGGTAAGTGCACAATAGGTGACCTTATTGCTTAAAGCAATCTCTTCCAAAAAATAACCAACCATAAAAATAAAGGACATGCGCGAAGGCGCAATCATAAAGTTGACAAAGACATAGTTGTTTTTGAAAAAAATGTTCTCACAAACATATTTCGTACTACAACAGGACGGTAATAACCAAGTGGCGAATCCGAGCCAGAACCAGGGAGCGAATCAGAACCAGAACCAGAACCAACAGGGCTGGAACCAGTGGGCCGGCGGCTGGGGGGGGTGGGGCAATTGGGGCAACCAGAACCAAGGTAATTTTATATTAATGTAATATTTTTATTTAATTTATTTGTCGGCGCAACGACGTTATACGACTACCCTCAAAAGTCAAGCTACTAAATAATTATAACTAGCTAAAATTTACTTTGATCTTTTTAAATAAGTGGTTGATTAATGTAATGAAATAGTTAAATTAACGCTCACGTTACTATGTATCTGTAAGCAATATGCCGATAACGAATTTTGTGTGTGTTATTCCTAAAATATATATATAAAAATGAAACCCGTTTTCCTTGGTCACGGCATCACGCGTGAAGTGTGAACGGTTGGACCGATTTCGATAATTCTTATTTTTATTATATTCCTTGAAGTACGAGGATGGTTCTTATGTAGAGAAAACGTATAGCGAAGCAGGGGCGGACCGCTAGTCAAATATAAAATTTAAACACGAACGTTATTTTTAAAACAATTTTTCAGGCTGGGGCAACTGGAACAATTGGAACAACTGGAACAACCAAGGGCAGGGGGGGAACAGCGGCGGGCAGCAGGGGCAGGGGGGCAAGGGGCAGGCGGGGCAACCGGGGCAAAGTGGGGGGCAACAGTGGCCCAACAACTACACGGCGCAACAGTGGTACCAGTGGCAACAGTGGCAACAACAGCAACAAGGGTGGCAGGGGGTGAGATACCATAGATAATAAAAATAGTTTCGTTTTTCTAAATTAATATAATCTGTAAAACAATTTTATGACATTGAAGAATTTATGACTTTGAAGTATTGTAAACTGAATTGCGTGTGATGTAATCGTGTAAATCGTAGTGCGTTCGCGTAATTGTGAAAATTGAATTGTGTGTACATTTAAATAATTAGACTAATCAACTTTCTTTTTTAATATTTGCACACCCAATCAATGGGTAGAAACTATTAGCCACATAATATTGTAATTAAAACATCTATAATTTGTAACTACATTCTTGCAAATAAATATAATTTGAATTTGAATATAGGGGGGATTATATCCTATATTTTATTAATTACTTGCTGTCCCGGCAAACGTTGTTCTGCCTTACACTTATCACTTAGGGATATGAAAAATAGATTTTGGCCGATTCTCAGACCCAAATGAGTTGAAACTTAGAAAATTGGTAAATCAATGAAGCTGGGGAGCGGGTGAGATTTACTTATAAATTTATGTATGTAATATTACAAACGAAAAAATTGTATTCTCATCGTTCACACAGAGTGTAACAAACTTAAAGTGGATAGAAGATTATTCAATCGTCAGTCCTAAATAATAATTATTATATTACTAGATTTCCGCCCGCGGCTTCGCCCGCGTTTTCAAAGGAAAACCCGCATAGTTCCCGTTCCCGTGGGATTTCCGGGATAAAACCTATCCTATGGGTTAATCCAACCCTATATATGGGATACCCTCTATATGTGTGCTAAATTTCATTGTAATCGGTTCAGTAGTTTTTACGTGAAAGAGTAACAAACATCCATACATCCATACTTACAAACTTTCGCCTATAGTATAAAGATATAATTGATTATATTATGAATAATATAATATTTAGCAGTACGGTTCTGGTGCGGCTGGTCAGCAAGGCACGACGCCCGCGGATCAGGCGCAAGCGTGGGCGCAATATTATCAGGTATATTGGCTTTTTATATTTAAAATAATATGAGAAAATAGAACAATAAAAAAATATTCTAATAAGTAATAGTGAATATGCGTGTAAATTCAAAATATCTGTCTTCTTGAACTGATAGCTATTTAAACGGTTAAATTTGGTTTTTTTTTTATGATTTCTTTCGTTTTGAAACATGAACAGCTGAGCAGCATGATTTTTTTTTTCATGAAAAATTATCAGTATCATTAATTGGAAAATTAAATTTTCAGAACTACGGCGCGGGTAACGCGGCGGGAAATGCTGGTTCCGGATCCGTTGAAAAGAAGTAAACCCGTTCCCGAGATCTGCCCAAATATACCAAACGACAGACAGACATACATTGTATAATATCTAATATATTGTTATTACCAATTGCGGTATGAATTGTATGACATATTGTAAGATTCTGAATAAACAAATACGATGAGATTTTATATAATTATATAGTTACGTTCGTAGTTCATGTATTTGTATTCAAAAATGTTTTCGCACCTATATATTCTAATATACACTGTTACAGCAATAATATCTATAAAATAATACCTTTGTCTGTCTGTACTTAATAAATTTAGACGGTTTGAAAGCACCCGTGTTGCATTCACGAATAAAAAATCACTTGTATTTTTGTATAAATTTCTTATACACCTACCTCGATGGAGGTAAAATCGCATGTTTTTAAACTTTGTAAATATATTTTGCTTGAAGTTGGCGGTTTATCTTCGCTCAGTAATAATAATTAGGATAATAATTATTTGGATTTGATTTACGACGCATAAGTATTCGACTTATCATTAAATATATATAAAATATACCTTTTTTTCATAAACATGTGTTATTTTAACAGAATTTAAGTAAGATGTGTTGAGCGAAGACGGTAGATAATCATTAATATAAGTTAATTATTAAACGCATTATTACCGAAACTAAGGTTTTATTTTAATTTTAAGATTTGTTTCAATCTGAGTGAGGTATGCTTGAGATGTGTGTACAAAGGTAGCAATAAGCTCGACGTCATTACTGATGCAATTTTATTAAACTTATGAATAAGAAGTGGTTGTTTTATTTTTACCCTGACCTCTGTTTAGTTTTAAGTAGTTTCGCTGTCTTAGATAATTGAGTTGAAACAAGGCCTTTATAGTATAACTGGAATATACTAAAAATGAGTTTCGAACCGTTTCTAAACCTACCGAATACACAGACCGAATACGTGCAAAAAAAATCATAAAAGATGGTCAAGTAGTTAGTTTATCTTAAACATAACAAAAGCACCAAGTTAGGTACTATTTAATTTACTGGAAGTCGAACTAACTACAAATATATTAGTCCATGCTATTAAGAAACTTCGTATTTTTTAAATCAAGTATTCTACGAATAATAATGTATGTCTCGCTATCAATATGTTCTTGCATAAAATTTCAAGTTTTTGTCAGGTCATGCGAGTAGTAGTGAAAATACTTTACACTTATTTAAAACCTATAAAATATGCACACACAATCTTGATCGAGTATTATGTAGCGTAAAAGTATCTACGATATCGAACCTATAGAAAAAATAGATCACTTAGAACCGCTAGGTACGTACGTGATCCACGTACATAACCAACGATAGAATATTTTTCGAAATCAGTCCAGCAGTTCTTGAGATTAACGCGTTCAAACAAACAAACTCTTCAGCTTTATTTATGACCTAGCGGTCCGCCCCGGCTTCGCCCATGGTACATAATATTTACGTTTTCTCTACATAAGAACCATCCTCGTATGTACTTCAAGGAATATAATAAAAAAAGAATTATCGAAATCGGTTCAGCCGTTCTCGAGTTATGCGCTTACCAACACATAAGAAGATTAGTGCAAACATGGTTAATATGAACGAACCCTATTTCAAATGATCGTGGCATAAATGGTTGCTATGGGAATGGTTATTTGTTTATTTACAACTTTACATCAATATATTTAGATAGTATTTTATATAATTAATTTACTAAATGATATTATTCTGAATCTCAATTATGGCACGGAAGGAGGAACCAAAAAGTAAGTAAAAGCTGAAAAGTTTCTGTATGCAAAAACCGAAACTACATGTTCGATTTGAAAAGTAGATGATTTTCAATGGAAATCTGAATCTTGCTCACTACAAAGTCAATTAACTATACTTACCCTATTCCATTTAAATATAAAATATTCTCTACAGTTCAGGCCAACAATGACCTAGAGAAAAAAATAATAGAGGCGTTCGAAGTGTTTGATCATTCTGGGAAGCAAGTAGTAGATGTTCGAGAAATAGGAACTATATTGCGTTCATTAGGTATGTTAATCTATCTTTATATAAAAAGCTTTTTAATAGATATTTATATCCATTTTAAATAATGTTATAATATTAATTTAAATAACTCAGGATGTTGCCCAACTGAAGCAGAAATACAAGAAGTTATTTTAGCCACAGAAAACAAGGAGGCTACAGGAAATGTACCTCTGGCTAACTTTCTGCCTTATATGTGTAAGGTGATGATAGAACACAGGTAAATTATACGGATAAAAGTATGTAAATATGTACTTGGAAAGATACTGCAGTTCGTTTTTATGTATAAGCGAATAATATAAATGCGAAAGTTTGGTGTCCCTTCGTCCAGCATACTCACCATGGTGAGTATTACAATCCTGATATTTCATGAATGTCAAAAAACTGTTCTGAAATAGTGCTAAATAGTGCCCAAAGGAAAAAAATAGTGCTCTTGTACTTGCGAAGTTATAGCCATAGTTCGATGAGTATGCTGGACGAAGGTTTCGCCCAGCATACTCACCTCCGTCCGGAGAATCTGTATACGCTTCAAACATAATTCATACTTCAAAAAATAGTTCCCAAATAGTGCCAAACGGTGCCCAAAAAGAAAAAACAGTGCTCGAATAACTTCGGAGTTACAGGCTTCGTTCAGTGAGTATGCTGGGCGTAGGTTCTACGCCCAGCATACTCACCTCAGTGCGCGAATATCGAACGAGCTATAGGTACAATTTACGTCTCAAAAAATTGTGCTTGAAATAGTGCCCAATATCAGTCCAATTTTTGCTTGACTTTTGACCTAGAAAACCATTAAATTTGATTGTAAACTTCTACATACATTACATTGAGTACAGTCGAATACAATATTATTAACTTTCTTTCTAACAATTTTTGTCTTGTGTAAATTATTAATTGTCTATGTAAGGGAGTATTTACTTTAGAATCGCAATATTATTAATTACACATTATTTTAATAATACTTTATAATAATATGATTAAGCCTTCGCGCGTCGCATGGGACCCCGGTAGCTAGGAACAATGATTTTATATATTTTGTCTAGATCACGGCGCTTGAAGGATTAAGATATCAAATGAAGTAAATCATGCATGAAAAATAAAGTTGCTGTTATTAATGCTTACATTACAACTGACAAAATTATTCAAAACTAGCGGTCCGCCCCGGCTTCGCCCGTGGTACATATTTACGTTTTCTCTACATAAAAACCATCCTCGTACTTCAAGGAATATAATAAAAAAAGAATTATCGAAATCGGTTCAGCCGTTCTCGAGTTATGCGCTTACCAACACATTTTGCGATTCATTTTTATATATAAGATAATCATTTTCCGGATCAAGGACGGTACCACAACGTTTACGGAATTGACCTGTATTCCTCATGTGATAAAGTTCAATATAGTGTGGCAGTAATGGATGCACGTACGGTCAATAGGTATGGGGCTTACGACGCGCGGCGCCCGCGACGCAAATGAATATGTTTATGTTTAAATACTAGATGGCGCTGCCCTAACATCTTACGATTATTAGACAAGACTGATCTGTATTTTGAAGGTGATAAGGGTCCATTTTGTGTCACAAAGCAATCGAAACGAACAAGCGCTTCTCAGTTTCTTTGTTTGTTTACTTCGTCGCACATCATTATAATAACGCCGGCTTTTGAGTTTGACTACATAGTGGGTTGCAAAACCAAACAATGTGTTGGTGATGTCATTATTTACCTATATAAAATTGTGTATCTAGTACGTAATCAATATAGGAGCTGCACCCAAATCAGTAAGTATATTTCAATTTATAATAGTGGCATTTAACTAAATTGATTTTACACTCATTCATTAATTGCACTGTAAAACTAGGTAGCAAGCGAGTTGTTTTTTACAAAAACACGTTCATTTTTTCGTTGAATATGACACTGTACACTTAAAATTAAGGACATGCTTAAGAAGTTTTAAAAATGGGTACCTACTTAGTTACTTTTTTAAAGGTTTGATGTAGGTAGGTACACACATAATAACGTAATGTAACTTGTTTGTTTATCTAATTGGATCTCAAATACCTATTTATATACCTACTTCTGCGGAGGCCTGGTTTTATCCTCCAATTCTACTGGTTTTTATTCAGACAAACACACAATGCAATGAAGTAATAGTAGTCTGTGGTAATAGACTTCATTTACGCTTAAAGTTTCATTCATTTATTATTATTTATAAAATATATAATAATGCATTTAATCGAAAGTTTTTGACATGTGAGAAAATACCATAATTATTTCCAATAACATGAAGTCTACAATTAGAAAGTTTAATATTTTTGTCCAAAAACATGTGTCGACGACTGTACCCCGTTTTACGTTAGTATGTAGAAGTTTACATTAAAATTTAATGGTTTTCTAAGTCAAAAGTCAAGCAAAAATTGGACTGATATTGGGCACTATTTCAAGCACAATTTATTGAGACGTAAATTATACCTATAGCTCGTTCGATATTCGCGCACTGAGGTGAGTATGCTGGGCGTAGAACCTACGCCCAGCATACTCACTGAACGAAGCCTATAACTCCGAAGTTATTCGAGCACTGTTTTTTCTTTTTGGGCACCGTTTGGCACTATTTGGGAACTATTTTTTGAAGTATGAATTATGTTTGAAGCGTATACAGATTCTCCGGACGGAGGTGAGTATGCTGGGCGAAACCTTCGTCCAGCATACTCATCGAACTATGGGTATAACTTCGCAAGTACAAGAGCACTATTTTTTTCCTTTGGGCACTATTTAGCACTATTTCAGAACAGTTTTTTGACATTCATGAAATATCAGGATTCCATGGTGAGTATGCTGGACGAAGGGACACAAAGTTTGAGTGTCATTAAAGCTACTCAATCACGACCAAACAACTGAATGGATTTTTATGAAAATTATCACGAAAATGTGTAACTTATAGTGTACCTACAGTCTAAAACACAGAGCTATAGAAAGACAAGTTACTTGTTGCACCTCAATCTACACTAATCTAGCTTTTTACTGTGTCTATTAACTAGTATTAACGTTAATATAATGTTCGTATTTCCTTTAACAATTTTATTTTGGCTATGTGACATAGGTTTTATCCGGCTAGTGCAGAAATGTTATTAGCTGCTTTCCGATACTT
Organism: Colias eurytheme; assembly: GCF_061535395.1. NCBI lineage: Eukaryota > Metazoa > Arthropoda > Insecta > Lepidoptera > Pieridae > Colias > Colias eurytheme. Next base: position 4,404,376 of record NC_143006.1, read on the forward strand.
CGATAAAGAGGGTCGAGGCTATCTCACAAAGGAGAGATTTACACAACTCATGATGGAAGAAGGGGAGCCGTTTACACAGGTATTCAAATTGATAAATGGTGTACCTTTTTTACCAATCCAATCCTAGAAAACTTTGTACCTTTGTACTTTTTAGATACACATTACCTACACCACTCCGAACGGCTCGACCAATGTCTCTTAAATTTTCTTGCTCTAAATAAATCTGATTTCATTAGAATCGCTAATATCGCTTTTTTTTTGGCACATGCTTTTGCTCAACGAGTTTACTTTGCATTTTGGAAATGTGTACTTGTATACTTTTATGCAAACTAAAATTATTATATCTCGGGCTATCGAAAATGAAAATTGCAGGAGGAATTTGAAGAAATGATGCAGACTGCGCTCGATCCTGTTTCTGATACGATCACATACGAATACTACATTAATCAACTCATGGTATGTATGCTTTGTATAAATGGAAACTTTTCCTTTAATATTTGTTTTCATGTAAATAAATCAGATTTTCCAATGAAAATTTAAAATGAAAATGCAATTTCTTTCGACATTTTTTTCATAATCTATCGTTATTTTATGTTAGATGATAGGTACTTGGATTAAAATAAAACAAAATATATTTTTCATTGTTTATTATATAATAAAAAAGATTGTATAATCAAAAAAGTCGCAATCAAATTGAATTAATGAATAATTTAAAATAAATGTGTGACGAAAATAATCTAATCCTACATACGATTATTTTTCATGGAGTCCTATATATTTTAATTAAACACAGGTTTAAAATCAGGTATATAATAAAACAAATTACATGCATAATATGTAATTACACATTTTTACGTATTCTACGGATTGTTGAGCGCTAATCGACTAGCTCGTCGAGTTTTAATAGAACTTGGTGTAACAGTGGCCAATCTTGCTGAAGCTCTAGTGGGAGTAGCTCTGCCAGAATCTTTCAAACAGTTTTTTGGATCTTTATCTTCACTTATTTCTTCTTTAATCGTATCACCATTTTTTTCGCCAGTATCAACTGAAGCATCGTCTTTGTTTGTGTCGTCAGTTTTATTTGCATCATTATTGTCGTTTGGCGCAACTTTTTTCTGCTCTTGTTCTTTACTTTCCTCTGGCGTTATTTTATCTTCAATTGTTTTATTTCCTTCTTTCTTGTCTTCAAGTTTTTCATCTTCTTCAGCAATGGGTTCCATAGCAACAACTTTATCATTACTTGCAGGTACATCAGGTGCATCTAACATTGCAGCATCACAACTATTATCTTTTTCTTTTTCCTCCGTATCTTTAGATTCTGTATCTTTCTTAGAATTATCAGATGTGTTGAGCTCATCTGTTTGTCGGATTGTTGTTAGTAAGTTGGATATTTGCTCGTCCAAATCGGAAGAAAGTAAACTGGTACCACTTGTGTTAATTGATGTATCTTTGCTTTGATCTGGTTCAGTTTTATTAGTTTTATCTGTTTTATCAACACTATTGTTGGTTTCGTTCCTCACTGGCGTGTTGAGTGGTGTTGTAGCGACTTTTTCACTCGCCTTAGCGATGAGCGTGTTGGTACCTGTATTTATAAAAATGTCGAACTTAGGGATTTCAAAAGTAAAAGTGAGTTATGAATTGATTGAATTGAATATGAGTTGCTTGAAAATTATCTATAACAAATGAAATTTTTTTTTTGTTCACAACTTGGAATTGACGGAAATAGGCTTAAAAACTATTTTTACTATTATATACTATGCATTTCATGCATAAAAAATATTCAAACAAGAGCCGATTTTGCAATGCTTAGATAAAATTTATCCGTCCTATAGTTACACGATAGTATTTATATGTCACGTAAACTGTCAAATACGGGCAATTAGAATACATTTTTAAAATGGTAGCTTTATACATTATTCAACGAATAAGTTTTATCCAAGCATTGAAAAATCGGCCCTTATTTAATTAAATATTCCAAAAAAACATTTTTTTTGCATAAATAGCAGAAGACATGATATTATGACTTACCAATAATTTTACCACTTGCTTCCAATATTTTATCAAAACCTTCTTTCTCGTTAAAACCGAGCACCAACAAATTACTGACAGTCTTATGTTTCTTAATACTCGCTGGCTTGAATTGTTCCAAGAAATCATAAACGGCTTGGCGCGATGGTAGTTCGGGACGACCAATGAGCTAAAATATAAATTATAAGGATAAGTAAGGAATCCAACTGCTATTATATGAAAATATATGAATATGTTTAGCTCAAATATTTTAAAAAGGTTTATTAGTTAATTATAATATTCCAAAAAATAGTATGCGCAGAAGAACTGAAAAATAAATTTGTTGAGATATCCACATGCTTAAACATGTACCATCTGATTCATATAGGAAGAAAATTGCATCCACTAGATATTGAGAAGTTAGAAAAATCGTTAAATAAGATACTTTAAATAAACCAAACCGTGTTTATATTTACCTTCACAAAGTACGGATAATCGATAATTTTTGACGGCGTATTGGGTAATGGCGAAGCGCTACTCTTAGTTATTTGTTGGACAGATATATCTGGAGTAGCGGCCACTGTTTCTGTATTTTGATCAACTGGTGTTGGTTTATCTTCCGATTTTTCTGTATTTTCAGCATCAATAATTTTGGTTTCCTCTTCTTGACATAAATCTATAACTTTAGGCGAATCACAGATAACCACTGTATCGATTTTTTTATTATCTGCCTTGGTAAGGTCAATTTTATTGGACATCAATTTCACCGCCAATTTAATAGTTTCTTCTTCGATTTTTGCTTTTGAATCGTAGTACTCCTTGTCTACGTCTAATACAGTTAACATGTTCTGAAAGAATTCAATTTGGATATATTATAAGTAAAAGATATTTTATAGAAATGGACAGACAGAAAGTAAGAGATTTTTAAGCTATTGGCATAGCTTCTATCGCGGGCCTTGAGCGCGGAGACCGAATCCAGAAATTCCGTAACGAAAAAACCTCACGGTCCCCACGGGGACGGGCACGGAGGTGTGGCTTGAAGGCATAGCATGCAATAGCTTTACTGCGGCAGTCCCCGAGTGCCACACGTCTTTTTTTTTTAAATGAAACTTTTAGGCGCGTTGTGAATAAAATTTAAAGGTCGCGTCATGGCAATACCGTCACGTCATATAGTAAGGCGACAATTTTGGTATCTTTGAATCTTGCCAAAGAAGTTTCACTTCTGACACGGCGCACACGCTCTTTTTTGGCATATTGATTATTTTAAATAAAATACTGCTGCAATGATTGCAGAGTGCACTTGACACAACTGACTGATTGATTTTTCTCTATCCTATTCTACCTGTTTTAGTTTTTTTTTTACAAACACAAATTATAATCAAACATAAAGTTTATAAGTTATGAGGTTACAATCAAAGTGTTTTACATATGAATTTAGTTAAATTACAATTGACTTACTGATTTAAACCTAGGCAATAGTTTAGGCAACTTTTCTTCAATAAGAGCTTCCATAAGCTTTGCATACGACTCTGCCTTCGCTATATTTTTCTCAATTTCTTCCACCCCAAGATTATCTTTCTCTGGTGCTACTGGAATGGTTGCATTTGGATCGTCTTCATTCTTCTCCGTTATATCAGCGACATTATCCATTAGTTTCATAATTACAGCCGGATTGTTTTTATTTGCGTACATATCTTTCGCCTAGAAACATGTAAGTATTATAGTTATCATTTCCTAAATATTATATATAAAAATATTCACCTATTTCATAGATATTTATTTTACGACTTACGTGATTGAATATTTCTTCCAACTTCTTGCTGAGCAATTTTGTGATATTCATCCTAAAATATTTCTTTGGTTCCTCTGAAAGTCAACTTATAAATTAGTATACTGTTAAATTACTTCAACTATACAGTCTCATTTTATAATGAAAAGGCCTTCATCAAGCTTACATTTACAATATAAAGAAGTATGTTACAAATATTTTTTTTTTGTTATATTTCTGTTACATTTGTATTTAAATATCTTTTAATACCCAATAATTAATAACAGTAAATTGCCTCAATTTCCAGTCATCATCTGGCAGTATTGTAACAAGTTTTTATTCATTCACTTTTCATTTAAAATACAGATTAAAATCTACCACATGAAACTAAATTACAACACATTAGTTGAATTTGATATTTTAGTATTCAAATGTTTTATAAATACATTTTTTTTAAAGAATAGAACACCTTAGATTTCGTAATAAAACAATTACTATTGAATATTGAATACACAATGAACATTCAGTTCATTGCTATATTTCAATATTGTGTATTCACGTTTATTCCATGAACGACTCCAGGTTGTCTTGAGTCATTCATTGGAAATAAATTATAAAATGAAGCGATAACTACCTGATTCGAAGTTGGACTTTTCGCCCAGGGAAGCAAGGTTGTAGTCATGGGCTTGTTTGCCGAGTTCAAACAGTTCGGTGTCGGTGTCTTTGGGATATTTTTTGCGATATGTATCAACAATATCCTGCACGTTGCCGACCACCTTACCAATCATGACCCCACGGATCCGACCTCGGATTATCTTCTTGATCATTTTTAGGACAAAGAATGTCAGGGAGGGGTTCGTTCCGCTCGGCTCAAACTGTTTTATATCTTTCATGATCATACCCAGAGCCAATTCCAAGCGACCGTTCATTTGAGGGGACGCTTTCACATTGGGCTGCAATATGACATCGTCATCGACGAGCAACTTTTTAGCCGGTGCCACCGGTTGTGGTTTTTCTATGAAGGTAGTACGCAGTTTCGGTTTGGTAACTTTGGTCGGATTGAAATCTTTCCGAGGCGGCAAAGATTTCGGAGGCGGCTTTGAGTTCTGCCGATTCGGGAAATTGGGCTTGGATTGTTTGAAGTTGAGTTTTTGCGGGTCCATGTAAAGACTGAGGAGCGGTTGCGGTTGTAGTGGCGGTTTAGGATTGTGGTAGTTTTTAGGTTTGGGTGGGGCACTACTTTGCGCCCATGGCTCGACTCTTTGCGGCGGCTCGTATCGCCGCAGGGGCTGAGGCTCTACGGCCTGGCGTTTAGTGCCCTGAGGTCTATAGTAGTTGGAACTATCGTCATAGTTCGCCCTGTAAGAGTTCTGGCTATAGGAGCTAGAAGGTTCTTGTTGGTACTGCCTCTGAAAATTAAGTGAAAATATGGATATTGTTAGTGCGATGCCTCCGGCTATCATATGATTCAAATTTTGCTCAGCAAAACATTGAATTTTAGTATGTACTTATATTGTACTTCAACTTGTTTTATCGTAAGGCTGGGTATTCAACAAACATCTACATTACTGATGTATGACATCATTAATGTAGATTATTTTGCTATAGATAAAACACAAAAACAAGCAGTAAGTAACCAAATGTGGATTTATGTGAATTTTTTTTAAATTCACCAGAACATAGATGATGCATCTTAGGTTAGAATGACATATAAGATGGATGACCAAAATTTGATCTTTTGGGAGATTTTTAAATAAAAAATACATATAAACAAACAAAGAACCTCCTCCTTTTTGGAACTCTTACATCATAATATGTATAAAGTATGTTAAATGAAATATATAATAACTCAGGCCCCGGAATCACAGACACAATAGAAAATCTATTGTGTCGTGGACCGATCGGGCCGTTTGGGGCTCAATGGGTTAACATGGAAGATTCATTCAAATAATTCATGGGTATGGAATATTTACATCAGTAAATTTCAAGGGAAATTCAAAGTCAAAAGTTTCTTCATAACACAGAAAAACTAAGAAAATGCCATATTTGGCACAAAATTTTGGGATATGTTTGAAGTAAAACCTTTTTTTAAGATATCATTTATTTGAAGAGAAATGGTAATGGGCTAAAGAATATGGCAATAATGCTTTTCAAATCTATATATATAAAACTCAAAGGTGACTGATATAGTGATCTATCAACACACAGCCCTAACCACTGGACGTATCGGGCTGAAATTACGAAAGACGTAGGCATCCGCTAAGAAAGGATTTCCCGAAATTCTTGCGGGAACGGGGAAAAACAGGGATGCACGTACAAAGTCGTGGGCGGAAGCTAGTCCTATATGTAATTAATAAACATTAGAACCTACTTAGTAGAGTTTCACATTAAGCATTTAGAGAAAAAATAAGCACAATATACTGAAAAAGAAGATCACATCTAATGCCAAATTAAAAATAATTGAAATAAATGTTCACCATAAGGATTCTTTTTAGAAACCTAAAAAACTGAGAATTAAATATTTATGTATAAAAAAATATTTTGGATTAGTCACACCACTTGTGACTCAAGAAGGCCTCAGTGGATTTTAATGAAATGTTTCATTGAATAATGAAATTATGTATTTCTACACTTGGATATGGGAAATAACGTTTGAAAATTAAAAAAAATATTAAAAAGCCCCAAGTCAGTTAATAGTTAACAAAATATAATTTACCTTTAAATTGAATTGGCGCTCCCGATTGAGCAGCTCATGCTCCTGTTGTATCATATCCCTCTTCCTTTTCAAAATCTCCAGTTCAATATCTAATTCCTATTAAAAATTGATGTATCTAACTAATATGCAGTACTAGTTAACATATACAAATACAAACACTTCTCACAATTTTCTACTGAATTTACCTGACTATACAGAAATTAAAAAAATAAAACAATTTAGAATTCTGGACATAATTTGCCACAATATTTTAATAAAAAAGCATACATAGTTGTATGAGGTGATAGGTAATTAAAAAGACTATATACATAATCCTGTTTCTTATTTGTTAAAGAAAAATTAGCCGGTTTTGGATTTAGTACACCTTTATGTTACATTGTTTCTTTGTAGTATAGACGAAAAAATGACACAATTAAATTAACAAGTAAGAGCGTACTAATGCTAGGAATAGCGGTATAGTCAGTTATTTTACTTCAAGGATAAATATCTGCTAATATCTTACTTACCCTTAGATGATTGGTCATTAAAGGACCGCCTTGTTGGTTATTTTCTCGGCCATGGCCTCTGTTTGATGATCCCCTGTATGAACCGCGACCCCTCATGTTTTTGCTTTACTAACTTGTCGGATACTAAATATGAATAAAATTAAGTTGAAGATGATTTATTAAGCCAGTTAAGTTATGTGTTTCAAATTACCCTTGGCAACAATTGGCAACAATAAAACTGCCGTTGATCGTTGATCGACGAACGCCACATAAAAGTTAGAATTTGACAATTGACATTGAAATATGCAAATTGCAATTTTCTGACATTTCAAGTATCAATAAATAATAGCACAGACTAATAATAATATACTACGTATGCAATGGTTTTTTTAACTGGCAAGGACGACAAAATTAAACGCTTTGTGCTTTCCAGCCTTAGATCATTAAGTATAGTACGACATAAAAGAGATGAAATTAATTATATTGGAACTAATTCGTTTTTCATTACCTGGCAACCCTGAATTGCCTATGTAGCTGTCAAGTTGAATAAAAATTTGTTGTTTTTTTCGTGAAATGGAGAATTATTGAGATAAAATTGTTATTTAGAACAAGAAATTTAAATAAAAAAGGAGAAATCATGAAAAAGGTTAAACGTAGCGGTGTCCGTGATGTCGTGTATAAAGTTTTTATTCGGTGTTTGTCCGAATTTCAAGCTGGAAAGTTATTGACTGATTTGGAAAACGTTTACAAACGTACAGCAGAATATACCGGTGAGATTCCTTTTATTTTTGCTCAGTACTACGTAAAATAGAATATTCCATTAGTGACGAGTGTTTAATGTATGTATGTATGGCGATTATTACGTTTTCGCAATTTAATTTGAGGTTATTTGTATGTAAACAAAAACTAGTTTTTATAGTGCGACCAGCACAATTTGAGTCAAGAAGTTATATCCAATCCAACCAGCCTCAAATAAAGTACCTAGTTTAGATTTTACTACATAGTATAGTGATAACTGTTTTCATACAGCTATCTATTAATCAATCAAACCATAAGAAAAAAAATCATATTTTAGATTTAGCTTTCTAACTACTTACTAGAGTAGCGCAGGGACGCTGGCCTCCTACATTAAAAAAAAATTAATAAAATAAAGGAAGTTTTAGTTTTAAGCTACTATAAAAATATGTTAAATGTACTATTTGATTTTATTCATCTTAATTCGTTTGTTATAGGGGTTTCTGAAAGCACAGTACGCAGGATAGTAGAGGAAGGGAGTAGAAATGAAGGCAAAACCCTGTACGAAGACATAGAGAAATTTATTATTCACGTTGGTGATGAGAGCAGTGAAGATGACTCAGATAGCTGTTATAGTGCTAAAGAACCAAATGATGATACTGAAGATGCCCCGTACCCTCTTGCCAGTACTTCGAAACAGAGTGATGATCAGTCCTTTGAAGGAGTAGAATATTTAGATTTTGATGAATTATATTAATGTACAAAATTTATCTACAAAAAAAATAAAAATATGTAGTTTTCAAATCGCCTTGTTTTTTTTCTACCCAACGGACCCAGAAAGAGGGTAATGTGTTTGAGCTGCATGTATGCTTGTTTGTTTGTATGTTTGATTCTATGTGCGCCTCTGCAGTCTGAACACTTGACCGATTTTTATAAAATAACTAATTCCAAATACATTTAAGTAAAATTTGACCTAGGTAGGTCAATTAAAATACTAATGTATTTTTGTCTTAAATTTACACTATTGCTACAATGAAACAATTATAACGGTTTAAATCGCGGTATTTATTTTAGATTATACATATTATATAGATTTTTAGATTTTTATTCTATAGTATCAAGATCGCTTGCGTCGCAGTATCAGTGTTGCTATATGAGCGACGGTGGCGCCCTCATTTATTTTCATCTCTTTTGTGTCGCACTGTAATGGATAACACTCGCAGGCGTTTCCCCTTTTGCCGAGGTATAAGATTATTCGAATCGAAAAATCTTATGCTTTCATAAAAACTACTTGCGTAATCGATTACAAACACTCTGCGTATTCGTAAAACATTGAAAGGACGTCTGCGAGTGCTCCGCTAAAAATTCCGTTTTGCACTGTCAAGTCTTGCAGAAGCAATTCAAACATGTCGAATATTAAAAAAGATGGAATAACCTTTCATTTGTGTATATTTTTTTATTTTTTTATCGTACATTTCTAATTAAATTCTTCTTGCATTTCCTCTCCCGCCAGGTTGCCTGGTAGAGATTGCTGTTTAGCAATAAGGCCGCCTTTTGGGCAAATTATGCTTTTGTATTTCTACTTCTTTTTGCATACTATTGTTTTCTCATATTTTGTTCAATAAAGAATTATAAATAAATAAATAAATAAATAAATGCAATTTCTAATAATCGTCGATGTATCGTTTAGCGATATGATCAAGACAAATAATCGAGTCATGTTTAGAGAGAGAGAGAGACGAGACTATCATGGAAAGAAAATATACAAATTTAATCTTTATTAACTAAGAGATAAAGTTGAATTTAAAACGCGATAATGAACCGCATTCCTTACGAGACTATCTTTTAAAGAAATACAAATTTAATCTTTATGATACAAGTTATAAAGTTGAATTTAGAACGCGATATTGAACCGCACTCCACACGAGACAACTTGGAATGAAATACAAATTTAATCTTTATGAACTTAGGGATAGAGTTGAATTTAAAAACTCGTCGCTTAAAAGGTCGTAAATTTTTACGACTTTCGTGACACAAATTATTTTTGTGAATGTGTGATTGTGTTTCAATAGTGTGAGTTACCCTCCCCGCACCAAAATCAGCAGAAAGTTTAGTTAGAACATTTGCCAGCGTACTCCATCCATTACTTAATGATCTAAGTTTCCAGCTCATGATTAATTTAATTATACTGTGAATTAAACAATATTATTTTTAAGACATTTCCATGTTCAATGAAGTGCAATATTAAATAACTAATAGGCATCTTTAATTACCCCTAACAAATGTTTATCACTTATGTGTACCCAAAAACCTCGCTGCATAAGACAATCTTTGTTCTTACTCACAGTTTTCTTACTATAATCAGGTACCTACCTAACTAAATATTAAAGTATTATCCCAGGTTGCCCCCAAAGATGTTTATGATATAGCTGATGCTCAAGAAGCAGAGAGAAAAAGACTAGAGGCCGCAGCACCGAAGAAGAGACGAGCGTCTTCGTTATTGCGCGCTGCTCAAAACTAATTTATCGTTGAGCATTTTATTTTTCCTACCTACAAGATAAAAGTAGCTTTACATTGATTCTAATATATTATAGCAGCTGTAATTACTACGGTAAAAAAGTAAAACATACCTTTGTCGCTCCGCATTAATGTTTATGATATTGAAAGAATTTTTAACATCGGTTTAGTAGTTTCGGAACTTAATAATTGGTAGAAACAAACAACAAAATCTTTCCTCCTTATTAGTAGTAATTTATTATCATTTTGAATGTTTAAATAAATTGTGTTGCCAGATATAGTAGGTACTAGAAATTTTATTTTCCTGAGTTTTATATTCCATAAATCCTAGGCAAAATAGTTTGCAGTTTATTTGAATGAAAATGATCGTATAGTGTATTGTAAATTTTCTGTGGTTGTATGTAGTACATAATATCGTATAAAACAAAAACATCAATAAGGTAATTTTGTTATTTTTCAGGTTGAAGATGAAATTGCAGATACTCCGTCGCCTCCGAAGTAAAGTGAAATTTTTGTTGTAACAATAATACTCATGCTGATATTTCAATAAATGCATTATTTATGAATTACCTGGTTTCATTTATTTCCTTGGTATATTTTATATTAGGGAATTACGGAATATTAAATGAAATGATGATTTAATTATGTAACCAAAATAACATCCACATAACATCAATGTCAGACCCATAGATTATTTGCTATTTACCATTATCTACTATAGAAAATGTTGCGGAAAGGGAATTAATCAAAAAAACGACGATGGTCATTGGACAAATCACCATTTATTTACTTCTACAATTACGTATGAACAATACAAATTGCTTAAAACTAAGATTTTTTTTATTTATTCGTCATCAGAACCACACTCGTCCAAGACCACACCTTCAGACAATAAAGCTAGAATATCTTCATCATCCATTTCATCGTAATCGTCATATTTTTCAATAACATCCTTTTTAGATTCCTTTTTAGCTGTTTTAACATTATCTTTAGAATTCTCTTTAACATTTTGTATCTTTTTTGTTTGAACTGTCGGCGTTTCTTTTGCCTTGTTGACAGTTTTAGGAACAATAGTGGGTTTAGTGACTTTTTGAGGAGTTTTTGGTTTAGGCACAGTTTTAGCTATATTATTGGTAGGCGCAATAATTGGTGCTTTCGCTGGTTTTTGCGTGGGTTTAGGTACAACAGCTGGTTTAGCTTTTTGAGTATTTGCATTTGTTGTGACATTCGCAGCAATTTCTTTATTTTTCTCTACAGTTGGTTTAACTGTTTTTTCGGTTTCACTTATTTTGGTTTCGTTATTTTTCACAACATTATTATCTTTTGATTGTTCTACTGTAGCATTAGTAACTTTTTTAACGTCTGATTTTTGTACAGTTTCTTTAACTGGTGTTAGGGTATTTGCTGGTTTTGGCGTATCAGGTTTATTTACAATTATAGGTTTATTTTGTTCTTTAGGTTTATTTTCAACATTAGTTTTTTTGTCAGCTTCTTTCACTTCTGTTCTTACGGTGTTAACATTCTTAGTAGTGTTTTCTATTGCAGCTTTATTTTCATTCTTCTTTTCTTCAGGTTTTTCTTCTGTTACAACTTTATTTTTATCTTCTTTATTTTGAGATTCTTCTTTATCATTTGTAGTATCTGCTGTTTCTTTAGGTTTTTCCTTTACCTCGGTTTTATCTTCAGTTTCTTCCACGAATTTAGTTTTCAATTTTGGTGGACACTTCATAAATTTGTAGCATGGAGTTATTGTGAGCTTTGCATTACCTGTGATAGAATGAAATAAGTTTAAATTATCTTTGTATTAATCACTTTATTTAATTTACAATTGTATATAATAATAACATATTCAATTTTTCAAACTCTCAGGTCAACGATAAAAATATATTACATGCTATTAACGCTAAATTTGTTTCTAAAAACTTTAATAATAATTCCAAACAAATTACATAGTAGAAATTCATATTAATTTCATAAGTACATAAAAATATTAACATACCACAGCTGATCACTTTCTCAGCACATATTCTGTCAAAGTCCTCAATAGTTTTCAACTGAGCAGCAAATGTGTTAGTCTCTGAGGCGACTCGCTTGAAGCCACGAATGTTATATTTCTTCAGAAACGCTAGCAAATAGCTTTTCTCTGGACGACTGGAGAATCGAACCTGACGAAAATAAACGTTGTTTATGATGAAAAAGCGAGCACAGGTCTCAGAAGTGAAACTTCTTTGGCAAAATTCAAAGATACCAAAATCATTACCTTTCTCCATGACGCGACCTTGAAATTATACTTTCAACTTAAAGAAGTTTCACTTCAAAAAAAATCTTAAACAAGTATTTATATACTACTTCACTGTAATATAATTTTAAATACATATAAGAATTAAGAAATCATCTTTTATTTTTTTCTGAGCATACAAACTTACCTTGACAATCAACCTGTTATGTATATTCAGCAACCTCTTTGTGACATTTAATCCGATTATCTGCAATATTAAGTAAAGCATCGTTATTACAATAAATGAAAAATAGAAATTATCTATAAACTAGCCAAACAAACAAAAAAACGAAATCTATTTTAATTTCTTCATGACATTAATCAATACTAATATTATAAATGCGAAAGTAACTCTGTCTGTCTGTCTGTTACTCAACCAATAAAACGCCTTAACTACTGAACCAATTTGCATGAAATTTGGTATAGAGATATTTTGATACCCGAGAAAGGACATAGGATAGGTTTTATCCCGGAAATCCTACGGGAACAGGTTTTTCTTTGAAAACGCGGGCGAAGCCGCGGGCGGAAAGCTAGTTTATTATAATTCTGTTAAACCTAAGAATTCTTTTAATTATTACTATGACTAGCCGAACATGCTAAAATATAAAGGTAATTTTAATCAATGTTAAAATACACAAATATTTGATCTGATCCCATACTAAGCTTTCGCTTGTTTTATGGAAACCAGATGGCTGATAAACATACATATATAATTTTAAATAAATACTTATATATAGATAATTTAAACTTAGACACAGAGATACAGGCATTATTTTACCCAATGATCAAATAGTATTGATTTTCTTTATATTAGTTGTACATGTATCTCAACCAAAGAGTTAAACTCACATTTCTAATATCATCACCGGCTTCATTTCTAAACTTTTCTGCGATCAATTTCTCGTCATCTGTCGGAGGGTCGTCGGGAAATTCTTGCCAGACCTAAAAATAAGCATTTTTCTTAAATTTGAAAAAATGGCATGCTTCAGGCTTTTTAAGGGAACCTTAATCCTTATTAGGTTTAACTACTATTTAAGTATGCTTGTTTGTTTGAACGCGCCCATCTTAGGAACAACTGATACGAATAATTTTTTATTTTTTTTTAAATAATTTATAGCATCATTGAAAAAAATCGTCTGCCATATACGCTTTTAATGAATCAGGTACAAAAAATTGAAATGTAAAATTTTATAATATGTATGTAACACCCCGTCCGATTAGGGCCCTTCTGGCCTCCTCCACTCAAGCGACAGCTCAAGCCGAGGTTCGTGGTCCCCATCAAGGGGGGACGCCCTTGTGCATGTCGCTACCAGGGTGAACCTTCAGTTCACCCCCGCGTCCGCGTTAAAATGTAGAAGCCCTTCTGGCTAACATTGAGAGACACCACACAAAAAAAAAAAAAAAAAAAAGTATGTAACAGTTTATACATTAAAATCGAAATTGCTCATAATATGATACATTTCATACAATTAAATATTTTATTACCTTAATCATAATATGTCGCAGCTCATACTCCAGAAGTCTTGTAGTTAGCGGATCTAATTCCCGTTCAGTTTCTGAAATTTCCTCCGGGAACATAGCTTGTATCGCTTCGTCGGTTTCCTTTTTGACGGCCGTTGTTTCTGTTGATTTGTATAAAATGTATTTTTTTAAAGATCTCGACGAAACTTTTTGGAAAAAAATAACGAAAAATTACAATTTTTTGTTTCAACAAAAACAATATATCCCAAAAAATATTGGTAAATCACATTTCACAAGTATTCAACATCATTACACACTGAAAAAAAGCCATATTTAAAAAAAAAAATCCCAGACCAAACCTATCCCTATCATATAAAGGATAAAATAAAAATATAACATACCTGCATCATCATTGGCAACCTTATGACTTTTCTTAGAATCTTCCGTCTTGCTCTTACGCACAGTGTCATCAGATTTCTGTTTCACCACTTCTTGACGTGGTTTTGTTTCTGTCATAAAGAAAATTAAGTGAGTAAAATAATCACTAGTACATCTTTCAATCGAAAACAAATCAAAATGCCATTGCCATACATATAATGAACAATTAGACTTACAATAGCTTATTATAATATCGTCAAAAATGTCCGAGAAACGTTATATGAATATTTATTGAAATTAACAACTTATTTCATAGCAGTATTAAAGTATAAGAACTCACCTGTTTTTTTAGATTCAACCGTTTTAGATGTAGGCTTCCTTTGTGGTAGGGCTTTAGATGCATATTTCACTGGCATTTTACGAATTGTAGCTGTAACAATACGCAAACATAATTCTTAGATAAAGAAAAAATATGTGATTCAAATATAAATTGTATTTAAAAGTTTAAAAAAAAAACGTTATTAATTTAACATGTTCAGAATTAAATAAAAAGGGAATTTATTTTAAAATTAACAGTTTAAAAAAAGTTGACACTGTCCACTAAAATACATACTAATTAATGAGGGTAGTTCACTTTTTAGTGTAAAATATATTTCAATTTTATTACACTCTGGTTCAAAATATAACATTCATACAGAATAACTGAAAATAGCAAAAGAATATGGTATCACCATCTACTGCTAACCCCACCGGGTTAGCAGTAAAAATATTACTTAGATTGGCTAGTTTATCAATAACTCAAAATCTTTCTCTCATATTCACGTATTTTCCATATAACGCTAAAAATATCATCTGGATAATGTGTTCAATTTAGAATCCTAAGGTTCCTATAAATTTTTGAACCCAAAAAACAAAAACAAACCACACAACAAAAAAACGATAATTTCTTCATTTCCATACCTCGTGGTTTTATCGGATGCAAAATGTTCTTCAGGAGAACAAATCACCTGGTCACAACTTCTTGTACTAGTGATAGATTTCAAGTGCAGCAAGAATACTGAGATGTCTTTGTTAGAACGAAATTAACGTAACTAAGAATTACACCAGAAATTAAATTCTGGAAATAACGATAACCATTTCATGCATTTGTTGAAATCAGCATCATGTAGAAAAGTCAAAGAACATTTAATAATGACTCAAGACAAATTTCTAGAAATATTCAATGTATCTATGTGTTCACCGAGCAGCTTCAAAGAAAGACATACGTGTTGGTTGACAAGCAAGTTACACTATTGGACAATGAAATATTTAAATGATGCCTCGTCAACTTCTACAGGATCTATAAAAAATGCAGAACGATCACACTTACTTGACGCAATACCTTCCGCTCTTTTTGCTCCATTTTCTAGAAACATTTCATCAATAACACTAAGGAATTGTATTTAGAGAATACAAAATGCCATTACGTTGAAGAATAAAATAAAGACGCTGGAAGATTTTAATCACATCTGGATCCCCTGATAGAAGACCTAAGCCCCTGCAAAATCATCTTAATAGTTGTCGATGATGATCTAAATAACCGTAGAATCTGCGTCAACATTAAGAAAGGTGTCTTTCCCCAAGCGCAATTTGAAATACTCCAGTACACGAAAATGGACCACATAAATCGCTTCTGCACCTATTAAGCTGAAATTTAAACCTGTAAAACATTGTTTTATAGAATCTTACCCAATTTGTTCATATCCTATCTCGTCGCCTTTGACAGCCAAAGCCACCAATTCCGAAGATCTGCAATCATGACTCCAATCTTCTTTGCCCTTATCACGAAGATGCTTCGATATTTCACATAGCGATCTATCTGAAACGAACTGGATACTAGTTTGAATCAAAATAAGACAAATAAAATAATAAATTATATCATAATATAATTAAGTTAACACTTACCTCTTTGTAGTAATGTGCTGTAAAACTATTGGACGAAATTCATAAAGACGAACTAATTTTTGTTTAAATATAGGGCGATAAATGATATTTATATTTTTTTACATATTATTTATTCACAAAAATTAAGGTTCATCTATTAATGTATGAAAAATACACAATAAGATTGTATAATAAATATAGTAAGTTCTTCTTTTTTATTTTCTTTAAAACAACCCCTGAAAATTATGCCGAAAAAATGGTCTCACACAATAAAACGAACGTAATATCCATTCATAATTATATTCATAACGTAATGTTATAGGGAAAAACACAAATATATTCTAAGACAAAAATATATAAAGAAAGATCAAGCTTAGACTAAACTAATCGAGACATACTACATCGTCGTCACTTTCCTCCGATGCAAGATCCATATTAGCAACAATGTATGTATCGTTTTGTTCATCTTTATACTTCTTCAGCACGTCGCTCAATTTTGAGTGCGAATATTCCGAACGAACGGTAAGAGTTTCAAAATCTGCACCTTCACCTACATAATCCAATTGATATTTAAGACTGACAATAGTATCCACCGATTCCATATCCATCTCAACGGTGAGCGTTACCTTTTGCGTGTTCCTGTCGTAATTAACTTTGGCATATTTCCACTTGTTGAAATTAATACCTTTCACCCCTTGGTTGCCGTTTCTCAATCTCTCTATAGCGATCGCCGCGTTTTGATCTTCCGGCAAATCGATAAACATTTTAATGTAGCGCGTGTCGAGGTCATCGCCAGACATCACGACGACGGATTGACGATTGATTTCCCCAATATTTATACGTAGAAGCCAATTTTTAGATTCGTCATTTTCAGGTAGAACTCCGAAATAGCCTGGCGTCATGAATCCATATTTTATAAAATCGGTTCTGATATTTCTTCCCAATTGATGGTACTGGAACAGTTTGAATATAATCGAGTCCTTTATTTTGCGTGCGATCGGAAGAGAAATCGCCTTATCTCCTTTGAAGCAGAACTTTATTACATTCGGATCTTGGCTGATAGAAGGCATCGGGGCGTTTTGGGGCGCAGGTATAAATCGTACAGATGGCTCCTTTAAACCAGCGTCAAACGCGTCTTTATCCACGGCAACAGCTTTCAAGAAAACGTTGACTTTCTGGAGCTCGTAGCTGAGCATCATTTTGTGCTTTTCCAAAGAGCGAGCCGACGACGGGGGCATATCGACGTATATGCGGGTACCTTTAGCTGTAACGATCTTCTTCACCAACTTCCACTTACCTATATTGACGCCTTCTAAGAACCTATTTTGCAACTTGAGTTTCATCAAAGGCTCGATATTACGACATTTAGAGTGACTCGGAAGCCACACCGCAGCGCGTTCGTACCACAACTCTTCTTTAGTGTACACAAGAACATTGAAACCCTCGAATTCGCTGAAATCCAGATTCAGAAGCCAATCCATGGACGATACGTCCTTCGTGACGACTTCATAGCGAAAAGGGCTTTGTAAGCCTTTCACCGTGAAATCCGGAGCCCAACCTTGCGAATTTTGTGTAATCTTTAGCATTTGCTGTATCAAGTGCTCTTTCAGCATGTTTGCTTCGTGGCCGTTAATTGGCTGAAAATCATCTTTGCACAGAAATAGGTTGTAGCCTTCGACTCCTGATGGAACGACAGTTTCTGCTGAAACCGATTCTGGTACAACGTTGACAACATCTGAATAAGTTGGAACGAATCCTTGCATCATAAAATACTGCTGATTCATATACGAGTTTGAGGCGGCCATTTGTGGCATCTGCGTTTGTGTCACGTAACTATAATCCCAATTAGGTACTGTGAATAAAAAAATCTCAGATAGTGAACGATATTTTAAGTGACGATACATATTCGAATAATGCTAAAGGCGTACTTACTTTGGTATGACGATTCTTGAGTCCCATCTGAAAAAATGGTTGAAGTATAGATTGTTAGATGCAAATTATGATACAAAAATAAAAAATAGATTAATAATATCAAAACAATACGTGTGCTCGTTTATTACCTTTACTTGCAATTGTTGTAGGAGATGGTTTGGATGTCTTCGACGGTACTCCAGAGTCATCTGCAAAATATTTATTTTATTTTACTAACATCCCGTTATACAACAGGATATATCGAGATAGAAAAAATATAGTCATTGAAATCGGGAATCATATCATTTATATCATCTATTTTATATTCAGAAGTAAATGTGAATGTCATTTATATAAATACCAATATAATCACAGCAATCTCACCTTGCGCAGGACGCTTCCGATACTGACTCGGGAAACTCTTCATAACGTCGTCGAATATTTTCTCTTGATCTTTAATGTTGTGCTTGGAGTTGAACTTTACCACCATTTCAATGAAAGAAACTTCATCGCTTCCAAACATGTCGAAAAATATCTTTAAAATAGCAAATTTCATTTCTTCGAGTACCCTCGTTTTAATATCTTCCGGCAAATGGCTACCATATTTGCTTAACAGTTTTTCGGAGATTTCTTCACCAGCTTTGTCTCTTTTTGCTTTTTGACTTGGACTCATAGGACGTCTTGGTTTATTTTTCTCTTCCAAGCTGCGGTCGTCTACACGAAAATCGTCTCTATTTCGTTCGACATACGGCTTTTTAGCAAATTCATCGCGACTCCGACGCTCTTGGTCAAAACGATCTGCATAATGTTTGGAGTCATGTTGATCTTGGCGGCGTTCATCTCGATAATCCTCTTCATGTCTGCGATCACTCTTTTTATACATTTCTGCTTTTTTAGTAAAGTCCACGGCACGTTTATACACGTCTTCTATTTCTTTTTGAAGTTCTTCTTGCTTCTTCAGTATCTCTGTTTTTTTCTCAATACGTCGAGATAATTCTTCTTTTATTTGTGTGAGGTCATTTGCATCCGCATAATTAGACTTGTATCGTCGATCCTCTTGTTCGTGACGGTCAGCAAACTCGCGCCTGTCCGGTCGTCCTCTTCTATCTGCGTCGTCTTGCATTCTAAACTCTTGTGGGCGACCTTCAAATTCTTTTCTCCTGCGATCTTTTTCACTATCATCTGGATTGAAACGACTCGAAGGATGTTTTGGACTCTCGTTACCAACCGGTTTCCATTTCATCAAGTCCTTTCGCACAGCTATTGTATCACGTTCAAAATGCCTTTTCTCTTCTACCACAGCTCTAGGTTCTCGGCGTATATCTTCTGTTTTAGGTTCAAATTTAGGTATTTCCCAAGGCGAAGGTCTTGCATCATCAGCTCTGTCCGGGTAAGGTCTCTTGTCTCTTGCGTCTGGACCTCTTGAATTTTGTCCAGGCCAGCTCGGCGGAGGAGGTGCTTGTCCATCTTCTGGGCTGCGTCTCTTCTCCAAAGCCCACGAACGTCGCGGAGATCTGGGCGAAGGAGAATGTCTTCTGTAGCGATCGCGTACAGGCGAGCGATCGCGTTTTGGAGATCTCGATTCACGATTTGGCGACCTGGCTCGCTTTATTCCTTCTGGCACGGGATGATCCACGCCTCTTTGCGAATCGAATTTGGACATTCTCGGCTCTCTTCTATCTTCTTCGTGTTTGATGAACGGCTTCTCTCTGTCCGACCAACGGTCCGGTCTCCCTTGCGGATATTGAACATTTTCATTGCTGTTCGGACGATATCCACCTGAGTACATAGGTTGATTCGATGCCTGTAAATTGAAAGTTATTTTGCAACAGGAAATGACAATGGATTAAAGACAATTATAAAAGATTTAAAAGCATAGAGATTTTGTGGTGGAACTTTACTGCTATGGCTGTATCATACTGAGTTTGAATTGGCTTCAAGTCGTCCTTAATGCAATTCAATAAATTCTTCAATATGCCTATTATTTTTTAATAAAACATTTTACTATTATAAATTTATAATTATTATTACTTATGTCATTAACATATTTAATAATATTTTTGCTATCTTTTGGCAGCAATACTATTTCATACTCTTCATTAAATCAAATTAAAATATTACTTAAAAATTATAATATATCTGTTGAAAAACACAAAAACAGCATTCAGAGCAGGGGAAGCTTCATAAAGTTTTGTTGATATATTCGATCAACGAATGATTTTTGAATAAAACATCTGCAGAAAGTTTATGTGGTCAGAAAACAGGGTCATGATAAATAATGTACCTTTAATATTTATTAAGGTTTTTATATTCTATATTTATTCTGATATATTATCATTCATATCCCTCAAGACGTTTTGTTTTTGGACGGCTTGATTTCTTAATAATATTTCCTATCTTCCTCGACAATGGTCGATATTTTAAAGATCCGAAAGCATAGTTTATGTTTGCAAATCTATGTTTTATTTGTACGTCGGCGGGAGCAGCATAAATCAAACGATTTTTTTTTCTATTGGAAAGGAACATGATGCAGTAGATCATAATAATTCGTTTACTAAAGGTTGCAACTAAAGACATATTCAACCAGTAGATTTTCCTTGTTGGTTTGTAATTCAAATTCTTATTACTTCTGGATATTTTTAGTCATGTTGGTTTGTAATTCAAATTCTTATTACTTCTGGATATGTTAATTTTAGTAGAAACATGTTCATGTTTATATTATCATAATAGTTTCTCTTCACATTCTTAGTTTTCTTGCAGTATTAAGTAAAAATCTTTAGTAGTAGTGCTTCTATTTGTTCAAATTGATATGCATCAAAATTATGATGGTACTACCAGTTATATTTTTACTGTTAGATCCTGACGTTCGACTTTGAATCAATTCTTGAAAACTATTTTTAACAGACACAAACCTAGATAGTCTTTAATTTACATTTACAATTTGGAGTTATTTGAACATGACATTATACATACTATTTCACCTTCATTCAGCAAAAAGTCTTGATCTATTAGATCAATACTGACAACATTATATATTTATAATGGCCATTCATGCAAATTCGCCGTACTTGGCCGTTAAGTCCGCAGACAAACCAACACATGCAGGTTCGCGGCTCGGCGTTAGTGGAGTGTATAGAAGATGACGGATTTGTCCAGAAATGTGTACGGCTTGGGGCTCAGATCACGGTATATGTAGTGAATGAGGGGCTTGATGCCGATTTTAGGTAATTTCATTTGTCTATTGCGGTCTGATGAGCACTCGAACATTAAAGTTTAAAGGTAAAAATTCTGAGTCGAGAGCGAATCTGTTTGTATTATAGACTTTCGCTGGCCACGTTTCACGCGTTCCATTTGTTGGTAGCATATTGAATATATTCACCTTGAATAGTATTCCATTGTGGTAGTGTTTAAACTGAAAAATTATCATTTCATCGTCATTAACATAGAAGTATTAAATTTCTAAGCTGATACGCATTTTATTCAGATGTGTAGAGAAATGCTCAGGGGTATCAACCTTTACATTTTGCCAGCCAACCTGTAGGAACAGGTGGTTACAGGTGGTAAAAACGACTGACTGAGGTTGCTGGCTAAGTTCTCACTAATGGCTCTAAGTAGGTGATATTTGCGCAGCGGCCAATCCCGGCACACAACGTTGGTTGATACGGCGCGCCAGTACAGCATTTTTGAAGGCTAATGAAGATGGTCACGGAAGAATTCCAACCAATACCCGCGGCCTAATCATTAAAGCGGCTCGGCGGAACAAAGTGGTGTTTTAGTCGGTAAGAATCCGACATAACCCACGGCTCCTTCCCCGAGGGCCGTGGGTATCTATGCAAGATTTCCCTACTTTAAAAAAAGGCTTATTACGATGGCAGTTAGAGATTAAGCAACAATCGGCCACATACTGTATCCGAGGTTTTTGGAATCGGAGCTGTAAAGACGATAGAGTGCGTCTGTATATTGCGTACAAACTTACGCACTAAATATATCTTGCACGTATGAAGGCTCCAATGCAGTCAGAAGTCAAAATCGGCTACGGAGACATCATCATCGTAATAATCATACGCATTTTATTTATTTTGTCACATAGATCCAATCCAGGACAAATAGTTTCCAGGTGGCATTATTTATTTATTCTATCTTTTGTCAATGTTCTTGTTAGATTTAATTACACATAGAAGTCTTATGTTCTGGCAGTATAACACGCGGATAACTTACATGGCATAAAAAAGACGTGTGGCACTCGGGGACTACCGCGGTAAAGCTATTGCATGCTATGCCTTCAAGCCACACCTCCGTGCCTGTCCCCGTGGGGAGGGAGCGTAAGGTTTTTCGTTACGGAATTTCTGCATTCGGTCCCCGCGCTCAAGGCCCGCGATAGAAGCTATGCAATAGCTTAAAATTTCAATTGATGCAACTGATCTTCATTGTTGAACGTGTTTTAAGTGTAGTAAACGTTCTTTTAGTGCAGTCAATTGTCACTTTGATCCCATATTGTTGGATTCTGCAACTATACTGTACAACTATCTCTTATATATGTGAGTAGTATTATATATGAATCCTGATAAACTAAACCCAAAGCTCTTAAGAAATAGTTTACAATTTCTCAAGAACAGAACAGAATAGAACTTTTTTTCGTTATTGTTATTTATAAATTATTTGCGACTTATCTTTCTATATCTGTCTACAGACAGTTATTTTATTCCAAAACTTGTAATAACACACAACAAACGAAGAGATTCTCAACTCATAACATATTACATATTATAAAATACTAAAAAATTCTAAAATTCAATACTATATAGTTTACAAAAAAGTTACTAACTGTAACATTTGCTAATTAATTATATGCTTTATTTCTTTGTATATAAAGTTCGAAATAGCCACTTACCGATGGAGGCTCATACGCCGGTCTGACTAGTTTTGATGTCGGCCTTATTTCTTCCAAGTGCGTTGGAGAGTACCTTAATAAAAGTATAATATTTTTATTTAATTTTATGTCCGTATAGTGAAAAAATCTATACTAATATTATAAAACTGAAGAGTTTGTTTGTTTGAACGCGCTAATCTCCGGAACTACTGGTCCGATTTGAAAAATTATTTTGTTGTTAGATAGCCCATTTATCGAGGAAGGCTTTCATATTTTATATATATCATATTATTGATATACTAGCGGTCCGCCCCGGCTTCGCCCGTGGTACCTACATATGAAAAATAGATGTTGGCCGATTCTCAGACTTACCCGATATGCACAGAAAATTTCATGAGAATCGGTCCACCCGTTTCGGAGGAGTATGCAGACTAACATTGTGACACGAGAATTTTATATTGATATATATCATCACGCATAGACCAACAGGAGCGGAGCAATGCGGGTGAAACCGCGCGGCTCAGATAGTTTGAAATATTAAGCAATAATATAATAATTTTCTTTCCCATGTAATATTTATTTTAAAATTTTTAAACACAATATTAATTCTACACTATTTAAATGGACAAAATATTTTTGAAATACAAATTATATTATACATAATTTAAATTTTCTATAAAAAACACATAAATCTTAAACTTTTTTTTTTAAATATAGCCATGTCAACTCACTTGGTTTGTCTGTATAAAAATATGTTTTTATAATAACTTTTGCTAATATATATTTTTCACCTACCTTTCTTGTCCGGGAGGTATCCTACGACCTTCGTCGCGGCGGTCGGGCGAATGACGTCCAGGTAAATTTCTTTTAACTGTAACAAGATGAAAATTCAATAAATCTAAATAATAATTGATCAGAAGGAATATTATAATAACATCAACAATAATCTAATAATATGACAAACACAATAACCCAGTATCTGGAAACTATTGAACCAATTTGGTAAATTCCTTAACAAAAAATGTATTATGCTTAAAAATAATGTGTTAGTGACTTTAAAAACTCAACTACAAAACAGTGAAAACCGTAAAATATTATACCTTGATTTTTATGAATATTAGAATGCGGTGATACATGTCTTCCAGGGGAAATACGTCGACCCGGCGGGGAAATTCTCCTCCCAGGTGGGGAAATACGACGACCCGATGGGGAAATTCTACGTCCAGGTGACATACGACGTCCTGATGGAGAAATTCTACGTCCTGGCGGAGACATTCGTCTTCCAGATGGGGAAATACGTCTTCCAGGTGGGGAAATACGCCTGCCAGATGGGGAAACTCGTCTCCCGGGTGGAGAAATCCTCGATGGTGGTATTTGTCTGCCCGGTGGTGATAAATCTCTACCGCTTTGAAGCAATCTTTTCCCTGGCGGTGATATATTCCTTCTCGTGCCAGTGGAGCTTGGTTGCGGGGAAAATTGACCCTTATCGTACTCTTTGTAAGCGCCAGAATGCTTTATCAATGGCTCCTTTATGAGTTCACGCTTGTCGGCTGGGTATTTGCGATCGTCGCCCTGTTTCTGCTGGAATTGTGTGATTGGTTATAAAGAAATAAGTGTGGCAATTTTATAGTTTAATCTCAATTTACCTATATTAATTAGAATTCAAAGGAAAAGGCCACCAAATTATAACTACATAATATATACAATTAAGTACATCAAAAATACTGATCAAATTTCAAAAAAAAATATTAACAGAAATCATTTGTTTCTTTTATTTTCATAATAATATAATATCTATAATTATCAGTAATAACCGTAGCATGTAGATTCTACGCACCCTACACTTAAAACAAGTAATGTTCAACAAAAAAGCTTTAAAACAATACTTTGAATATCATGTTACATCTATTATTTTACCTGTTGCGCCCATGGACCACGATCTTGATAATAACTCGAGCTTGGTTGCGGTGAACCATATTCTGGTCCTTGGAAGTGATCTTTCATGATTACCTAATGAAATACATATCAAAATTATTTAAAAGTGAATATATGTATGCTTAAATATTTATTTTTATAGTGAGACTAAAATTATAGTGTACTAGCGGTCCGTGGTTAAGTGGTTAAGTGGTTTAGGAGTCCATTGAGGACAAACATTGTGACACAAGATTTATATATATTAAGATTACAAAAGTATAAATAAATAAAGTGATTAAATTGGGCTGAAAAACAAATATGTAATGGGTTTATAGAAAGAAAATCTAAATATTCTAACATCACATTGTTAAATCAACTGATTTTTCACTTACATTCTCACGGGGCATGTCGGGTCTCCTACGTGGCATGTCAATACTATCACGTGCCAATTCTGGCCTATCACGTGCCAAGTCTGATCTTTCGCGTGTCAAGTCCGGTCTGTCACGTGCCAAGTCCGGTCTGTCGCGTGCCAAGTCCGATCTTTCGCGTGCCAATTCTGGCCTATCGCGTGCCAAGTCGGATCTATCACGTGACGTGTCGTAAGATCCTATGTGTCGGTTTGTGAGGTGCGATGTGTCTACTATTTCAACAGCCCTTAACACACCTTGCCTTACTGGGGCCTATTAATTGAGAATTTAATCATGACGTTAATAAAAAAATTATAATTATTTTGAAGTAATATAATTAAAAAAAGCACGCTTTAATAAGATAAACACATTAAATAATTGTATTGTCACTGGTTATTTATAAGTGTACAAAGTTAGAATTAAATGTGTTAATGTGGGTCATGTTTTACTCTTAAGAAGTTAGTTATATACATAGTTGAAGCATTTTTATTAACAACTAGCGGTCCGCCCCGGCTCCGCCCGTGGTACATATTTCGCAATAAAAAGTAGCCTATGTCCTTTCTCGGGTATCAAAATATCTCCATACCAAATTTAATGAAAATTGGTTCAGTAGTTTAGGCGTGATTGAGTAACAGACAGACAGACAGAGTTACTTTCGCATTTATAATATTAGTATGGATTTTGATAAAATTAAATAAACTATTTTTTTAATACAAAAATAAAACTGTTAACATTCAACATACAGCATTAACAAAATTATCAAGCACATCTTAAGCTTTATTTTATTTTACAAACAAATAAAATTAAAATTAAAAAATAATAAATTGTTAAATATGCAATATAAAATACACATACCACTGGTTGTGTCACTTCATTCTTTGGGGCAAAAGCGAACCCCTGTGAGGGGGGCCCTATTCTACTAAGAATAGATTGCCTTTGATCATACTGCGGCCTGATTTGTTGGTTCACATTCTAGAAGTGAAGTATAGTTACTTAATCAGTATTCATAAACATTTTAGATTTTCATTGATATTTTTTTCATATAAAAACTTCACAAGGTGTTAAAAATAAGGATAAGGGTGCGTTTCACCAATAACCTGCGAGGATGTATAGCGACAAATGTGTTCATATAGTTTGAATTTTGAAGCATTTAGTGCTTGAAGCGATACCACACCCCGGACACTCCATACAAAATTATCGTTTTGACAGCCACACTGTAGAGACTGCAAATGTGTGTATTAATGCTTTATGGTTGGCACATTTGTAACTAGCGTAAAAAAAAATCGCGTTTTACTGATGAAATACATCCGTAAACAGCACAATATCTAACCATTTTCTACGAAAAACGATAATCACAAATCCAAAATAGTAAAATTACTTTAAGTCAATTTGATTAATGTTGTCAATCTTCGTTGCGTATCATCCCTGTAGAAAAATGTGGACCATTTTTAGTCTAATCGTGCGGGGTGAGGTAAGTGTTTAATTTTGGCGGGAGGCGGAGTGTCCGTTCTGTAGCGTTTAGCTATGTATTCTGTGGCGATACTATTGCTTCTTTATAAACACATCAGCAGCTACGCATCCTCTCACATCTTTTGTGGAAAAGCACCCTAAGAGTTAATTAAGATGCTTATTAAGGTTCCTTTGCAATGACTCTATTATACTAGTAGACGCGGCATACGCCAACATCATTGCACTAAAAAACAGCGTAATTAATACATACTTACTTACTAACGCATTATCACCAATACAGTTGTTCTCTCTTTCAGTCTCACGCACGAGACATAATACATGTCTCACTCATGTACTTCATAATAACAACTGCCGATTAAAATATAAAAAGAATGTCCAGCCACAACGCTGAATGGTGCGTGAGTAAGTGAAACTCGGGCACTTAGCTGAGTTTTTTCTTGCCAAAATAGAGAGCGGGTAACATATCTAGCTTTTTTATATTATATCATAGTTCCTTTGACTATTTTTTAGCGTAACACAAACAACATTTTTTATACATTTTAATAACTTTTCTAAAGAACAGTAAGGTTTCACATCAGTTTAATTATAATAGGAAATAATCTTGCCATTACATATCAAATATAACATTTGTCATTTCATAAAAATAAGTCTGCACGGTAAAAAACATAAATAAAATACTTTAGTACTTTTTTCTGCAGACTGCAATCAAAATATTCTAAATAGTGGATTAATAGATTGCCACTTATTTGATAATAACATACTATAATATGTTTCTCCATTTCATTTTTCTTCTTTTTTATGTGTTTCATGTTTATGAATAAAGGATTTTGCATTGTACTGCCAATTTGTTTTCCTGCGAAAAAATATATATAAATAAATATTTTAAACACTCACAGCAGGAGCATAAGTATTCATCTGTTGTCCCTGATATCCATAATTATTTTGCTGCGCTTGGGCGATTGGTTGGTTCGCACTCCACTGGTTATTTGACCAGGGGTCAACACGGCCATAATCATTTTGACTTTGACCCTGGTAACCTTGCGCTGGGTATGCCCTTTGATTGAGTGGACTGGCTTGGTTCAAAACCTATAAAAAAATAGTTTATGAAAAAGATAAAGAAAGGTTGGTTGCTAGGTAACTACCAGTATTGAATAGTAAATAAAAGAAAATTAACAAAATTTAACTAACGAATGTTATTTTTTATACATACCTATGTTTAAAATTAAGTTTCTCATGTAAGTGACTTATTGTCTTAATGGGAATAAATGTCTTTAAACCTTAAATTCTACTAGAGTATCTCTAATTAAATATTATTGAATAATTAATTTAACGAGTTAGATAGAATTTCGTATTTTGTAATAAGAATAAAATATGCACAACATTAGAACGTGTTCTATGGTCATAGACAATGTTGAATTAATTCCTTACCCCTGATTTTCCAACAGGAGTCACGCGTAATATGTATCCAGAGAAACGATATCCATTTAAACATTTTATAACATGTGCGCCTTCTATGTCGTCCGCAAGCCCTACTCGTACTTTTTTTAATCCATCGGTCTCACTTACTAAATTATCCAATATAAAGTCTGCAATCTTACATTCCCGTTTGATCATGGCCTTTACATCCTGATAATTGATCTGTAAACATGAAATATTTATAAATAGAATAGATTAAAATCTTAATTCATAACGCAAGATTCAAGAAAAACAAGTATGTAATTATTTTATGGTTATTCTTACATTCACAGGAAGACCATGAATTGTGACCATCATCTTGAAGGATTTAAAGAAAAATGTGTGCACAGAAAGTGTATTATTTGTTAATGTTCAGCATTGTTCGCTATAGAAAATAGCATTATAACCCGAGAATTTAACAAATACTAATAACTAAATCGGTATGTATTTGGTAAACCGTAAAATGGTTGTAACGCGTATCACGTATGTCACAACTCACAGAGCAAGTATATGGCAGTCTGAAGTCACAGATAACCGCAGTGGTCCATTGAAAAGTTACATTTGGATTTTGGGGTCGCATTTTTTAGAGGACGCAATTTTATTTTTTTGATGTGTAGGGGGGGTCAGTGTGAAGCTATCACCAAGTTTGTGGGGTCGCCACTCTTGTCCCACGGCCGCCATCTTGAAAATAGCGGTTGAAATGGTTTTTACGATATATCTCATAAACTATTTATCTGATAATAAAACAATGTTAACATTATTCGTTGCAAAT
Organism: Colias eurytheme; assembly: GCF_061535395.1. Classification (NCBI taxonomy): domain Eukaryota; kingdom Metazoa; phylum Arthropoda; class Insecta; order Lepidoptera; family Pieridae; genus Colias; species Colias eurytheme. The sequence continues at coordinate 4,433,443 of NC_143006.1, forward strand.
TAAATTCTCTACAACTTAGGTTCAGTAACTTTTTGTCGTAGAACTATATAAACAGAAAAGTTATAAGCGAAAATGTTCAGAAATTAGAGATGTTTATATTTTTCAATAAAACTTTTTTTTATAAAGTTTACGAAGAAATTATATCAGACCATTTTTGTAGATTGTTTTTCGTAGAACAACTTTTATTTACAACATTTTTTCATTAAGTAAATAGCTAAGGTTTTACAGCCATCCGAAGTGAGTACTATTTTAAGTACTCTTTACTATACAGAATACGATATATTATGTGTGTACTAATAATAATTTGTCACCAGTAATTATTTTATTTTTGTTATAATAATATTTTTAATAATTAATTTTACAATATTATTAATAATTAATTATTGAATCTTTTCCCCACAACCCCGGAGGTAGAGTCTGGAAGTGCGTTTTTTTTTTACGTCGAAAAGCAGGGCTGAAATGTTCTGCAGTGTGCTTCCATTGTTGTGGAGTCTGGGAAAAGAGCCAATAGCCAATTTATTATGTATAGTTACTACTGAAAAATAGTACTCACTTCTGAGCGCTGTAAAACCTTAGCTATTGACGTAATGAAAAAATGTTGTATATAAAAGTTGTTCCTCGAAAAACAATCTACAAAAATAGTCTTATACCATTTCTTCGTAAAATGATAAAAAAAAGTTTTATTGAAAAATATAAATAGCTCTAATTTCTGAACATTTTCGCTTACTTATAACTTTTTTATTTACCTATAGTTCTACGACAAAAAGTTACTGAATCAAAGTTGTAGAGAATTTAATTTGCAACAAATAATGTTAAAATTGTTTTATTATCAGATAAATAGTTTAAGAGATATATCGTTAAAACCATTTCAACCGCTATTTTCAAGATGGCGGCCATGGGACAAGGGTGGCGACCCCACAAACTTGGTGATAGCTTCACACTGACCCCCCCTACACATCAAAAAAATAAAATTGCGTCCTCTAAAAAACTCAAGGTCAGGCCTAAAAAATGTAACATTTCAATGGATCACAGATAACTTTATCAGGTAGCAGTAGCACCGTAGATGCAAACATTCGATAGAATCTGTAAAATTACGGCCATTTTTAACCCCTCGTCAGTGGGGCGTGGCCATCGTGGAATGTGCGCATCTGTGGGGCCACACTGTGGTTCATCCACAGACAGATCCAGGTGAAGCACACTAGTGCTTTTTAATCGCGATTTCTCTATTTTTTTTATATGAAAAGTACTAGAAAACTTAAGAAATAATTAAACCTCATTAAATTTCCGACTATATAGTATTCATCATGTATGAAGTGAGCTATAAAAATAAGCTTTAATTGATGGTCAAAAATGTAGTACTGTCATGTCAACTAATTTTGATTATTTTATAAAAATGAAACATTTTTCAAACGAAATTTAGTTTAATTATGAAACCTTACATATATTCCTAATAATATAGCTAAAAATCTCATACACCATGCGTACATATTTTTTCTACAAAACATGTTCAAAAGTTAGTGGACTGAAGTGCCGTGTTTTTGACAGCATAAAAACCGTTAGTAAACCGACCAAATAGGCAAGTCATGTGATTCTATAGGTAGCTCTTTCTATTCTGTATATACCACGGTAGGTTAGAGGGAACTAGAATGATTTTTAATAAGATTTTAGAGACGATTTGTATTTGGTCACGAAGTAACCACACTGTGGCCCCCACACAGATCCGCAAAAGTTTACACCTGCCACTGTGTGGTTCCTCCACTGGTGAGGGGTTATTATGTAATAATAAGTTCAGTGTTGAAAAAAAAATATTCATAGAGTTAGCAATAACCTCATTAATGTGTAAATAAAGTTGTATACATTTAATAATTGGTTGAAAAATATTTACGGTTATTTTAAGTAATTTGGATTTTGATTATTTCATTAACATTTTTTTCAATGTTTGTAAGTACCTTCATCCATACTTAATATTTATTTTTTTAACACAATTTGAATTAACTTTGATTATTTCGAAAAAACTACAATGAAACGAAAGCTTTAAATTTTTTTCCAACAATTAATAATTACTAACGATAAATCGATTGCACGCATCAATTCATGCGCATTAGTTTAAGGTTTTTCTAGTGCTCGATTGTGCGAAGACGGTGCGAAGCGTTGCTGTAGTTGGAACCATACTCCATAGACTATATACTTATTACGTTGGAACATTCAACGTGAGCGTTTTCACGTGGTTTTCACATTATCCGATCCGATATCGGATATCGGACGCCGATAGCCGATATCCGATATCGGATACAATTTGCCCTTTCACATTGTCCGATAAAATCGTTCCGATATCATCATGAGTGTTGCCAGAAATTTTTAGAGAAAACTAAACTAAATTGCCAGTTGATAAAAAAAAGGTATAATTAAAAGAAATCAATTGTTATAAATCATAGTTGTACATGTACATTAAAAATAACTACGATAAAGAAAAACAACTTCAAAAAAGAAAAGTAAAAAGTAAAAAAAGATTTGATATCACAAATTACTGCATATTATTTAGATGTGCTATTTACTAAATAGTTTTGATATCGGTCATTTGTATAACATAATATACTTATGTTAACACATTATAAATTAAATAAATTTATATCAATAGGTACCTACTACAACCTAGTATTAGTAAGACAGTGCGCGCACGAGCAACTTTGTCTCCGAAACTTTTTTGTCTCCGCAACTATTTTGTCTCTCCCACCCATGGGCTAGTATGAAAGTGCGCGCACGTAGCGACGCAACTCCCCATACAAATTGATGGGAGAGACAAAATAGTTGCGGAGACAAAGTTGCTCGCATTTATTTATGTTAATTTAAATAAAATATGATACAGTGCGACACAAAAGAGATGAAAATAAATGAGGGCGCCACCGTCGCTCATATAGCAACACTGATACTGCGACGCAAGCGATCTTGATACTATAGAATAAAAATCCAAAAATGTATATAATATAATCTAAAATAAATACCGCGATTTAAACCGTTATAATTGTTTCAGTGTAGCAATAGTGTAATTTAAGACAAAAATACATTAGTATTTTAATTGACCTACCTAGGTCAAATTTTACTTAAATGTATTTGGAATTAGTTATTTTATAAAAATCGGTCAAGTGTTTAGACTGCAGAGGCGCACATAGAATCAAACATACAAACAAACAAGCATACATGCAGCTCAAACACATTACCCTCTTTCTGGGTCCGTCGGGTAGAAAAAAACAAGGCGATTTGAAAACCACATATTTTTATTTTTTTTGTAGATAAATTTTGTACATTAATATAATTCATCAAAATCTAAATATTCTACTCCTTCAAAGGACTGATCATCACTCTGTTTCGAAGTACTGGCAAGAGGGTACGGGGCATCTTCAGTATCTGTAAATATGATACAGTAAATATGATTTTTTTTCTTAGGGTTTGATTGATTAATAGATAGATAGCTGTATGAAAACAGTTATCACTATACTATGTAGTAAAATCTAAACTAGGTACTTTATTTGAGGCTGGTTGGATTGGATATAACTTCTTGACTCAAATTGTGCTGGTCGCACTATAAAAACTAGTTTTTGTTTACATACAAATAACCTCAAATTAATTTGCGAAAACGTAATAATCGCCATACATACATACATTAAACACTCGTTACTAATGGAATATTCTATTTTACGTAGTACTGAGCAAAAATAAATGGAATCTCACCGGTATATTCTGCTGTACGTTTGTAAACGTTTTCCAAATCAGTCAATAAATTTCCAGCTTGAAATTCGGACAAACACCGAATAAAAACTTTATACACCACATCACGGACACCGCTACGTTTAACCTTTTTCATGATGTCTCCTTTTTTATTTAAATTTCTTGTTCTAAATAACAATTTTATCTCAATAATTCTCCACTTCACGAAAAAAACAACAAATTTTTATTCAACTTGACAGCTACATTGCCAATTCAGGGTTGCCAGGTAATGAAAAACGAATTAGTTCCAAAATAATTAATTTCATCTCTTTTATGTCGTACTATATTTTAGTTTATGAAGAATATATATTATAAAAATCAACAATTAGAACTTTTATTTACTTAACATAATTTCACTTATAAAATCAGTCGTTGTTTTCTTATACAACAAAAAGGCGTCTTACAAAAATTAAAAATCTCAACAAAATTTTTATTTTTTTAAATCAATTTTTTTTATCTAACTAAAAAAAGTATGTGGCTTCCTAGAAAAAACAAAAACAAACTAAAAACTCTTATATATAAAAAAATAGCAATCCCTAATTACGTGCAAGATTTACAAATTATATTTGCACAAGTCATGCATATGGGCTCCCTGCATTTAGTGCACAAATGTACAGTTTTTGCTCTTTTGCCAGGCAAACAGAATGAACATCGCTTCCTTTTATTTCTATCTAACAACAAAATCTATATCATCATCGGAAAACTCATTATCTGATTTAGTTTCTGCAATACGGGTAGGTGTTGAGTTTTCATCGGAGTCTTCATCATTTCTTAACAATTCTTCATTTAACCATTGTTCTAACATCTCTTCGTTATCAACACATACACTTCTGGGATTCTACATAGCGATAAACTAAATAAAAATACAATAATAAATTTAATAACGAAAATAAAAAAGATACGTATCTATAGTCGTGGGTCCAGTGGACCCCTGTAAAGGTCAGTACCTACCTAAGGAGTACCGAGCCGAACACGTCTGTCTCACAGGATACGCTCCGGCGTACTATAGGAAGGTACTGAGCAGTGGGACGTTCTGCGGTAAGTGCCGTGGAGTAAACGAGACTTTAAAAACTCAACCTGGGTCCATTGGACCCACGACTCTAGTTAAGGGTTAATAGTTTTAGTAATACCATGGACGAATATAATTTATATTTGTCTATGGTAATACATATTTTAGCAAGACGTACCTAGTTAGTCATTTAGTCATTTTTTCACTACATACATTTATAAAAGTTCATTTAGTACCTATGATAAATTTATTAAGTGATACAATCTTTGTTCACATTTTCTTTTCTTTTTCTTATTACACTGTAATATCCTAAAATAATATTGTCACTCGTTCAAATATATTTGTAATATGATTGTTGTAATTTCCTGTAAGTTAAAGATACAGAATGTCCAGTTTTTATAATACCTATATGAATGATCTTGATATGTTTTCTTGTTCCTCTTCGTCTTACAAAATGAATGTAAAAAAATTGCTATTGAACATGCAGGGCCGTCTTAGACTATGCCGGGGCCCTTGGGCACACAAGAATTGGGGGCCCTTTGAAACATAAATAAATCAAACTGGGTATACAAATTTTTTCCCACAATTATATATGTTTTTGCCCTAAATTGAAACTTAAAGAAGTAATAAGAAACGAGAAAATTTCTATGTAAAATTTTTGCTACATTTTTTTTTATACATTTTACAAAAAAGTTACTTCTGACCAATCTTGTATTATAATATGGTCTTTTGAGGAAACTTTTTTTCCTTATTTTTTTTATATAATTCATTTGAAACGCTGCTGCTGTAATGGCGCTCCAAAGTTGACTTAAATTAAATTTAATTAAGAAATATTTTAAGAATTACTTTTCAAATTACCTTTCTCTTTTTCAAATTTATCTTTTTAATAAGCATCTGGATTTTTTCTTTCGTAGCCGTTTCATATTGATCAAAATTATTGCGTGCGTTATTGACATAATTTATTCATAGGCCTAGGCAAATGGCAAAAGTCAAAACGCTTGTCATCTATTCGTATAGAAATGGTTCGGTGTGAACAGAGTTCACTAAATTCTAGGACCTTTAAAACTACAAAATTTCATATTCAGCAGAAAATTAGTAAAATTGTTCAAAGGATTACTAAAAATTAAATACAAAATTAACTGTCATTCCGGTACGTGAATTAAAAAACATATTCCAGGTTATAAATAAAAAAAAAATAGGTGATTTCGCGATTAATACTGAAACGATAAGTTTTATCATAAAATCATTTAGGTGTGAAGTGATTTAAGAAACGTGTGCATATTATAAGGATGGGATGAGTTTATAAATCGTTATATCTTAGAAAATGGTAGGAAGCTACATCTTAGTAAAATAATGTATTGATTCTTTTGTATAGATAATTTTATGATCTACAATTTGGGTAAAAGTGGTTATATGATAAAACTTACCGATTCGGTAAAAATCACGAAAAACCTATATATTATCTATTGACTTTTAAGAAAAAATTTTTTCCTAGTAACAGAAGGTTGGGAAATTTTAATATATTTTTGAAGTGAAACTTCTTTAGGCGCGTTGAGAGTAAAATTTCAAGGTCGCATCATAACAATACCGTAACGTCATGGAGTAATTCAACGATTTTGGTATCTTATAATCTTGCCAAAGAAGTGGGCTATTTAGCACCGAAATAATTTTTCAAATCGCACCAGTAGTTCCCGAGATTAGCGCGTTCAAACAAAAAAACAAACTCTTCAGCTTTATAATATTAAGTATAGATTGTGTTTTTAATAATTTTACCAAATTTCGGCTGGATGGGAATTTTGGTCGTGGTCGTTCTTCGGTAGTGTGACCGAAACATTAGCAAAACGTCATATGCTTATATCAATTAGTATCAATAGCGGATTCTATTCTCTAGCGTTTCTGCCACTTGTCTAGAGGCCCAGAGATTAAAGTTTTGTCACAAGTCACAACGCCCTTGTATGCCTTTTTTTTTGGGGGTAGCTGTCAAAAAAGTAAGCACGCCTTTTTTCTTGCTCTATACTTTTGAATTGAATAAATATTAAATTATGCTATAAGTAAGCCCCTAAAACACTCACCGGATGTACTTTTATATTTTCCATAAAAAAAACCACTATAATAATCCTTAACTTTGCTGATTTCATCACTTCACAAATTTGATTTCACTATGGAGGCAATACAACAGTCTCTAGCACAAATGTCTGAACTCTTCAACAAAAGAATGCTAGATTTCCAGCAGGAACTTCAAAAGTCCACTTCAACTACCACTCTGGCAAGTCCTCCATCTCGTCTGGCCTCTGATTTCCTTGCTTTCCGTTCCTTTGTTGTGACATCACTTCAATGCCTTCAAACCCAAGTTGATTCTCTGAGTCAAATGTATGACAGCTTAGAGATGAGAAATCGGAGGAAGATATTGTTGCTTCACGGTGTAGCCGAAGATACTGATAAAAGCCCCATCACCATTTCTCTTGAGTTGATGTCCAAACATTTGAAGGTTCCTAACTTGTCTGCGGACTGCATAACTCAATGTCACAGATTGGGATCTCTGAAGGATGGCAAGCCGAGACCTATTCTCTTGAAGTTTAACAATCTGTCTTTGAAACAAGAATTATGGTCAGCCAAAGCGAAGCTGAAGGGATCTGGCGTCACATTATCGGAGTTCCTTACTAAGCACCGGCATGATCTCTTCATGGCCACTAGAGAGCGGTTTGGTGTCACTAAAAGTTGGACTCGAGATGGTCGCATTTATGTGATTGCTCCTGATGGTTCACGCCACCGTATTGAAACCAACGCTGATCTGAAGGCCATTGCGAGTGATACTGGTAATAAGCCTTGTGTCAGTGTGCCTGCGAAGACTGATTCTTCATCGTCGATGGATGTCAAAGGTGCAGCGCGTAATAGGAGACCCAATAGAGCTAAATAGTGCCTTTCCTTATTTTCCTTATTAATTAACAAATAACTCTAAAGATTGTAAACTTCTGTCTTCCCATATAATATTAGAAGATTTGTATTTGTATTTTTTTCTCATCATTTAAGTTAGTGTCTCATATTTTGTATATTTCGTTTTCTTGTTTAGTTATAATTTTATTATATTATTACTTCTACATATTATTCTATAGCTTTCACATAATATTTTTCGCACGGTAGTTTATATTATTGTTTACCCTACTTAAATGTCATATTTTTTTTCTTTTTCTGCTGTCAAATGTCAAGTCGTACAGCTGTCACATGGAATTAGTGTTGTAAATAAGACTTAACATTCACTATGCGTTTATCGGTTTTTCAAATTTATGTTTTATTATTTGTAAATGTCGTTTTTTTTTTGTTTGTTTTTGTTTTGTTTTTATTTATTTTTTCCGGTGGGTTAGGGGTATTGAAGCGATTTTTGTATATATATATTTTTTTTTTTTTTTTTCTTATATTTTATTTATTATAGTACATATTTATTTATGTTTATATTATTATAATGTCTGTTAACGATAGTTCCGAATTTATTGATTGTTTAGATTCACCTTCTTCCGATTCTCTTGGCAGCAGTGAGGATAGTTTTCGTAGTGTGTCTCCGCCATCTCTTGATATAACTCTTTCCTCTATTTTCCTGGATGTCCCGAGAAACTTTAATGTTGTACACATCAACGCTCAAAGCATTCCTGCCCACTTTCCCGATTTACTCACTTCATTCCTTTCCACCAACATACACGCGATCCTCATATCTGAATCCTGGCTCAAGCCTAATCTTCCTTCATCCGCATATTCCCTTCCAGGCTTCAGCCTTATTCGCAACGACCGTACTGTGAGAGGCGGTGGTGGAGTTGCCATCTACATCCGTTCCCATATTCCCTATAAATTGGTATTTTCCTCTCCTCAACCCCCGCCCCCTAATTCCACCGAAAATATTCTCCTTGAAGTCCATCTGCCCTATTCCAAAATTCTTGTCGGTGTTTTTTATAGTCCTTCCCTCTCCATCGATTATTTTTCCAGTTTTGAAGACCTCCTTGACCTTTATTCTCCCCAATATGATCATTTAATCCTTATGGGTGACTTCAACACATGTCTATTAAAAGGCGACAGCCGTAGCAAGAAGTTACTCTCCCTCCTAAACTCCCACAGTCTCCAGGTTCTTCCACTTAATCCTACCCATTTCTTTCCCGGCTGTAATCCCTCCCTCCTTGATTTAATGATTGTATCTTCACCTAGTCTTGTAGCTAAGTACGGTCAATGCCCTGCTGACGCTTTTTCCTTCCATGATCTCCTTTATCTGTCCTATAACCTTCGTCCTCCTAAATTCAAACCCTCTACTATTATGCTACGTAATTTTGTTGGGATAGACCTAAGTCAGCTTTCTGCTGATGCTAAGCTGTGTGATTGGCAGAGTGTCGTTGATGCCGAATCCATCGATGGCAAGGTTTCCTTATTTAATAATCTTGTAATTGGCCTATACGATAAACACGCACCCACTCGACCTGTGAAGAGAAAACATACTCCAGCTCCTTGGCTTTCTCCTGACCTTAAATCACTTTTAAATAAGAAAAATAGAGCTAAGGCCAAAATTAAATCTGCAAAAACAGACGATGCCCGGGAGAAATACAAAACAATTCGTAATCGTTGCAACATATTGTGTAGAGACGCACAACGACGCCATTTCCATTCATCTGTCGAGAACGGCGACTCTGTCAAAATTTGGAACTTCCTAAAAAGTCTAGGAGTTGGTAAAAATTCCCATTCTTTGTCCTCTCCCAATGTCAATATAGATAATTTAAATCAGCATTTTTCATCTTCAGTTTATATCAACAATACTTTAAAACAAATCACACTAGATAACCTTGCTTCTCTTCCAACTCCAGAATTTCCCCCGTTCAGTTTTAGTCAACTCACCGATTGTGATGTTAAGAAAAGCATATTGTCCATCGCCTCTAACGCTGCCGGCTGTGACCTTGTGAGTCGTAGAATGATCATCCCTATCCTCGATATAATTAATCCCACCATTACCCATATCCTTAACTTCTCTCTTTCGTCCGGGACCTTTCCTAACTGTTGGAAAGATGCCCACATTATTCCTCTACCTAAAAAATCTAGTCCTAAATTGTTATCCGATTATCGTCCTATTTCTATTTTACCCTTCCTTTCCAAAGTCCTTGAACGCCTTATCCATCAACAATTAACCACTTTCATTAACTCCAACAATATCCTGAGTCCTTTCCAGTCCGGGTTCCGCTCTGGCCACAGCACAGCTACTGCTCTAGTGAAGGTAACAGACGACATTCGTGCAGGGATGGATAATAAGCAGCTCACAGTTCTTACTCTTCTAGACTTCAGCAATGCTTTTAATACAGTCGACTTTGACATACTGCTGAGTCTGCTGCGTTTGATTAACATTCCAACTTCGGTGATTGACTGGTTTCGTAATTACCTGCGTGGCCGGCGGCAGCGTGTTCTGATGGGTGACACCCACTCTTCTTGGGCTGCTGTCTCCGCCGGTGTGCCGCAGGGTGGCGTGTTGTCACCTCTCCTCTTTTCTATCTTTATAAATTCCTTAACCTCGCGCCTCACTTCTCTCTACCATATGTACGCTGACGACTTACAAATCTACACCCAGGCCTCGCTCAACAATTTACCTAGTGCTATCCGACATATAAATGCCGAACTAGCAACCCTGGTCAATTGGAGTGACGAATACGGTCTAAAAATCAATCCTGCAAAGAGTCACGCGATTATCATGGGAAGTCCGTATCTCGTTTCCGAAATTGACTGGGGCGCCTTACCCAGTGTCTGCCTTGGTGGAGTAACAATTCCTTATTGTAAGGTGGTTAAAAATCTAGGTGTTCATCTCGACCAAACACTATCGTGGTCTCACCACCTACAAGAGATCAGTCGTAAGGTGTATGCGGCATCGGGTACTCTTCGGCGTCTACGTAACTTTTTGCCTATTCCAACAAAAATTATGTTAGCTCAATCCCTTCTCTTCCCTATCCTCGACTATGCGGATGTGTGTTTTCCTGACCTTACGGTTGAGAATATGGAGAAACTTGAGCGTCTGCAAAATCTTTTAATTCGATTTGTATTCGGCCTTCGCAAATTCGACCATGTCTCTTTCTATCGCAGACGCCTCAAGTGGCTCCCTATTCGCCTCCGACATCATCTCCACTGTCTTCAATTACTATACCGTATCCTTTTCGATCCTTCCTCTCCTTCCTACCTTAAGAATAACTTCATTTTTCAACACTGCGAAAACTACTCTCTTCGATCAGCTGACAAACTTATTTTGTGTATTCCCTCTCATCGCACCAATTTTTATGCGGGTTCTTTTGCTGTCTCTGCCGTCAAGTTATGGAACTCCCTACCTTTAAAAATCAGACTTGCTCCTTCCTTATCCTCTTTTAAACATCATGTCCGTAATCATTTCCTCTTAACTGCCTATAATTCGGATTAGTTTATGTAGTATACTTCTATTTAGACATATTTATATTTATTTATATATATATATATATTATATATATTTAATATTTATATAGTTACTACTATGTAGTATGCATATGTGTATGTATGAGTATCTTATGATATATTTGTATTTCATATATTTATTTAGGTAATATTAGTAATATTATTATTTATATATTTTTTATTTTTGTTCATTTTTACGTATTTATATCATGTACTGTATAAAATGTGTATATATTTTATTGTGTTCTCTTATTATTTCTACCCTATTCTAAAAATATGTTTTTATTTTGTCCGACAACTTTTTGCGCTTCTTTGCCTTTCTCCCCGTGGTTGCCTGGCAGAGATCACTGCATAGTGATAAGGCCGCCTTTTGTGCTTTCTAATCTTATTTTTTGTAACCTTTATGTATATTTTGTTTTTTTTTGCACAATAAAGTGTTAAATAAATAAATAAATAAATATGCTATTCTGTAAACTTAGACTTGTTATTAATTTTCATAATTCCCAAAATAATTCAAGTAAAAATATATTATATTACGTTAATAAGTAAATAAATAATTCGAGTAAATGTCTGATAAGTTAATTATAATGGTGTACGAATCACTCGAATTATTCCTATACATAGATGTTTTGATTCGAATAAATCTGAAAATGATCTGACGTTCTGGCAACGAGAAAAGTGTATTGCTTTTTAATAAAATATTTTGAGATTTATGTGAGAAAAATTGTCAGTCCTACATCTCCTCCAGGGGGGCCCCCAGACGATGGGGGGCCCTGGGCACTGGCCCCCTGTGCCCCTATGGTAAAGACGGTAATGTGAACATGTAAGAATGTTAATGTGTAAAGATTTTGCAAATACTTGTTTACCTCCGTTTTTATGTACGCATGATAAATATTACTTATCGATTATTTTTTCTTGTCGCTCTTACTGCTGAGTGTTGGCAAAAATAATAACATATGTTCCCAGTGAAAACACTATAAGGAGGCATTTTCATGTATCTTTAGTTAATAAGATTTTTTGTTTTATATATCTCTGTCTTTGTCTCTGTATGTTTTCCAATAAAGAAAATAAAATAAAATAAAAAATACATAAATTATTTTATTGTCATAAACAATTATTTTAGAACTAAGAGTTTTCAAACTTTGTATTCTTTGTTGTAAATTCAAAATAAAAATAAAATCGGTGTGAAATCTCCTCCTTTTTTTGAAGTCGGTTAAAAACAAAGCACTCAATGACAACAATACAATAAACAGCACAACCAACATCCGAGTAGGAGGAGGAGCGAGGCAGAATGAGATAAAATAAAGATGATAGACACTAATTTTTTCGAAGATAGATATTTGAATTTAAGAACGCAATATATTTTTGTTTACTTCAGTTCAGTCAATTGTCGTATATTTTAATACGGCAAATAAAAATACCTGCCGTATAAATCGTATTTTAAATGTCTATAAATACTTAAATGTGTGTTTTCTTAATAAAAAAAGGTTTCTTTTAATAGAAAGGGTTTTAGGTTAAAAGCAAGGAATTTTTTTAAAGATTGAGCGCCCTATAAGACTGAAAATCGTAGACAGAGAAACCAATAGACAAATTGATAGTTTATGTCGCATTCACACAAGAAAAAGAGCAACTTATGCCGGTGTTGTGTAAAGAAATGAGAGAGAACGATAAAATTTTTTGTTTCACCCAGCGTGCCACTTTTTTCAAGAAAAGAAACCTACTTTGCTAAACAAAGTTTGACAGCTAACTATCGTCTTCCCTAAAAATATAGTTTTTAGTTTTACATGTTCTAAGTTACGTAATTCATGGTATGTTTGGTTTTTAATGATTTAGACTTACTGTTAATACCTTATAAAATAATACCATGGTGCGGTGTAGCGTTAAAGGGTGTTAAAGTGATAGTGGAACGAAAATGCCTGGATTGTCTTTTCACTCGTAAGTATACAACTCTTTATCAGTTTATAGGCCTTCATGATATTTCAGCGTGTTAATATATTGTGTATCACGTGCTGTTGACTTGAATACATTGTTTAAAAACCACAAAAATAACAATTATAAATTTTAACCTAAAAAATTTTGTGTTGCCAACTTTTCTACAAATTGTTACCCACTATTATGGGAAATAATAATATATATTCTGCAGTGTGTATTTAATTAAATATCTGAAATATTCAATGGCTTGTTCCAGTTTTCCTGAACCGGATAATTTACGACAAATTTGGATTGTAGCTACAGGATGAACAGATTGGAAACCAAAACCGAAGGTTAGAAAGTATTACGGCAATCACCACCACCGCGACGCTGCCCCGCCGAAGACAATGGACACTCTTGGTTCCAACTTCCAACATTGAACCTGAGGGACGTAGTTAATTAAGTTAGAGATAATTTAAATGTAATTTTTTTATTACAATAAATTATTATTAAGTAAATTTCGTTTTTTTTGCGCGTTCGCGGGTCGGTCAATATAATTAACGTGTGTATCTGTTAATACTTACGAAAATAAACATTCTTTTATTTTTTTTATTTTATTTTATAAAAAATAATGAACAATCGAGTTTTCATCTACATTATCATTACATACACATTTTTATATGGGATTATGATAATGATATATATTATACATACTAGTGGTCCACCCCGGCTTCGCCCGTGGTACATATTTCGCAATAAAAGGTAGCCTATGTCCTTTCTCAGGTATCAAAATATCTACATACCAAATTTCATGCAAATTGTTTTAGTAGTTTAGGCGTGATTGAGTAACAGACAGACAGACAGAGTTACTTTCGCATTTATAATATTATATAGTATGGATTATATAATATATAGGTATGTGTATATACATAATATGTATTACCCATCTAAAAGTAATATGTTTATTATATACTAGCTGCGCTCCGAAAACCATACATACATATGTACATACATAATTACAAACATTTTCTCTTTATAATATTAGTATAAACATGTAAGTATGTAATGTGGATATCTCATTATTATCCACTTATGTTATGTGAATAATGATATTGAGAGATTTGTATCTTACAAATTGCGGGGTAAATTTTCCCTCACATGGTAACCCTAAATATTGTGACGTATTCTTTTTTATCTCTTTCTGCGACACGCATTGCCGGTGTCTATTGGATTCTCTGTCTACGCTGAAAATACACAAACTAGTGATTTTTTGCTGTTGGTATACTGCCTTTTCGAAAATTAAGTTGGCAACACTGAACATTATCGTCCGATAGCCACTGGGAATATCGGTGTCGGCTCCGATATCCGATATCGGACCGGACAATGTGAAAGACAGGCACATACAGTGCGACACAAAAGAGATGAAAATAAATGAGGGCGCCACCGTCGCTCATATAGCAACACTGATACTGCGACGCAAGCGATCTTGATACTATAGAATAAAAATCCAAAAATCTATATAATATAATCTAAAATAAATACCGCGATTTAAACCGTTATAATTGTTTCATTGTAGCAATAGTGTAATTTAAGACAAAAATACATTAGTATTTTAATTGACCTACCTAGGTCAAATTTTACTTAAATGTATTTGGAATTAGTTATTTTATAAAAATCGGTCAAGTGTTTAGACTGCAGAGGCACACATAGAATCAAACATACAAACAAACAAGCATACATGCAGCTCAAATACATTACCCTCTTTCTGGGTCCGTCGGGTAGAAAAAAACAAGGCGATTTGAAAACCACATATTTTTATTTTTTTTTTGTAGATAAATTTTGTACATTAATATAATTCATCAAAATCTAAATATTCTACTCCTTCAAAGGACTGATCATCACTCTGTTTCGAAGTACTGGCAAGAGGGTACGGGGCATCTTCAGTATCTGTAAATATGATACAGTAAATATGATTTTTTTTCTTATGGTTTGATTGATTAATAGATAGATAGCTGTATGAAAACAGTTATCACTATACTATGTAGTAAAATCTAAACTAGGTACTTTATTTGAGGCTGGTTGGATTGGATATAACTTCTTGACTCAAATTGTGCTGGTCGCACTATAAAAACTAGTTTTTGTTTACATACAAATAACCTCAAATTAAATTGCGAAAACGTAATAATCGCCATACATACATACATTAAACACTCGTTACTAATGGAATATTCTATTTTACGTAGTACTGAGCAAAAATAAATGGAATCTCACCGGTATATTCTGCTGTACGTTTGTAAACGTTTTCCAAATCAGTCAATAAATTTCCAGCTTGAAATTCGGACAAACACCGAATAAAAACTTTATACACCACATCACGGACACCGCTACGTTTAACCTTTTTCATGATGTCTCCTTTTTTATTTAAATTTCTTGTTCTAAATAACAATTTTATCTCAATAATTCTCCACTTCTCGAAAAAAACAACAAATTTTTATTCAACTTGACAGCTACATTGCCAATTCAGGGTTGCCAGGTAATGAAAAACGAATTAGTTCCAAAATAATTAATTTCATCTCTTTTATGTCGTACTATATTTCATACATTTTACTTTCCTCCGATATCGGATATCGGCTATCGGCTTCCGATATCCGATATCGGATCGGATAATGTGAAAACGCTCGCATTATGCCGCATAATGCGCTCTAGTCACTAGTGCTGTAATTGGAAACCGGGCTTGGAAACCGAGGCTTCATAAGTTCATGCAAGAATCAAGATTTGAGATTGCAATTAGCAAGCTTCATGCTACTCTATGCTTCATGCTTGGCATTTGGCAATTGACATTTAATTTTTAAATCGAATATGATTTTTTAATTATCAAGAATTAGCAATTAATAATTTAATACAGTAGTGCTTAGATTACAAAATAAAATACAGATGGAGCATGTCAATCATTCATCGCCCTTGTCAAAGAAAATACGAAATAAAAAACGAATACGTTCCTCCGCTACTCCGCTAGTGCTATAGCGATTCTAGTGTCATGCAATACGTCAAAAGGGGTTTGATATTTTAGTAAAAAAATGCTGTCTTGTGATATTAAAACGCTGTAAAACTTGTTCCCGAAAACAAACAAAAAGATAAAACATCGTTTTACAGATTTTCTGTAGATTATTTGGCTTATTTAATTTTATATACAATTAATAATTTTACAAATACGAAGGAATTCAAAACTTCAACGTATGCTGCCAGTATTTTGAAAATGAATTTGCTATTTTTAGGGGTAAAATGGTTAAAAGATATTAGGAGTAGTGCTGTTGGATTTTTCGATCGTGAATGTGATTATTTGTATAGTGCAATAAAAGTTCATGGTCATTATTAGATTATTTTAAAAAGCATTATACATTTTTTTGTTACTTTTATAAAAAGCGTCGTTTTCGCTTGCGATTTAATTCATGTGAACTCCATGATGGATATGATGAAAATAAAATGTCCCGCATTCTCGACTAAAAACTACCGCTATTCGCATTCATATGTTTTGAAAAATAAAAACTTTTTTTAATGTAATTTATTTAATAAATTTAATGTAATTTATTTAATAAATTTAATGTAATTTATTTAATAAAAATTGAATAAAATTATTTTGTCCATGTATAACTTTAGTAGATAGGTACTTTAAGTAACAAAATAATTTTTACAATATTATAAAATAATATCAAAAACCCGAATTTATATTAAAATAAAAATTCAAACATGACTGCTAATAATTTATGTAGCCTACGTCACTACCACCACAGCTACCTTCATAATTCAGATGATTGCAATGACACCTCACAAGTCACAACTCAAAATCGATCCAACAGTTTATACTGCAGGGCGTGTCAAAGAAATATTATACATACATACCTACACTCGAAAAACATAACCCTCTTTCTTCCGTAGTCGGGCAAAAATTTGGGAAATTTTTCATTATCTGGTAACATAACACGCACACAGAAGCACCGTGTTCGTTCAGTGCAGCGGCGAAATGACAGCACACATAGCTTTATGGAAATGACGATAAATCTTTCGGTTTAGTTCGGCATCGCTCCATCTGTCTTTTATTTTGTAATCTAAGCAGTAGTGCTATTTCTTACGTGTTGAAACGTTATTTTCATTCAATATATTACAATGCTTTTAATAGTTTACAATTTGCCTGGAACTGTAAGTAACTTGTACATCATTTTTTGATTCAGTATAACACTTTTGGTATTTGGTAATATGTATTGGTTTTTATTCATCCCAGATTTCATATAACGAGGTGAAGGATCTATTTAAAAGGAATAGTGGATTGGATGAAGTAATTCTAGATAACCTTGTGGATGACAAGCCCGGTACTAAGCGAGTTACTGTAGGATTGGCGGAAGAAAGCGATGCCGCTATTTTTGTCAGGAAAATAAATGGAATGTACATCAAAGGACATCAGCTCTTTGTCGAAAATGTTCGACAAAAGAAGGTAGGCTCACTTTTATGTTCTAAATTTTCAAATAAAATACAATGTAATATAAAAAAACTCTCAAGAGTTAAAATTATTGTATAATGCAATTTTGTTGATTATCACACTGAAAAAATACAATTTTTTAAAGTGAAACTTTTATTACATCGTCTCAAACTTTTTGGTCTGTGTAGCGCATGTCGCGTGTATCGCGGCTGCAGAGTAGGTATACCTACTCGGCCGTCGACCGTCACGCGACATGCGCTACACAAAGCAGTGTTCGGAACCGTTCGAACAGTTTCACTTTTACCGTGGTTTCATAAATGATAAAACCACACAACATTTTTTTAAAATGGGATCTTACTTTTCTTTGTTGTGAATTCATTTTTAAGTTTAATCAAACCTAACCAACATTAATATAATATAAACATCATTTTAGGCTTCCGAACAACCATACCGATCACTTGCAAGTTATTTACCTGATGCGCAGAAAATCTCTAGTAATCCTGTAAATAATCAATCATATGATGTCAACAGTCAATATAATATGCCTAATCAGCAGTATAACATGGCAAATCAGTTTATGAATCCATATCAACAACTGTTTGATGTAAATATTATGCAATATTATACGCAACAAGAACCGGTAAGTTGCATTTTTATTTGATTTTTGAATATTAATCATAAACAATTGTTCTCAAGGAGAAAATATGCTGGAGGGTATGTTTCTATATAAATGACTATAAAAACAAATAATACACACACATTCAATTGCAATGTGCCCAAACTTTAGATGAATATTACAATAGTGTTTTCAACACATTATTTTATCAAGTGTTTTGTGAATAGGGAAGTGCTTGACCACAATTTTGCTTATGTTAAGCTGAGATGTGGTTTAAGATGGTATGTACCCTAGATGGTACCTGGTCACTCTACACTTGAAGATACTTATATCATTTGTTATGTGTCTACATCGGACGACATAGTGTTGCTTAGATATCACATAAGTTAGATTTAAAACAACAAGATGCACCCACATACACATATAAATGTTCCTAACAGGGTGTTTCATTTTACACTATCTATATCTACATGGTGTCTACAAAAGGTATGCTTGATGGTCAACATTTTCTACCAATTTGTGCAGTCAACAAGTTAATATTTAGCCTGATTGCTGTACAAATTGCTACATTATTGTCTATAAATACAATAATGTACATTAAACTGTGTCTTGGTGTTGTGGAACAAGGGCCTAGTACTTTTAGGAAAATTATATAGGTCTGGGTATAGTTCACCCGAGGATATAAATCCATCAATAAAACCTTGTATTCATAGTAATTATTTGTTCAGCATTGTTAAATCAACATGTTACAGAGTTGCTAGAAACATAATACATATGTTGCGGAGTTGTTAACAACATTGCCAAGGTCTCAATTGTGGGCCGATAATATTCAGACAAGGTTTCCAGCAACATACTTATACACCATGAAATATGTTGATCAACTGTTGCTCAACAAATGTTTATTGTGAATAATTTATTTTTTTATGTCTAGACGTGCCAATAAAGCATTATTGCATCAGTGGCGCCCCCTTGTTATAGTGGTTAATGCATGAGCCCAGAACCGAGAGGTCCTGGGTTCAATTCCAGGTAGAGATGAAGAAATGTATGCATAATGCCAGATGCATTCATTCATGCCTCACTAGGGGACACGGGACTTCACTTTTTTATATTGGTGGCTGCAAATGGCCAATATTTTTAGTGTATGTGTCGTGGCCATATCGTAAATTTGCTCATTTCATGATATGATGGCCACGACATATATAAGCTTAAATGTGTTCCCTGGCATTATTCTGAGTACAATCCAAATAAAGACAGTCAAGTTAACTTTTCATAGCTATCTTGATTGCTTTTTAGGTCAGTAACGTAAGTTTCACTGGGAAGCCGGTGAAATAGTTTGGTTTGTCTGTACATTGATATTATAGATGAGCTGGCTGAATAATTCCTTAAACTAGTTGAGGAATATTGGTCGAACACAGTAGTTTGAATTCAAACTACTTATATATGCCAAATAATATTTTTGTTCTTTTAATATTTTCAGTTTTCCATTTTATACTTGAAAACATAAGAAAGCAATATAAGTTCTTTTATAAAATGTTCACAGAATACAGTGGTACAATCCACACCCCAGGCAGCTCAACCAATGCAACCTTCTTTGTTTCAAAGTAATGTTCCATATTATCAACAAGCTCAACAACAATTTCAACAAGATGTGGCGGCTTATCAGCCAAAGAATATTCGAATTTCTGTTCCAAATACTCAATACCCTCTACGGCCCGCAGAAACGTTACGAAGAACTGATGACATACCAAAACCACAACATAGCTTCCAACGGTCATTTGGTGACAATAACAAGCAAAGTTACCCAAATGACCGGGATAGGAAAAGTGGTCGCGATCGCGAGGTCAGCTATGGACGTAACGATCGTCGTGATGATAAGAAATTTAACTACGAACGTGAGACGAAATTTGATCAGAATAGGAGCCGTGAGCGCTCGGACTATCATGCCGACTTTACAAAATCAGGGCCATACTCTATTGATCGCAGGAATTTTGCTGATACGGACCCCGACTTACGATCACGGATTGATGAGAAAGTACGCCAAAAAGATTATACAGGATACGATAACAAATCTGTGTATCGCGAAAAAACGCAATCGCGCTTTTCTAAAAAAGACGCTGGACCATCTGGAAGAACTAGATCTAAACTGAATACAAATTTTAACCAAACTAGCAACACGCATACCTCCGATCGTGACTCATACCGAGACTCGTCTACTCGTAATGATCAAAATCAGGGTGGTAATATGAAGCGAAAGTTGGAAGCGCCACAACAATCCAAACCAAAAAAGCCCAATACTTTCGCTGTACCACCGAAGCAGTTCGTCGCACCCCCAGCTCCAACAGTGAGCGGCAACGATAAGAGTACAAAGAAAAAATTGAAGTTTGAGGAATTGGACGATACCCAGAAAATGAACAGATTTAATACATGGGTTCACCAAGTCGCAGCTGACTTGGCTAAGGAGGTGATAAAATCCGCAGGCGGAGTACGTCATCCAGCTATAGTAGCGGAACTCAAAAAGTGTATCACTTCACGGATATTCGTTATATACGACCAGAGATTCGCATTTGGGATGCCGCAAATTGTAAAAGATTATAGAAAAATGTATAAGCCGCAGGATGACTATAAGTTTTATATTGAAGTGCGGGATAAGGTCGCCGAGAATGCGAAAATAATAGCAAGTGAAGGTACACCGAAAAACCAACAAATACTTGAGAGTGATAGTCGAGTTGACGCGACGTCGGGTGCAAAAGGAACAACTCCGGTAGAATCGTCTCAAGTTAAATCGACACCACAATCGCAGCCTACGTTTCAAAAGAAAATGCCGCCAGCCGGGATGACTACCCAAAATAAAGTATCAGGTATTTATGCGCTACATTCCTATGGACAACATTAAAATAGGCAGATTTTGTTTTCTGATTGTATGTTGTGTTTATGTCATATATATTGTTTTATATGACATGGAACATGCATTTTTTGTACATTGTTTATAAATATTTCTTTATTGAAATTCTATTAAATAAAGAAGTGATGAAGAAGGTTATTAAGCAATAGCTTTCTAAGGTACCTATTATAATAAGAAAGTTCCATTCAAATTAAAGACTTAATGAATACAAACAGAATTGTATTCTGAATAAAAAAGCTTTAATTTATTATCATATCTGGCTGCACATAAATGCTTGAAAATAGGACCAGAAAAGGACTGTTCAATCGAAACATGTGTCTATGTGATATGTCCTTTTCTATAGAAGTTGTCCTCTTGTCAAAAAAATATATATGTGACAAGTTTCAAGCAAGTTTTCGTGTCATACATTTATTTAAAGGACTGACCCACTTCAGAAGTGGTTTTTCCAGAGAAGTAGAATGTATGTTTTAAAGAAAACCAGGACGGAATGTTGCTGACGTTACTGTATGGTTTTCTTAAGAAATATTTAATAGACAGAATTCATAAATCGTTTGAATGCGATAAAATCAGAAGTTTTCTATATCTGATTATCAGGCTATAACTCTTATTTAGAGTTAGCTATTGTCCAATGACATTTTTTAGATTAGCCCTTATACGTTCCCACTGCTGGGACACGGGCCTCCTATGAAGGTACAGGCTATAATCCATTACGCTGGCCAAGTACAGGTTGGCAGATGTCACATGTCCTCGAACTTTAGATTCTTCGACATGTTGGTTTCCTCACGATGTTTTCCTTCACCGTTCGAGCAGTGATAATGTTATCGCGTGTGCAGATAAATTCCCTGACTTATAGATTGTAAGTCCGAGGTCCTCACCACTGTATTTCTTTTGGGATGAGTGAATAGTCCTTCTGGGTTACAAGTTTCTAGTTTCAACATTATTTGTGCAGTGGAAATATACAGTTTGTCCCAAAGTGGTGTACTATGCGAAAATTAATTTACTGTTTTGAATACGCTGAAATACATTACGTACTCAAAAATAATGAAACAAACAACACAAAAGGACGTAAAAAATTGATTTGATTTTTTCTTAAAATGTATGTTTGCAACGCAGGCGCAGTTGGTAAATACAAGCGAAGTGCGAACGTATACATGGCAAAGCGATGCTTTAGCAGTCAGGGGTATACACATAGAGTTTTAAGAAATTATCAGATTGGATAAATGCGTCGAGTAACATTTTTTTACGTAATCAACGCATACGTTATTTTGATGGTAGTCACTAAACCTGGGACACTGTATATCATACTGACCAATTCAACTTCCTTTATGCCTCAAATTAATACTTTTTCTATTTTGATAACATTTTCAATGAATCTCCGAAATTCTTTGCATGATTCGTGAGATCGATTTGGTACACACCATGGCAATATTGTTGTATTTTATATTATTAGTTTGCTAGATGCGTCACTTTATGGCATAATAATAGCCCTCCAGACCAAAGTTGATCATGTCGGCCAGTTTCAACTGAGACTAGCCAACTTCAAGAGCTATATTATAGTGCACTAGTTTACGAGCAAAGACAAGTGCAAGCATTATAGTCGCATTGAATAATCGACTTCATCAATATACTAAAAAATGCCGGTAAATTTTGAGACGCTCTATAGGAGTTGTAAAATATAATTAACAACAAAACTATAAAGGATGTCTCAAAATTTGGTGATATTTGTTCCTTTTTTTCCTCCACTTTTTTATCAAGTGGATCTGCGGATTTTTAATATAGACCACATAAATAGTTTCTGTGACAAAGAAACGGACGACATTAGTAGTAATCTATATTATACTTTAGTTTCTATAAGCTTAATGTATTTGGATTGAATCTGAATATAAAAGAACCTCACATGCTAAATACAGCATACCTATTAACAGTAATATTTATCTCCTACGTCACGGTATAAGATTCTGCGAGAAAAGTCCTTCGAGTCGGTTCCTTTTTTATAAGTAAGATTCAAAGGGGTAATTTGCTGTGTAAGAATAAATGGGAGAGTATTAATGATGACGAGCACGTGTCATATACTTTACTTCATCATTCTTAATATGTAACACTTTAGCAAAGTATTTACACGCTGTGTTTACCTATAAGTAAGTGTAAAAAATTGTACTTTCATTTTGATATTTCATTTTTAAACAAACGTTGGTAAACCAATAAATAAATATTGTCAGTCGTTCGAAATCGCGATCAAACACTAAGACATAAAGTTTTTAATTATATAATATTATATATGCTACTTTTTAACAAATATATATTCATGTTTTGTATTTTTTCATAGGACCCAGGGAACAAGCTGCTACGAAGACCGCAACGCCGTATGTTAATCAGTTAAAACCATCTGCTCCTGGCAAACTACCTTCATATCCCGGTGGATTAGGTTCGTAATTATTTAATTATTTATATTGTATAAATTATAAACAATTTTTCAAAAGGTGGATTATTTTTGCAGATCGACAATTTTTTTCTATAAAGTATAAAGTTTATAGTATAATATGTAGTAATGAATAGATTCATTTTTTTAATAATTAAAAATAGATATCTATTATACTAATTAAGTACCTAATTACACAATGTAAAAAAATAACATTTATTTTTCTATTTACAGATAAGAAAAAATACAATGGTGAGTACAAATTATACAGGTGTAAGACTCGTACACGCGCGCTGTGTACTTGAAGTTTTTTGTTAACTAAAACAAAATCAACAAAACCACTGCTTGATTGCGAGATTTCGATTTCGATTGAAGATTTTTAACAAATATTCTTTGTTACTTGTGAAAAAGTGTTCCTTATAAAAAATTATTCCTTATCGTAAATCATTTTTAGTTTATGGTGCTAAAATAATAATCTAAATTGGATTCATGCTCATTGTTATATTGAGAATAAATACAATTTTACAGAAATAAGGTTAAAAGCAGCTGAACAGTTCTTCGAGGAAGATAAAATAGGACAAAACTTAAACGAAGTTGACCGCAAAGCACTGAAAACAGAAATAACCGAGTTATGTAAAGTAGTGAGTATCTATATTTATTACATAATATTTTTACTAGATGAGGGTAAATAATCGGGTCTAAAGTCACGTAATAAACCAAATAAAGTCGAAAATGAATTTCGAAAAATGAGTTAACGGATTGCATTTTAAAATATGTTTCCACTATAGATATTTCGTTTATAAGTAAATAAACAGTTTGTAAAATATATTAGTGTTTAAAATAAAACATTTTTTTTTAGGTAACTGCAGCCTGTGAAGAAGTTGACAAAGAAAATTGTGTAGAGAGTAAACACAGATGGGCTAATGTAAGGAAAAGTATTGAAAAGGTTAGTGCATGCAAAACTGGTGGTTACCTATGGGTGTCTTAAAGCAGTATTATATCTAGTGTGGAAAAGTGACAGCGCTATATAGGATACTGGAAATAATACTGCTTTAAGAAATAATGGAATTGTGTGACTGTGAAATATACTATGAATAACACCGCCTGTTGTGTTCTTTTATTGACATATTGTCTATTTGTATTTATCTCTGTGGCGAAATTAAAGCATTTTTGATTGATTGAAATATTTATTTCATATAGATCGTATCAGTACAAGTCGCTGAGAGAATGTCCAACTCGCCGAGCTTCCTAAAAGTACGCATACAGTTCAGACCGAAGAAACCGAACCGAGAGATTTTGGAAAAGTTCCTCATGGAATATGGCGTTGTCAGCTTGAAAAATTCCAAGAGAGCGAATATGTTTATAGCTGGTTGCAAGTGTTTCAATGGGTACGATAGACTGTGCAGTCTTAAAGAGGCTGTTGTTGGTAAGTCGTTTTATAAGTAATATTATTTTAAAAATTTCTATCGTGAAAAAAAAGGTATGTCTGTTGGTTAGTCACCAATCTATCTATTCTATTATAGTACTGCTGCAACTTCAAACCCAGATACTCAATACATTTTTTTTTGGCGATAAAATAATATTTAAAAATAGATTGAATTGTTTTTTTTTAATCGGACCAAAACAAATAATATTTTCTCTTGATTGAACAATAGATTAGTCATAGAATTTTCTTATTTCGTTATCATAAGCGGTGAATTTGTTCATGTTGCTTGTAAAATCCTAATATACATATATAAATCTCGTGTCACAATATTTGTCCTCGATGGACTCCTAAACCACTTAACCGATTATAATAAAATTCGCACACCATGTGCAGTTCGATCCAACTTGAGAGATAGGATAGTTTAAACATGTAGGTACCACGGGCGAAGCCGGGGCGGACCGCTAGTCTTCTAGTATAAATTGAGAAATACGTAATTTTTATTACAGATGAAAAACATTTAATCATCAAACCGTTCCAACTATGCGGACCACCGCTAAAGGGTAAATTGAAAGCAAAGTATGGGAAAAATCAGAATCAAGTTAACAACGGGGATGATGATGATGATGATGACGATGATGGTGATGAGAATGATGCTCAATGTGACAATAGTAACGAAAATAATGAAGTTTCTGATCACGATAAGAGCGTAATGATTATAGAAGAGAAACATGATATAATTCAAATAGATGATACAGACGGCGCGGAGGGAGAGAATGACGAAGCTATGGAAATTGAAAAGGATATTAACGAAATATGCAAAGAATTCGTTGATAATATCGATGAAAATAACAGTGAGATTCAAAATAAGGATATCAATGAACAATCTAATACGATCAACGATAATAATCAGTCACAACCTGAAGATTTGGCTGAAGAAACTACAAAAAATGATACTAATAAAGACCCAGAGAATACTCAAGACAAAGAAACATTCCATGATCTAATTGTAGGTGATGACAGCTATGTGATTCTTGATGATGCAGATGATGAAAATAAAAACGAAACAATAACTCAAGAAACTTTACAGGAAGTAATTCAAAATACTGATATAACTGAGGAGGATTTGGAAGATTTTTAAAAACAATTTTTAAGTTGTGTAACTATTTATTATAAATACGTTACATTATATATTAAGATATTTAAGTTGAACTTAATTGTAAGATATGCTAAAATATTGCCTTTTTAATAAAGGTCTCAAAATATATAATAATAAAAACTATATTAGTGCGCTTCCCTCTGCTTATTCTTATTTCTGAAAAGAAATTGAAATAAATTAAAAAATATTGTAAGTTTGAAATAGAGTTTTAAATAATTGAGTAATACATATTTTTAATCTTAATCTTAGCCGATTAAAAACTGATTATCATTTGAGCAGCTAAGAAATTATTAAAAGCCAGCTAAAAATAGCAGCAGCAAAAAATACAGAAAAAAAGAGCTTGTGTGCCGAGCACACGTGTCAGAAGTGAAACTTTTGCAAGATTCAAAGATACCAAAATAGTCGCCTTACTCTATGACGTGACGGCATTGCCATGAAGCTACCTTGAAATTTTACTCTCAACGCGCCTAAAGAAGTTTCACTTCAAAAAAAATAAGGCAAAAATTACATTTAACATCGCAGTCTTCTGTCCAATCGTCTAAATCATGGCTCAACTCGTGAATAGGCAGATCTAGAGGGTCGACGTTACTGCTGCTGACTTGGGAGCTAGTCATGTCAGAATTAGTAGAGTCTGGAATAAAAATATTAAAAAGATATTATGTATTTGCATTGACGTATTAAAAACAACTGGACTCGCAATTTTAAGGTGAACGCACACTTATCCGAACTAGTCGAAGCTAATGATTTCTCACACATGCGCAGTGAATGAATCAATAACGTTGAAGAAATCGTTATATAGGTAAACCAGAATCTGATGGCAATTAGGGAAATCAAAATTTTGAGTGTGCAACCCTAGGGAAAATGGACTGAACGATCTTGATACTGCTTATTTTTTAGTTTGTTCTCAATATCATTACATAAGTGGACAATACTGTACTTAATAATGAGATATCCACTTAATATTATATAGGTACATACTTACATGTATAATATACATATTACTTTTATACAGGTAATACATATTATTATTTACACATACCTATATTTGTATGTTCATTATCATTATGCCATGTGAAAATATCGATGTTATATCGATCTTATATCGATAGAAAACTAGACTGCTTATAATTTTTTATAAAATACAATAAAACTATGTTTATTTTCGTAAGTATTAATAGATACACACATTAAAAAATTTACTTGGACAGCTTGGACTTGACGAATAGCCGTATTGGAAACTCCTGTAATAAGTTTTAAGTTTTCATAAAATTATATTCCAATCAACAAACAATATTATAGTTACCTACATATAATATTTTTTAATTGAAAGTATCAAAGCGGGTAAGTCCAATTTACCAATAAAATCTTCTAAATTGAAAATTGTGATGTGTTTGACCCTTCTTCATCAAATATTTTTCTATACACATTATAAACAACACCTCTTGCTTGTGATCACAGCGGCTTTTTCGACATTTTCGAAGATTTTTTAGACAAAATCCTAAAAATTATTCATCAACTGCAAAAAAGACAAATAATTTGACAACCAATTTGATAGTTGTCAAATAAGTTGCCACATGAAAATCTTTTATTTCATAAATATAAATATGCCATCAGATTCTGGTAGACCTATAACCACGCCTATATTAGCATCTGTATGTTTATGTGGTAGGTACTCCTTTTGAGTAAGCTTTTCAATGTTATATAAAATTAAATGAAATTAACATATTGAGTATGATTTTGAATCTAGTTGTTAATGGTATGTCAATGAGAATTTTTCACTTTTATTTGAAGGTACTTCTGAGAATTGTATATAGAACTTGTTTTAAGTTTTGTATCGCACTGATATTATAAAAGTATTGACAATTATTTTTATTTCCTATATGTCTATAACATAAATGTTTCATTATAATAGACATTATATTATATCTTTAATGAAAAAAAAAAAAACTTAAAAAAAAATTGTAAATGTGTTCTGTATGTATAACTCTTGGCAAGTAATATTCGTAAATGATAATAATTCCATCACATTATGTAATATACAATCTGGATAGAAATTTTTGCTCTGGAAACCCATATCATTTATTATGACACATCTTTTATATACATAAAAGTTTCTCAAGCTACATCACGACATTAACGACATTTTTTGTGCGTCCAACGACGAAAAACACATTTTACAAACGGCATTTACTTGTCTATGGTTACAAGTAAAAAAATGGCGTTTTCCAAGGCAAATGTGCTTGGTCGTTATTATTAAAGTGTAAAGTCTTATTTTTAATACGCACAAGACATATCCTAGGATATGATAATATTTATATGACATGGTGTAGTTTGAGAAATATGTATATTTATTACCACTTTTTCGGGGTTGACTTTGCAAATAAATAAAATTACTGGGCATGAGCATTAGCTACCCGTTTTTTACAAATCCGCCTGTGAATGTTAGAACAAATTAAAATCAAGGTGATATAAATATTTGAACACTGTTTGGAACTACAGTAAAAGTAAATAGTAACAAGTGTACAGCAGAATCAAAACCTTTTTTAAAGACAATTGATTCTACGGCTTCACTTAAATACCTGTTTCTTGCTGGCCAAGTTGTTTAGATTCTTGCTGAAGCTCTATAGGAATCTGGCCATTCCTTATCATAGCTTTAAGAGTTAAAACGAACCTTTCGTCTGAGAACATAGGATAAACTTCTCTGTACATAGCTACAATTCTTTTCGTGTTAAATATTACCATGCCGTTTAAAACATGCAATATGCGTTGTTTTATGTTCATGCGCAACATGGCATTAAATAGTGGTCGTGTCTCTTGATCTATATGAATTCTAATGATGTTATTCATCTCTTTCCCGATTATTCGGCAAGGCCAGTATAATTTACAGCCTCGATTTTCGCCAGCTTTGTTGTTTTGATCTTGGGGTCGCTTACGCTCTTTTTTTTGAGACTTTTGTTTTTTAGGTTTTTTGACCGGGACCTCGCTCTCCTCTGAAATGTCCGTGCTTGGCCCGGCATTCTGTGAAATACATTTATTCCGTAACGATTAAGTTAGGAAACTGTAAAAGCGATATCACACTTTGCAAAGATGAAAATCAGACTTTCTTTAGTCTTACCGTAAACGGGATTAAATTTATTTATGCAATAATTCCCGTGCATATTATGGTAAACGTCTGATTTCATCAAAAATAGATATAGAAATGACAAATCAA
Source organism: Colias eurytheme (assembly GCF_061535395.1). Taxonomy (NCBI): domain Eukaryota; kingdom Metazoa; phylum Arthropoda; class Insecta; order Lepidoptera; family Pieridae; genus Colias; species Colias eurytheme. The sequence continues at coordinate 4,462,767 of NC_143006.1, forward strand.
AGCCAAATAGGACCATTTCAGATTGGAGTATTCTAGCGAAAACGTTTGTTAGTACCTATACAAATTGTTGTATGAAACATTTTAAAATAATGTTAACTGTGTTGCAACAAGTAGTAGTCTAAAAGAATGTACAACCAGTGTTTAAAAAATAACAACAAATAAATTAACAATAGTTAGAAACAAAAAATGTAAATCATAAAATCAAAGTTTTAAATTTTAAGTAAATTAATTGCATTGCTAGTCAAATAAAAAAAAAATCATAATCTATACTATAATATTATAAAGCTGAAGATGTTGTTTGTTTGAACGCGCTAATCTCAGGAACTACTGGTCCGATTTGAAAAATTCTTTAGGTGTTAGATAGCCCATTTATCGAGGAAGGCTATAGGCGATATATCATCACACTCGGACCAACAGGAGCGGAGCAATGCGGGTGAAACCGCGGAGCACAGCTAGTATCCTATAATTCTCTATTTTTCAAGACTGTCACTTACTTGCAGCATTTCCAAACGTTTTTGTTCCATAATAAGTTTCTGTTCCGCCTCAACAAGCATTCGTTTTCTGTTTGTCAGTTCTATCTCCAACTAAACATACAATTTAAAAACAACTACTACATATAATATTTTAATTCATAAAACATAGTACTTACATCTAGACGCATATAATTTTGAATAATCATCATCAATAATTAATATTTTGAGTTATCATTCAAAATGTTAACATGAAATAAGTTGTCTAAAAAGCATGTAAATGTCTACAATTGTTGTAATTTTTAATCAATTATTTGGAAGAATCAATATTTCTGGTAACCAACAGAGAAATAGCCAACTACACATTATAGAAGCATGGTGAATCTACTACTTACCCAACTATTGCAAAGGATAAAATTCTGTACATGGGAATGAACATACATCCATATACATAAAAAATTATATTATATATATAAAAGTGCATGCTTAAAATCTATAACTAATTAACCAAAAAAACTACTAAATCTATAATCTACACTCAACTATTTTGAATCATTTTTTTTTACTATATTAATTTATTACAAAAAAGTGAATATTGTAAATATATGTATATATGAGTAAATCTATCTATATATGCAATAATTATTAAATTAAGAGAGTGAACAACATAATATGATGTCCGAGATTTTTAAAATTTAATACAATATTCACAATATACAAATTTTGATATTCCATAAAGATTATACATAAATGCATAACCAAAAATCTTACCTCAATTTTGGAGAGTTCCTCATTAATATGAGGACTTCGGGATCTCACCGGAGAATATGCCCTCTGGTGTTCCACCGGCCATTGCTGATTCTCCTCATAATCATTGTTTTCTTGTTGTATGGCTTGATCATCTTTCATGAAGCACTTTAGTAAGTATATCTGTTGGTCTGTATGTTGGAAAGGATAATCCTGAAGGGTCGCTACAGCCTTCTCTGCAGCGTCGCGTGATTCAAAGCGAATCAACATCTGATTGGACGAATCTGGAGCTGTACTGAGCGATTCTATCCAGAATTTTACTGGTGGCCGTTTGAAAACGAACTGTCCCAGGAAATGCACCATTTTCTGCTTCTTTACCTTTATTTCAATGAACATAACGAGATAAGCATGAACATTTTTATAATTTAGGATTTCTATTTACATTTTGGAAGTTAAACTTTAAACAGGCGTTAATTTTTGCTAGTTGTAGCTGTTTTGTTAAAACAATACTTACTGTTTTCGGAAGACCGCTGACAATAACATAATACGGCATATTTATGAATCGATTTTTATTGCAACAAGAATTACAAGAATACTGTTGCTGAATGTGTGGGCGGTCCTTTTTAATGTCCCTTCTTTGGTAATTTCTCAGTACCGTACCTTTATATTGTAAATTTCCACATACAATATTGATACAATACAAAGCAAATGCAATGCAATTATTGAATTATCAACACAGCGAGCGATCAGCGAAAAGCGAAGAAAATGTCAGTCGAACTCGTTACCATAGACTATATACTGAATACAGAGACTCGTTTATCTGTTATCTGTATGCTCTGTGTGTTGCACACCGCACTGTGTTTTGTATATATGTTCTGTGACTGTGTTGCACGCCACATGCACGCAAGCACGCAAAGTTGCAAGCAGCAAGATTGCTGCAGAGTGCAGATTGCAGAATGCAGATTGCTGGCTGCTGCATATTACTTGCTCTGTGAGGATTCAGAATTATTGTATACACATAAAATCAAATCAGCACAGTAAACAATTTATGCTGACGAAATATTTTGCATACTCATAAAAATGACCGTGATTGCTGTGGATGATGTACCGCCAAAGGTAAGAATATATTTATACTAGTAGTGCATGTTTTTACTCAAAAAAATATCAATTGATATCTATATTTTTGTTTCAGATGCCTTTGAAATTATTTATCAGAAAGCTTTCTTGGATTGTGAAAGGTCATTTTGAGGCCCTCGGGTTTGACTCCAAAACTAATAAAAATAATAGTTCAAAGACTTGTTATATAAAATTGTCGCCGAATTTGAATGTGGGCGATGTTATAAGAAGAATCAATGAGACACCGAGTGGAAAATTGAGGTTTAGAGCGTTTGTGCCTACATCAGTTCCAAATGTAAATATTACCTATTGCATGTTTCTTGAAATAATAGAAGATTTGCAAAGGGCTGAAAATTTTATAAACCTTTTCTTCTATTCTAGTTCACAGGAAAACCTTTAACTTTGTCAAACAAATTGAGGAGAGTTATACACATACCATTGGAATTATCACCGGAAGAGGTAGGTTTATCCAAGTACATTTTTTGACGAATATTTTTCTAGAGCAGGCTTTCCCAAATTAAAATTATTATAATTGTTACTAAAACACCTACATCTAACTGATCTGGTCGCTATAGAAAGTTGTATTCTTGTTATTTAAAACTTGGTTGATTTGGTTCAAAGAAAAAAAAGTAACTAGTTTTTAACATTTCTATGAAAAAAAATTAGACATGTTAAAATAAACAAGCGGCCATTTCTTTATTTAGGGCTGATTTTTCAATGCTTGGATATAACTTATCCGTCCACTAAAGTATTACACGATAATATTAAATTTCATGTAAACTGTCAAATACGGGCAATTAGAATACGTTTTTAAAATGGTAGTTTTATACATTATTTGACGAATAAGTTTTAACCAAGGATTGAAAAATCAGCCCTTAGAGCACAGAGTACCTTTTTATATAATATATGCCTTAGAGTAATTTTAAATGTCATTTATGTTTCAGTGTTTTCTAAAAGTCCACAATGAAATTATCACAGAACTGGTGTACAAGTTTACAGGATTACTGAGAATCAGTCAAAAGACAAATCACAAGCTTTTGGAGAACATTTGTTTTGTAAGTATAATTTTTAATAGTATATGCAATCCTATACTAATAGTTCTATCCTATCCTAATCCAAATAATATTATAAATGCGAAAGTTCGTGAGGATGGATGTGTATGTGTATGTTTGTTAGTCTTTCATGCAAATACTAATGAACCGATTACAATGAAATTGAGCACATAATATATAGAGTGTAACTTGGATTGTGTAATCAATAATATTGTATAATAAATAGGATAGGATAGGTTCTATCTAGGAAATCCCATGGTAACAGGAACTATGCGTTTTTTTTTTAATGCAGGCAAAGCCGCGGGCGTAAAGCTAGTGTTATTTAAACTAATATTATAAAGCTGAAGAGTTTGTTTGTTTGAACGCGCTAATCTCGGGAACTACTGGTCCGATTTGAAAAATTCGTTTGGTGTTAGATAGCTCATTTATCGAGGAAGGCTATAGGCTATATATCATCACCCTACGACCAACAGGAGTGGAGCCACGGGGGTGAAACCGCGCGGAGCAGCTAGTAATATATAAAATTCTTGTATCACAATGTAAGTTACCATACTCTTCCGAAACAGCTTGACCAATTCTAATGAAATTTGTTTACACATTAGTCTGTATCGTCTGTATGTCTGAGATTCGAACAGCATCTATTTTTTATACCCCTAAGTGATAGGAGCAAGGCAGAACAATGTTTGATGGGACAGGTAATATAAATGTTGTGTGAAGTCCCATATCCCCTAGTGGGGTAAGGGGCAGATGCATTATGCATTTGTTTCACTGATCGATTTTCTTTAGGGACAAGTAGGTGATAAGCCTACTGTGTCCTGCCAGACCGAGACATTTTTCTTCATCTCCACTGGGAATCGAACCCAGGATCCCTCGGTTCTACACTCTCTGATTTGACTCTCTCTCACTGATTTGATTACACGCGTTGACACGCGTCAACCACTGTACCTAATCAAATCAAATCAAATCAAAGGAGGATCCTAGGAGCCGGTTGTATTAACATGAAGCCATATTTATCCCAGGCAGTAGCGGAAAAACTGCGACGCGTCGCTAACTCGACTCATATAAACAACACGCCGTTCAAATTGAGCTCGGCGTACAGAAAGGCTCATCCGCATGTTTGTGATTACGGACTTATTATGTCCACTTTGCATATGTTAGAGGATGCGCAGGCGCAACCGAGAACACAGATTAGCGAGAAGGACTTGATGGTTGTGCATGTTAATCCTAATCGTGAGTATTGCATTTTAATCTGATTTCGTTTAACTACATATGTACATAGTATAAAATAAAGTCGCCTTCTCTGTCCCTATATCCCTATGTATACTTGAATCTTTAGAACTACGTAACGGATTTGGATGCGATTTTTTTTATAGATAGTGTGATTGAAGAGGAAGGTTTTTGAATATAATTTATTAGGTTTTAGACATAGCCGTAAACTAGTTGAGCAAATCAAATCAATAATTACAAATTTACAAATTAATAAATATTTTGCTAGCTTACATTTTAATGAGTGAATGAACGATTGATTGAATGGAAGAGTTGATATAAAACAACTTGCACATTCAATAAGAATTTTGGTAATTAGTTGGAGGAAAGCTATATATATATAGGCTTGAGCCTTGCTAGGCTAAGATTAAAGAATAGGAAATTTAAGATGTATTACATCTATATTCTCAATTCAGATTGCAATTATAACTAGTATAAAAACGTAGTAAAAAAAAAAATTACAATGTAAGGGAAGTCATTAAAATAAAACAATCAATGTGGTCAGTAATCAATTTATTTCATTTTTACAGCTGTTGTTACACGTTTTGAGAAAATTAAAGATGATACTAATAAATACTCAGACAGAATAATGAAAAGGGTAAGATTTTAATTTATATATAAGAAATATTTTATTATTTATATCGAGTAATGGAGCGCTTAATAGTTAATATACTTACTCATAATTTTTTTTTAAATGAAGCCTCTTTAGGCGCGCTTAGAGTTAAATTTCAAGATCGCGTCATGGCAATATCGTCACGTCATGAAGCAAGGCGACGATTTTGGTATCTTTGAATCTTGTCAAAGAAGTTTCACTTCTTACACACGTGTCCTCGGCATATACGCTCTTTTTTTCTTAAATATAATTATTCTTATTTCTTATATTCATAAAATTAAATAAATTAATTTTCTAACAGGTACATGAATACATTAATTCGTTAAAAACAGACTCTAATCCGGAACAGACTGATGACGAGAAAGCAAGAGTTAATGTTAGGAAACAATTGAAAAAAGTACAACCGTACTTATCAACGGTAAGCATCTTTAATTGTTTTTTTGGTCCACACTTGTAGTTTTTATGTTTTTAAATAGAATAGAATAGAATAGAAACGCATTTATCCTAAAAAATGATACACTAAATAACAGTACAGTAACAGATAGTACATTAAATAACAGAAAATACTTATAACTAAAAAAACAAGGTATAACTGGGTAAAACAATATGTGACGTAATAATATTATATTATATTTGTATCACCTCAGAGAAAGGGATTACTGACTCAGCATGAAATAGTTATGTTTATCGTGAAATTGCATATAATCTGTGTATGCAAAATGTTAAAAAAAATGAATGGTTAATGCAAATTATCCTTGTAACTAACACCATACCATCACTAACTCAAGAATAGCAGATTGTATGATATACATTTTTATGATATTATTTATAATTACTGCAATTTATTTTTATTTTTTTGTATTACTAGCTGTGCTCTGCGGTTTTACCCGCAGTGCTCCACTCCTGTTGGTCTTAGCGTGATGACATATAGCCTATAGCCTTCCTCGATAAATGGGCTATCTTACACCGAAATAATTTTTTAAATCGGACCATTTCTGAGATTAGCGTGTTCAAACAAACCAACAAACTCTTCTTCTTTATAATATTAGTATAGATGTAGTCTTATATTAATTTTAATTATAAGTATGAATCAATAAATGAATAAAATTGCGACATTAAAATTACTTATCGATGATTATGTTCTTTACAGATCATCAGAGAAGTCACAGCATCGCAATTGGTTCCATTGAATAAAGCACACAAAACTCAGGTATGATTTATTGTTTTTCTATTTTATTTTGTACTAACTGTGCTGCGTGGGTTCATCCGCGGACTAACCTGCGGGATAAATTAAGTATTTGTAATTCTGAAGTACATCAGAAGCTGGTATATCAAGTCTAACCTATATAACTGTAAAGTTTCATCCAAATCCTGTAGTTTTTCCGTGAAAGAGTAACAAACATACACACATCCATTCTCACAGTTATAATTTCTATAATATAAATTGTGTTGCTTGTAAGAGATTTTTGTATGTATGTGTTTGTAAAACTATATGTTTAGTACTTGTAATAGTGTACAATAAAGCATTTCATTCATTCGTTCGTTCATTCATTTATTGGTAGTTAAGTATTGGATTCCAATATTTGTTGGAAGTAGTCTTATTCTGGGTCTTCAGCTACCTACATACCAAATTTCATTGTAATCGGTTCAGTAGTATTTGCGTGAAAGAATAACAAACATCCATCCTCACAAACTTTCACATTTATAATATTAGTAGGATGTACTTTCATTTTTCGTTTTTGTTCAGGTCCCAGAGCTTCCACCGAACTATATGAAACCGATGAAGCAGTCTTTGTGCAACGTGCGGGTATGAAATTATTTTAATTATCATGTAATAATCAAAAGCAAAATAAAACAAAACAAAAAAAAGATTATCTTAGGGCCGATTTTTCAATCCTTGGTTAAAATTTATCCGTCCAATAAAGTATTACACGATAATATTAAAATGTCACGTAAACTGTCAAATACGGGCAATTAGAATACGTTTTTAAAATGGTAGTTTAATACGTTATTTGACGAATAAGTTTTAACCAACGATTGAAAAATCAGCCCTTAATGTAATTAACTTACTATATAAAGAAATCCAACTTTTTATTTAAGCCTAATCCAATCTTACAAGTTTTATACTTTTCAAGAAAGAAAGAGAAATAAATAGTGAATTGTGTGCTTCTTTGCATTCATAAATAGTTCTCGGTAAAAAATTTGGGCTTAGAAACTTCTGAACAGCAATACAATTTAATTCTTGCTCTTAAAATCACTAAATCACTTTGTCACTAAATATTTTTCGAAGTGTTATTGAAGTGAAACTTATTTAGGCGCGTCGAGAGTAAAATTTCAAGGTCGCATCATGGCAATACCGTCACGTCATGGAGTAAGGCCACGAATTTGGTATCTTTGAATCTGGCCAATGAAGTTTCACTTCTGACACGTCTTTTTTTAACTATATTAGTTATATATCTATAACTCATCGCTTTTATGTACATACTATATGTCTATTTTTTTATATAATATTCAACAGATATACAGTGAGCCATATTTCCCTGGTAACGAGGCAGTGAAAGGTTTTCTAAAGAAATTCTCCGCAAGATCGATACACAGAGCGGACACCATGTTTAACTTGCTTCATGTGAAAGTCTCGCGACAGGCGTATAATAAGATGTTGGCTCATGATGGGACTATAATAGGTAATATGCTCCCATATGGGACAACTAGCTTTCCGCCCGCGGCTTCGCCCGCGTTTTCAAAGAAAAACCCGCATAGTTCCCGTTCCCGTGGGCTTTCCGGGATAAAACCTATCCTATGTGTTAATCCAAGTTACCCTCTATGTGTGCTTAATTTCATTGTAATCGGTTCAGTAGTATTTGCGTGAAAGAGTAACTAACATCCATACATCCATACTTACAAACTTTCGCCTTTATAATAGTAATAGGATGTACAGGAACATAATTCTGATCCCATCTATACAGTATACTAATAATATTAAGCTGAAGAGTTTGTTTGTTTTAACGCGATAATCTCAAGAACTACTGGTCCGATTTGAAAAAATATTTCGGTGTTTGATAGCCCATTTATCGAGGAAGGCTACAGGCTATATATCATCACGCTAAGACCAACAGAAGCGGAGACTCGCGGGTGAAACCGCGGAGCGCAGCTAGTATAATATATCTGTGTATGGAATATACAGATGGATTTTTGAGACGGGTCAGTAAGGGCAGGTATCCTTACCGTTACAATTACAGGAATACTTTCTCAGGAAACCATGCATAACTTTTTAAGATATTTTAAACTGCATTCACAGATTTTGGAAAAATAGTTTGCAATAAAAAGGTCTGTTGCTGTGTATATCCCATACTTATGTATGATCCCACAAGTAGAACATATAGCGTCAATGATAGCATATGCAATCCCATCTCATATGGAAATCCCATAATTCAGCTAAAAGTCAATGAAATTGAAATTCCATTTGTGATTAAACCCGATGTTAACTATTTATTTACTCATTTGGTTTAAATAACTTCATTCGAAGCTCAATCCCATATAGAATCCCATTGCAAAGAATTATATTGACAGTTTATTGCACAGAAACATCTTCTCCTTTATCCAATACTAGCTTCCGCCCGCGACTCCGTCCGCGCGGAAAAATTAAGATTTATTTTTTTTCTACGTATTTTTCCGGGATAAAAAGTATCCTATTTTACGCCCAGGATAATAAGGTATAATTATACCAAGTTTCATCGAAATCGAACCGTTAGTTTTCACGTGATGCCTTCACATACAGACAGACAGACAGACAAAAAATTTTTTTATCACATATTTGGGTTTGGTATCGATCCAGTAACACCCCCTACTATTTATTTTTTCAATATTTTCAATGTACAGAATTGACCCTTCTACAGATTTATTATATGTATAGATAGATTATTATGTACTTATTTAACTAAATATTGATATACCATATGATTTCCCACTAGATTATACCTTCTGTGATCTGACACGATGTTCGATGTATTTTATTTGGATATTATGATATTAGAAGTAAAAAGGTGTAGATAATTTACCAACACAACATACGATCTTTAAAAACGGCACACTAACGCATACACGATTAGACGTCAAAGTAAGATGGCATGATTCACATCATCGTGAGTGTGAAAGAGATAACTGAAGTTAATTCTGGCTAATTACATAATATGTCCGTGCCCCGATAGCTTTTAGCCTATCTACACCTTTTTACTTATAATATCATCAGTTTTTAATATATTTTCAGCGGACTGTAAGCTTTACATACGCGGGACAGATTTTCCGATATACAAGATTCCTCAAGAGGTTATACAGCAAATATCACAAGGTTCAGTTCCGATTAAAAATTGGTGAATTAAATCGTGTGAATAAATTAGTTTATAAGGAATGGATAAATATATGATTATGAGCAATATTGTTTTTTTTTAATCTCAGTTATAGCACCTTGAATGCTATAAAACTAAAAAAAGACGTGTGGCACTCGGGGACTGCCGCGGTAAAGCTATTGCATGCTATGTCTTCAAGCCACACCTCCGAGCCCGTCGGAGTGGGGAGCGTGAGGTTTTTCGTTACTAAATTTCAGGATTCGGTCCCCGCGCTCAAGGCCCGCGATAAAAGCTATGCAATAGCTTAAAAATAAATAAAGTTATTAGAAAATGGGAGGTTTCTGCTTCTTATTCTTATTTTAATGATGAAAAAATTTTTCAATTAGATTTGATCTGTTTGTTCCTAATATTTTATAATTAAGCTTACTCCTATTTAAAAGCAGGTAATTGGGAAGCCAATTTAAAATTCACACCCATGTCTTAAAATATTGCTTGGCATAACATAGTATACCGTTAGAAAAATTATTCAACTCAAAAATATTAATAACTAGTCACATTTAAGATATATATTTCATAGTGTACACTGTGTGTACACTAGTAATTTTAGCAGATACTTATTACAATTATTTTTAAATAATATAAAATGTACGTGGGTGGTGGAAAATTTATATTAAATATTCATTTGGGTACTATTTGCCAATCCTTACAAGCAAGTTCTTCTTCGCAAGTAATAAATATTATTAAATATCATTAATTAATTGTAATGATTAAATTGTTCAAGTTCACGCGTATATCATTTTTTTCGTGCGAACATTCGTGCATTGTACGAATGTTTATACGCAAGTGAGTGTTCCGGCTCCGGGTCTATGGTTCCGGGTAATGCTAGGTACTTTAATGATAAAACGTCTTATCTGAGTAACTATAATAAAGAGTTCAATTTTCACAAAAGTTACAAAGATATCTTATATATAAAATTCTCGTGTCACAATGTTAGTCTGCATACTCCTCCGAAACGGGTGGACCGATTCTCATGAAATTTTCTGTGCATATCGGGTAAGTCTGAGAATCGGCCAACATCTATTTTTCATATGTACCACGGGCGAAGCCGGGGCGGACCGCTAGTTTTATATAATATTAGACACGAGTCACGACACTTCTAAGCCAAGCTTCCATGCTAAAAGATAGTCACTTGTTCTGTGACTGCAACTGGCAACTATCAATTAGTATAGTGTCATAAAAATTTATTGTCAGATTTAGATGTCAAGTGTCAACTTTGAAGTTTGAGGCTTGAGCGCAGAGCGATTGCTTCGCCTTTATAAATTAATTCATATTACTTTCCTATTAAAAACTTACTAAATATTACTCCGTGGGTGATATAAAATTGGGAATATAAAATTAATCGCTTTAGAAATTTTATTCTTACAAAAGTTTTTATACAGTCTCACAAAAATGACTGTAATTGCCGTAGATGGTGTGCCGCCAAAGGTAATAAATAATATTGTTAGTTTTAGAAGCTGCTTGATTTAATTACACAATAACATAAAGAAATAAGTAAATAGCTTTCCGCCCTCGGTTTCACTCGCGTTGTTACAGAAAATTCTCATGGGAATGTGATGTTTGACCGCGGTAAAAAAGTAGCCTATAACTAATATCTTGAATCCTAACTATATCCAGACACCAAAATCATATCATAAAATGGTTCTGTTGCGCCGTTAAAAATAAAACAAACATACACCTTCGCAATTACAATATAACTAAGGATATCTAATTATTGTTTCAGTTAACAATGAAGCTATTTATAAGAAAGCTTTCCTGGATTGTGAAAGGTAATTTTGAAGCTCTCGGCTTTGAGTCTAAGATAAACAGGCCGAAGATTGGTTATATAAAACTATCAGCCAATTTGAATGTTAATGATGTTTTAAAAAGAATCAATGATAGCGAGACACCAAGTGGAAAATTGAAGTTTAAAGCATATGTCCCTTCATCAGTTCCAAATGTAAGTACCTATATAATAATATAGTAAATATAAAACTATTTTTGTTTGCAATTATTTAATTTTGTGTCAATATGCAAAATGGAGGAAAATCTGGGTAGTTGCATTATTATTTACCTACCTAAAAAGTCCAGAAGCGAAGTGAATAACATGTTATTGCAATTTGTCATTTAAATTTAATTATCTTGTCTACTTTTTGTTGGCTCGTAATGAGTAATATAAACATTATTAAAACATTTCTAAATGTCTAGTAATCTTCATATTCCCGTTTTAGTTATCGGCAAAACCAGCTACATTACCAAACAGGATGCGCAGAGTGATGAATATACCATTGGAATTAACACCAGAGGAGGTAAGTCTATATTGTAATAATAAAAAGCTGAAGAGTTTGTTTGTTTGACCGCGACAATCTCAGGAACTACTTTACATCTAAAAAAAGTATTGCGTTAGGTTTATATTGTTTGATTTATTTGAAGAAATAATTTATTAGTCATAAAAAAAATTCTTATTGGATTAAGTTTGTTACATATTTGAAAAATAATCAATTTAAGGTGATGTTGAAATTAGCACTTACTTTCCTTTTATTGTAGTAGGTTAATCTTAATATATATAAATCTCGTGTCACAATGTTTGTCCTCAATGGACTCCTAAACAACTTAACCGATTATTATAAAATTCGCACACCATGAGTAGTTTGATCCAACTTGAGAGATAGGATAGTTTAACCATGTAGGTACCACAGGCGAAGCCGGGGCGGACCGCTAGTATTAATAATAAGGTGTTTGTTACAGTGTTTTAAAAAAGTCCACAATGAAATTATCAAGGAAATGGTATACAAGTTTACAGGATTACTGAATCTCAGTAAAAAGACCAATCATCAGCTCATGGATAATATATGCCTTGTAAGTATTATTTTTATTATTTGTACGCAGAATTTTTTACTTCAAAAACATAATTAGAGCGAGGGTAAGTCTAACAAATGAAACAGAAAGATATAAATCGAACTCAAACATTTATTTATTCAATAAGACTTCTTCTAGAAGCACTTTTGAATCGTCATTACATTTTTTAAATTTACCTTCGATTCGGAAAGCTCGGAAAGTTGGAGAAGAACCAACAAGAATCCTCTAATTTATATAAAAAAACTCATAAAACTGCAAGAAAATCATTAGTAAATACATTATACATATTAATGAATTTACTAACAATTTTGTTGCAGTTTTAATTTTTATTACTTTATTTATGTACAGGTTTTTATTTAAATTTCATTATTTCCTTGAAAATAAGTATTAGCATGGTTTAGCTACAAAACTAATTACTGTACCGTTGGATCCAGTTTAATCTTTTAAACGACTACCTTGTTTATACATTTAGAAATAACTTTTTAATGGAATTTAATGCTGCTGCATGCTTCCTGTGGAGTGTTTTAAATGTAGATTTTTAATAATATCTATATATATTAAAATGAAACCCGTTTCGTATTATCACGGCATCACGTGTGAACGGCTGAACCGATTTCAATAATTCTTTTTTTATTATATTCCTTGAAGTACGAGGATGGTTCATAAGTAGCGAAAACGTAAATATGTACCACGGGCTAAGCCGGGGCGGACCGCTAGTAGTAAATAAATCTCAAATTAAAATGTATTTAATTTCTCAATAATAATTATCTCTAGGCTTTGTAGCCATAAGGTCGCCTATTGTGCAATTTATGTATATTCTACTTAGTTCATCATTTTGGTGTGTACAATAAAGCTTTCATTCATTCATTCATTCATTCATTCATATCTCTAAATTTTCAGACGGTAGCAGAAAGACTGCGACGTGTAGCCAACTCGTCTAAAATAAACAACCCACCGTCCAAACTTAGTTGGGCATATCGTAAAGCGCATCCACATTTTGGTGATTTTCAATTCATTTTGTGCACTTTGCATATGTTAGAGGATGCGCAGGCGCAACAAAGGTCGCAGGTTAGCGAGAAGGACTTGACGGTTGTGCATTATAATCCGGATGGTAAGGTTTTTATATATATATATACTAGCTTTCCGCCCGCGGCTTCGCCCGCGTTTTCAAAGAAAAACCCGCATAGTTCCCGTTCCCGTGGGATTTCCGGGATAAAAACTATCCTATGTGTTAATCCAAGTTACCCTCTATATGTGTGCTAAATTTCATTGTAATCGGTTCAGTAGTTTTTACCTGAAAGAGTAACAAACATCCATACATCCATACTTATAAACTTTCGCTTTTATAATAGTATTAAGATATGTATATACAATTTGACGACGTGGTTGGCGCCGTGATAAAGTAACTGCCTACTGAGCCGACGGTCCCGGGTTCGATCCCCGGTCAGGGCAAATATTTGTGTGATGAACTTAATTATTTGTTCTTGGGTCTGGGTGTTATCTATATATTATGTATTTATAAAAATATTATATTTATCGTCGCCTAGTACCCACAACACAAGCCTTAATTGAGCTTACTGTGGGACTAGGTCGATTTGTGTAATAATGTTCTATAATATTTATTTATTTATTACTAGCTTTCCACACGCAGCTTCGCCCGCGCAGTCAAAGAAAAACCCGCATATTTCCCGTTCTCGTGGGATTTCCGGAATAAAACCTATCCTATGTCCCGGGATAAAAAGTAGCCTATGTCCTTTCTCGGGTATAAAAATATCTCTATACCAAATTTCATGCAAATTGGTTCAGTAGTTTAGGCGTGATTGAGTAACAGACAGACAGACAGCGTTACTTTCGCATTTATAATATTAGTATGGATTGTTGTTGTCCGCGGCTGCGTATGCTAAGTGAAGGGAAATAAAGAATTGTCATGCATGTCACTTCCATATTAATATTGTAAAGCTGAAGAGTTTGTTTGTTGGTTTGAACGCATAAATCTCAGGAACTACTGGTCCGATTTGAAAAATTATTTCGGTATTATTTCTAATTTATCGAGGAAGGCTATATATCATCACGCTAAGACCAACAGGAGCGGAGCAATGCGGGTGAAACCGCCATACACAGCTAGTAAAAAGTAATACTAAATAATGAAATGTATTTTTTCAGTTATAAATAACGTACGCCATGATAACGCGAGAGAAACGTGCAATAAATACTCTGAAAGAATTATCAAGAAGGTAAGATTATTTTTAAGTAATTTGTAATTCAATATTCAGCATACTTTAAATAAAAAAAGTAGTAAATTTTGTTTATTTGTAACATGACTACATAGTATAAAACAAAGTCGCTTTCTCTGTCCCTATATCCCTTTGTATGCTTATATCTTTAAAACTACGCAACGAATTCTGATGCGGCTTTTTTAATGGATAGAATGATTCTCGAGGTTATAGTATACTAGCTTTCCGCCCGCGGCTTCGCCCGCATTTTCAAAGATAAACCCGCATAGTTCCCGTTCCCGTGGGATTTCCGGGATAAAACCTATCCTATGTGTTAATCCAAGTTACCCTCTATATGTGTGCTAAAATTCATTGTAATCGGTTCAGTAGTTTTTGCGTGAAAGAGTAACAAACATCCATACATCCATACAAACTTTCACATTTATAATATTAATAGGATAATTTATTGGGTTTAGGCAAAGCGGGCGAAGCACCGGGCGGGTCGCTAGTTCATTATATTTTAAATCTTAATAGCACACTTTCACAATGTGAAATCACAATGGCACTTTTCTAATTTTTGCAATTATTAAAGTGAAACTTTTATTACATCGACTCAAACTTTTTGGTCTGTCTAGCGCATGTCGCGTGACGGTCGGCTGCCGAGTAGGTATAAAGCAGTGTTCGGAACCGTACGATAATTATCGTACAAATACGATAATTTTGTGCCTAAGTTTCACTTTTACCGTGGTTTCATAAAACCACACAACATTTTGCAATTTTTGTTTCATATTTTACAGGTAACAGAGCACATAAATAATTTAAAGACAGAATCACACCCAGACCAGACTGAAGAAGAGAAAGCAAGAGTTAATGTTAGGAAGCAGTTGAAGAAAATAGCACCTTACTTGGCATTGGTAAGTTATTTTATAACTTATACCCGGCGCGGCGAATGATGATCCGTATGACAGTCCGTCTTTGTGTCAGTGATTGCTCGTATGATGGGTCATGTCGATACTTTACTATTTTATAGGCAAAAGCGTGGCTTGCATTCAGCCACGTCGATAAACATGTTTTTACAAATATAAAATTAATTTTTAACGTCTATTATGTTGTTGTATTAATTTAAGTTTTTTAGCATAGATTAAGTAGGTAAGTAAAACGAAAGTTTTCCAAAACATAAAAATGTGCCTTATCATTTTCACGTAATTTTTAACCCGTTTAACACAGTGTATATTATTTTATCATGAAAATGGAAGCCCCCATTTAATTTGTCTAAAAAACTTATATTATCATTATCATAGGTAAATTAAATTAACGCGAACGGTAATTTATTAATTAATTATCCTGCGATCTTCTGTTCCATTCCATAGTGAATGAACTAAAGCTTAAGCATGGAAAAAATGTGATCTCGTTTCCAATATCGAAATTTGTTTATCGATACTTCCGCACTAGTCGATAAATGCCAACGATGTAAGTTTTGTAGGACGTAAACGTAAAGTCAGATTGATATAATTTCTCGTAAATGTTAAGAATTGTTATAATTCCAACTGAATATCATTGTTATGGCATAAAGCTACGTAAAAATTAATAAATGCCATTTTTAGACGGCTCCAATACGTTTCTAATTTAATGGTGACGCCATTACAAGTTTGTCTCTTGAGAATAACTGTCAGTGTCATAGGAATCATCATTTCGCCGCGCCGGGTATAGACATAGGTAAAGTCTGTAAAGTTAGTTAAATAACACACATAATATTGTTGGCTCTCAAATCTCAATACTCTAATAATAATGTTTAAAAATTGTCCGAAACAAGACTATTCCTATGTGTGTATTGGGCAGAGTTTTCTATTGATCGATACGAGACTTTGAACTTTACAGTAAAGAAATAAGGTGTAAATTTCAATGAATGCTTTATACAACGTTCGCTCCAACATTTTTAGATGTAAAAGTATATCAAAAAATGTTGGGGTGGTGTTATAGTTAAGAAAAGATTGAGGGCCGATTTTTCAATGCTCGGATAAAACTTATCCGTCCAATAAAGTATTACACGATAATATTAAAATGTCACGTAAACTGTCAAATACGGGCAATTAGAATACGTTTTTAAAATGGTAGTTTTATACATTATTCGATGAATAAGTTCTATCCAATGGTTGAAAAATCGGCCTTTAATAGAAGAGAATTGATTTTATTTTTTAGATTTGTTATTATTGCTGTTTACAGATGGTCCAAGAGGTGACAAGTACACATTTGCAGCCTGTGAAGCAATCGTTCTATGATGTTAGGGTATGCCTTCTTGCATTTATTATTTTTCTTAAAATGTCATTTATTAGTGTAAAAATATAATTTATGGATGTGTGTTTGTACACATTACTCATTAATTATATTAAAAACTCGTGCAATAACATAATGTTGCCATTCAACAAACTTTTTAATATTTTTTTTAACTGCATGTTTTTTTTTATACTATAAAATCATATACCAGTAAAAGAAACATTTATATTACCAAGCCACGTATATTCGATCACAAAATATGACTATTATTAAACTATTGCATAGCTTCTATCGCGGTCCTTGAGCGCGGGGACCGAATCGAGAAATTCCGTAACGAAAAAACCTCACGCTCCCCACGGGGACGGGCGCGGAGGTGTGGCTTGAAGGCATAGCATGCAATAGCTTTACCGCGCCGAGTGACACACGTCTTTTTTATTTTTATCACATAATATTTGAGATCAAAATTCTCATTTATATTTTAGTTATTTGTATTTATTTTCACAGATATACGGCGAGCCATATTTCCCAGGACGCGAGGAAGTTAAAGTGTTCCTAAAGAAGTTTGGCGCCAGAACGATACATAGATCGGACATTATGTTCAATTTGGTGATGTTCAAGCTAACACGGCATTCGTACATGAATATAATGAATGAAGATGGTGTTACGATAGGTATGGTAATCCCATATCACCTTATTTGGGATTTTATTGCTCAGACAAATCAAATCTAATATATTTATTGTATATGGTCATTTATAGGGTGTTATACAAACTTTTTTAGACAAATAACATGGAAATATCCCCTTATCCCATATACTATCCCATTACATAAACGAATCGCACTAATCCAATATGCGATTCAATTGCATATAAATCGTCGAACATTCATCTTATATAAAGTTTCATAATAATCACTACATACAAGGTTAATTGAATCCCATTACATTCCTCGATCGCATTTGTATTCTATTCGTTATGATTTATAGATATCGGAATATATGTTCAACTATCCCATAGAGATACGATAATCCCACTAATCCCATAGTCCATACACATCAAATATCTTAAATTCACAATCTCATTATCTGTATTCCATTGGTCTATAGACTTAAATAACTTTGTAATAAAAAAGTGATTAAAAACCCGATCGCACTGTATTAAATATAAGAAAACCTTTCGAAAACATATTGCATTATACTTACTTCAATTAGCATTATTAATTATTAATATGCCTATAATATATGCTTCTTCCTTCATATAATATGCTTACACATATTTTTTTAAAAACTACATTTCATATTAAACATGTCAATTTATATCTATTTCATATAATATTATTATTTCAGGAGGCTGTAAACTGATCATACGCGGGTCAGATTCACCGACATACAAGATTCCTGAAGCGGTTTTAAAGCAAATAACTCTTTCGGAACCAACACAAGATGAAAATATCGTAGCTGAGGAAAATTGGGAAGAATGGTGAATGTAGTGTGAAAATATTGTACATATATACTTAAGGAGTATTAATAAATGATTTTATGTGATATTGCTTTTTATTTCACCAATACACAAGAAATTTTTATTATAAAGTAGGTACTAATGAGTAAGTAAGATTAAAAGAATAGCTTTAACTACGTTAAGTTAGTACCGGATAAACTCAGAACTTTCAAAAAAGTAATAATACTTGAGTACACTTGCCTACGCGGCAGGTTTTGCGCACGATCGAGTTTTATTTTGAAAATCTAATCTCTGGATATTGACATTTGTCATTCAGTAACAGTGCATTTACATGAAATGAGCGAATGCTCATTCTAAAATCACCCAACTAAGTCAAATTTAGTGTAAACAGGCGTAGAGCATTCTTTCGTTGTTCTTATTGCGTTCGAAAAAATCTATGCAATGTTCTAATATGTAAATATGTAAATGCGCCGAAACATAAGCTTAGGTTTAAGAATTTAGTTTATACCGTCTAATATGATAGGCCGCAACAATTTGAAACTGCTGTAGTCGTTAGTAGGTACAAGGAAAAAGCATAAATTCACATAATATCGATATTATGTGAATTTATGCTTTTTCTTCGGATCTTTCGGATCTTACTATATCAGTTTACAGATTATAAAATTTTCTGCTGAATAAAAGTGAGTGCTGAACTGCTGAGAGACAACATACATAGTAGATGCTCTAATATTTCTGTTGTATTTTTCAATTAGATGATGAATTAGAACGTATACTTTTATAATTATTTACATTATTACAGGCCAGAATTTTATTATTAACGATACAGACAGCTTGCATAATGTACCTATATAGTTGTAGCGAAGGTTCTAGGTACTTCAAAATATTTTCCGTTTAGCACTTGGATAGTCGTTCCGTTAAATAGGAACGGTTCATTTGTTTTTTCATTGATTGCTGATTTAGACATGATCATGGTGATCATGTCATCATCACGGTGAGGTGATCACCTCAGCCATTTTTATTACTTGAATTTAGTAGTTTTTTTTTCAATGTAATTATAGGTAGTGAAGAGATATAGTATAATAATTATTATAGACTACCTACGTTGTCGATATATTTTGTGGCCCAGACCTACGTTATTTAACCGTAGAAAACTTCAGGCAGAAAAGATTTGACACATGAGTAATATTTGTATTCAGTGTTTTTAGCATACATTTTCCTCAGAAAAGGCTAAACTGATTTTTTATGAAATTTTATAAATTGTGTATATTCGTTAAGTCATAGATAGGTTTTTTAACTATTCTAAATTGGAGGTTAATAATTACCTATAACTAAATATATTATATAGAGCTAATAGAGGTTGATACATGAAATAAAACACCAAAATTTTAATAACATATTTATTCAGATCTGATACATAAAAATTCATAAAAAAAAAATAGCAAATAAAATGCATTGTCATCGCAACATAGAAATACAATTTATTTTGTAACATACACTTTTTTTCTGTTTATTTGTTATATAATCTGTTCTAGCTAATCGCACAGCAACTTAAGACAAAGGTTATAGATTAAAAATATAGTTTTTATGGAATGAAGACTCGGTGGATACAAAAATACTGCGTTCATGATTTTTTTTAATAGCGAAAAATATGAAAATATTTTGAAAAAAATGTGAATACCCGTATTATAAAAATGTCACAACACCAATATAAATGTACGAATAAAATTTGTGACTTAGTTTTTTTATAATTAATTGTGTGAGATTCAATTAGACTTTATAATTAATGTATAAATTTTGAAAATTAAGATTTTAAAGCCAAGATAGTAAGAATAAGGACCATAGATAACACTTTACTTACAAAAAAAATATTCTAATTAAATCTCAAACATTATGGACATTTAGGCCGCGTATACACGTAGCGTTTTTAAGGCGTTTGTCTATGAGTAGACTGTGCGATTTAGCCATTCGTCGAGTGAAAACGTAGCGTATTCACCGCCCGATGATCTTCCATTGAAGGTTTCTGAAAAATTAAAAAAATATATAAAAAAATTGAAACAATTGGCGCGATTTTTGACGATTAGTAAGCGTGTTAATGCACAAGTCGTTTACGGGGTTTAAAATTTTGTGTAAATAAAAGTTTTAGGAAAAAATTATTTTGTAAAACTCCCGTAAGCGACTTAATAATGGAACATTATTTGCGAATGGTATTCAAATTATACTCATAACGCATTTAATTTCAAACACATTATTGTTATAAAAAATAAATAAAAAATTTTAACAAATTAAACCTTCGCAAATAATACAATTACTCTACAAGGAACATTTGACCACAATAAAAAACATAGAAACGACTTTCAATCAAAATCCAATTGCCCCATGGTTAAAGTAAAAGTCAAAACCACTTTGACCTTGACCAAAGTCAAATGTTCCTCACAGACATGTGACGTGTATACACATTTGTATATATATATCGTTTATATATATAGTTATACTTGTTCGTGTGTCCTTGCGTCGCTCACGGCACCGCCAACTCGCGTTCTAGGTTCTCGAGCGGCTCATTGTTTGCTGTTATTTATATTTATTTTAATACTAATTAGCGATATACCTATATTTAGGTGTTTACTTAACATAGATGTAATGCTAGGAATATTTATGGATATACATGTTTTTCTAAATATCTATTTAGATCTACATACTTAATGTATGTGGATAAAATATGGATAAATAGTTGTCTAAATTTAATTCTTTAAACAAAAATATAATCCAAAATCATGCATTTTTATTTTTTTGATAATTCACAAGTAAGATGTATGCTGCTCTTTGACTAGCTTTATTAATACTCTAAAGCATATATTATATTCTTTCTACATAAGGAATTGTCTATTCGTACAAGCCACCATTCTAAATCCATTTATTTATTCCAACTAATCTTATATTTCTAAACTAATCTGCTACACGATTTTAATCTACTTTACTGATATTTTTTCATCTAAATGCAAGCAAAACCATAATATTAAATATATAATCTTACCGATCATAGTCTTAAGTCGCACAGCACACATAATGAAGTCATCGAACTGTATGTAACCGTCGTGGGAGCCGTATCTAGAAGTGAATTGCTGTTAAATAACTTTACAATATAATCATTTTAACATTACCTGGGCAAAAGTCTTGTAAAAATAAGAAATATTTTATAAGCAATAGTTTTTTTGAAGGAAAAACTATTGTCGTTATGTTTGTGAGAATTGAATCGAATTAATGATAAGCTACGTCATAAGTTTAAAGTAATGTTTGCCAAAAATCACGCTCGCACTTTGATCACCCCCTTCACTTTGACCACCTCTACACTTTGACCCACCTGTGCGCGAGCACGTTGAGCACGTGCGCGTTGACCGTGTAGCCGGCCGAGTGCAGCGCGTCACGCAAGTGTTGCGCCGGGATCGCGCCGCGACCGTCCGTGTCGTACAGACGGAATACCGCCTGGAATTATGTATAAACGAGTATTTTTTAATATTTGTTAAGGTTAAAATATTGTAAATTAACCCATTGAGCCCCGAACGGCCCGATCGGTCCACGACACAATAGATTTTCTATTGTGTCTGTGATTCCGGGGCCTTAGTTATTACGAAAGAATTTATAAATTTACAGCTAAAAAGCAATATTTTCCAGTCAAAATGTTTATAATGCTGCATTTTAGAGAATAATAAAGAATAATGAAAACTAAACAAAGTATGATTTTGGAAAAAAGGCTTCATTACTGCGACATAGCCAACTTAGACAAACTGGCCAAAAAGTCATTAATTATGGTAGTATAGCATCGTTGTATGGAAATAAATCGTACTTAATTTTTTTCGACAAAAAAAGTTTTATAGAACTTTATAGAACCTAAAATCTTTTCTATCATCATAAACATGTACATTTTAACATCTTTAAAAAAAAATACACCTACCCTCCATTTACGCAAGTCGATCCACAGCGATTTGAACTCCTCAAAGCCGAGGCCACCAGAGTTGTCCTTATCGAGCATAGCTATCATGCTTCTGCATACGTCCTTCGAGAAGCCCTGACCGTGCAGTTCTGTGATATTTTATGAAAATATTAAAAAAAAGATTTTTTTTTGCAAATTCTGAAATGATTTATTGGTGTGATGTTATGGCGACTTGTACATAAAAAAAAAAAACATAAAATAAATTACGTTTCATTTTTGTGATTTTTTTATTGTTTGTGGTTTTTAAGTTTATCCGTGGTAATAAAGTTGTGTTAATTTTAAAATTAGGAAACCTTCGAAATAAAATATTGTCTTTGGTTGTGTTTTTGGTAATGTACTTAATATTCTCTGTTGCTAATATTTTTGTAATATGTGTCCTCACATCCCTTCCTTGTTTTCCATTTTGAGTTTAAATAATGTATTTTTTTTTCAATAAATCTCAATAACATCACACCGATAAAACGCACTTATAAAATAAAATATTTAAAACTATTATTAAAGAAATGGAGGTGACTTGATTTAAATTAATACAAAAAATAATATAGAAATAATTCTAAAATGCCCATTTTCGTGTATAATAAACATGCGTGAGGCGAAATGCAAACTTCATCAAATTATTTTTTGATGAAATTTACATTGAGTGTTAGTAGCTAAGCCAAACATTAACAGTAAAGTAATATGTCCTTATTTTACTTAATACCTGAAAAGAGACAGAAAATACATAAAAAATACAAAATAACATACAAAAACAGACATTTTAAAATGCAGCCTCCATTTCGTTAAATGTATATAAAAATATATAGAAGCATGCACCGATGTCTGAGTCCCTGAAAGTTACAAAACAATCATTAATATTTGTATAAACAAAAAAAATGTTGTTAAAAAAAAAAATACATTTTACATAAGTTTAAAAACGTATTTAGCCATACTTTAAAAAAAATATTATCCCCCTGCTACACATATCCCATATTGGCGTGTCCCCTACCCCCAACTTGCTACCTTATTGCGACTGCGTGCCCCTTGCCCCACATTTCGCATATGAACGTGCCCTACACCCTGCTCTCACCCCGCTACCTATCTTCAACTACGTAGTGCCCATTGCCCCATATTGCATGTCCCCCTGCACTCGCTATAATGCTGCGACTGCTTGACTGCCCTTTTCCCCACATGTCACACATAAATGTAGCCCCTGCTGCGCTATCTTGACGGCTGCGTGCCTCTTATCTCATATCGCATGTGGCCCTTGCCCCCGCCACGCTACTACCATTCCTGTCCCCACATATCGCCTATGGACATGACCTTATCCCCGCCCTACCACCAGACTGCCCTTATCCCCTGCCCCTTGCCCCCGCTACCTGTCTGCGGCTGCGGCTGCGTCAGTTGCACGTGCTCCTGCCCCTGCCCCTGCCCGGCCACCTGCTGCAGGTCCACACCGAGCTCCTTGCATATCGGCGTACACAACGCACACAGGAGCAGCTCTAGGCAGTTTTGCTCTTGTGCGGGTGTGGCAACACCACCCACTGTTCCTCCCCCGTCGTACGCAGCGCCGTGGCGCATTGCCAGTTCTGTTGGAGTGTTGATGCTTATACGGCCGTGGCTTTTTTTAAATGTGGTTTTAAGTGTAGGTAGGTTTTTTGTGAATGTGGAAGTGTTTTTTATAAGTGTGGGTGTGATTTCGTATATGTGGAAATGTTTTTTATAAGTGTGGGTACGTTTCTTGTGAATACGGGTTATGTTTTTGTAAAGTGTGATTTGAGTGTGGATGTATTTTTTGAAGTGTGGGTATGTTATTGTATATGTGGATGTGTTTTTTTTAAAGTGCGAATGTGTATTTAAAATTCTGTACATGTTTTTTTAGTGTTTGGGTGTGATTTTGTATGAATATGTTGTTTTCTGTGATTTGTTATGAGGTGATGTGTATTTTTAGCATTTTACAAGTTTCTAAATAGCAATATTGAAAAAACTCACAACAAAATACAAAATATTAACGAAAAAAGAAATTTATCGATTCGAAAATATATTTTAATAAGTTTAAATAATTTCTTCGAGACAAAACTTTATAAAATATACCATGTACCACGTCATACACAACATATCAGACTCTCGCAACACATGTGTAATGTGTATACCTACAGGTGGTAAAAAAAGATCTTAAAATTCTACCTATAAATCACTAATAACCAATTCATTACTACATCTAGAACATTCTAAATTCAAAAAATGAACATAAAAAACAAACACAAATAAAAAACAGTGCACTAAACAGAACAAAACATTAAATTGTGTTACTTACATATATAAAATCACACGGAATGCGAAAATCATAACATAAGCATTAAGCTAGGTACATACATACATACATACATAGTTACACAAAATGGGCATCGTCGTACATATTACTTAAAAATATTTGAGTTTAGAACTTTTTAGAATGGACATGAATTTTAGAGGTACCCCTCCATTTATTTTATAAACTTTTTAGGGTTGTTACTTGAATCACACGAAAGATTGAATCGAAATCTATGAAGTAAGAGTAGAGAGATAGGCAATTATTTTGGGTGAAAATTGGGAATAATGTAATATTATTCTTATATGACGACAACACACTTGTAATAAGGAATACATATAAGTTATTAGTCGACGTCTAGTCGGAAAAGGGCTAAACAAAAAAAAAACTATGTCAATCTTTTAAACATTATGTATCAAAAATAATTATTTTCACTCGATATTGTCAAGATTTCCCGTTTTAAATTGAATGCATCATCAAATTTAAACTGACTGTGCTATGAAAAATGTGTGTTCTCATCATAACTATTTTTATATAGCTCACAGCAAAAGTAAAATTAAAATAAAGGATATTATTTTTCGACATAAATAAACTCAAAGGACCTCACAAAAAATGTAATTAAATACATCAGAAAAAAAAGCAAAGCTGAAAAACAAAATAAATCGGCGAAAAAAACTTCAAAATAAAAATGTATATAAAGTTTTAACTCGTAGCAATACGATATAAAAATATAAAATATTATATTGATCAATGAATGGTCGATTAATTATGCTTTATAAGTGAATTATAAAATAGGTTATCGGCTAGCTATATTTATTTTTAACATTTTCTACTTGACTTTTTCGTAATAAATTTAAATAATAGATGAAGTAAGACACATTATTAGAAGTTAGCACATAATAGAGACACGTTATAGCATTAACAGAAAATATAATTAAAATAACCCGAGATACAATTGATAACCTATCAAAGAAAAAAAATATTTTTACAACAAAAAAATATTATTTTCCAAAAGTCCTACCCACCTACAAAAGATCCTACATCACAAAAACCCCACCTACAAAAAAAAACCCACAAAAGAAATTACCCAACAAAGAAACCAAATTTAACCCCCATTTAAAAAAAACCTACCTTCTCTCATAGCATAATCCAATATCTCCTTTAGCTCTTGCCAGTCGACTTCCCCGTCTTCACCGGCGAGACGCGTGAAGAATTGACGTACGGGGTCAGCGGGTTCAGGCTCGGCGGGGAGGATTTCTTTCACCTGTTATATAAAAAAATGAATAAAAGAAAACCTATATCTATCTTAATACATATATATATATAAATCTCGTGTCACAATGTTTCTCCTCAATGGACTCCTAAACCACTTAACCGATTATAATAAAATTCGCACACCATGTGCAGTTCGATCCAACTTGAGAGATAGGATAGTTTAAACATGTAGGTACCACGGGCGAAGCTGGGGCGGAAAGCTAGGCTATATATATAAAACTCAAAGGTGACTGATATAGTGATCTATCAACGTACAGCCCAAACCACTGGACGTATCGGGCTGAAATTTGTCATGCAGGTAGATGTTAGGACGTAGGCATCCGCTAAGAAAGGATTTCAAGAAATTCTTGCGGGAACGGGGAAAAACGGGGATGCACGTACAAAGTCGTGGGCGGAAGCTAGTTATGAACTATATGCCTTGCAAACGTGTCAGAAGTGAAACTTCTTTCGCAAGATTCGAAGATACCAAAATCGTCGCACATGACACATGAAGAAGTTTCACTTCAAATCTAGATAGCTTCTGATTTTTTTTATAAGTACGTATATTCTACCGTTGCAAAATTTTTATCATTTTTAGTCGTAAATTCCTGAATTAAAAAACATTTTCTTTTTAAATATATTCATTAACATTACACCATTTAGGGCCGATTTTTCAATCCTTGGTTAAAATTCGTCGAATAATGTACAAAACAACCATTTTAAAAACGTATTCTCATTGCCCGTATTTGACAGTTTACGTGACATATTAATATTATCGTGTAATACTTTATTGGACGGATAAGTTATATCCAAGCATTGAAAAATCGGCCCTAACATTGTTATAAGTAGTTTAAAAATAAGTAATTAAAAATAAACAACTTACCCTGTCATCAACGTCACCCATTCCGACATCTTCGTCGTTTTCACTGCAATACAAAAAGTATTCATTACCTAATATCTCATTTTTTTTACTTTATCCACATTTATAAATATTTTCATTTAGATTTTAACGAATTGATGGAACCGTATGCTTATTTAAATTAAAAAATCTCTAAGTTATTTTTGTGACAATTTCCAATATTTTTTTTTATTTAATACTAGTTGCTCCGCGCGGTTTCACCCCCGTGGCCCCATTCCTGTTGATCGTAGCGTGATGATATATAGCTTATAACCTTCCTCGATAAATGGGCTATCTAACACCGAAAGAATTTTTCAAATCGGACCAGTAGTTCCCGAGATTAGCGCGTTCAAACAAACAAACTCTTCAGCTTTATAATATCAGTATAGATTTAAATAAACTATGTATTGAAAAATACATAAAAATATACTTACGCCATATTGTTACTCTTTTCAGAGAAGACACGCAGTAAGAACTCCCCTTCTTCATTCGGGTCGAAGGTTGATGGAACTATGACATAATGGCCCGGCTCGAACTTGAATCTGTTAATTAAAATTTAATTTAGTACTAGCGGTCCGCCCCAGCTTCGCCCGTGGTACCTACATGTTTAAACTATCCTATCTCTCAAGTTGGATCGAACTGCACATGGTGTGCGAATTTTATTATAATCGGTTAAGTGGTTTAGGAGTCCATTGAGGACAAACATTGTGACACGAGATTTATATATATGTATATATTAAGATGTTAAAGTAGGGGTAGGGTAGTTTTGAACATGTAGGATGGGCCTATTTTTTTAATATTCATGATGGAATCGTTAAATATTACATTTTCGGTATCAGAGTTGTATATTATCTATCTTTATTTTTAGTTTTACCCGTCTGAACTCTGAATTGTATAATTATAACTGATATATTGTATATTTTCACACATACTAGTAAATATGTGTGCAATACTCAAACCCTTGAAGTAGTTCGCCCTAGTCCTTACTTGGTAATTAATATCTACAAATATATGATTTTTACGTCTACCCACATTTATTTTGACACAAAATGATATTATTCTCACCTTACTTACTAAATCGATTCTTTTTGACCCTACTTCCATCGTTTTTCGACTTTTTTTGACAAAAAATTTTTTTGTCACAATTTTTTTTTTACAAAAATCTCACCTAGCGCTAACTTCTCGCAGATTAATGAACGCCTGCGACCTGCCCACAGACGCGTTGTACTTGAAGAAGTTCACGTCTAGCGGTTTAGGCACGTGCCCATAGTCGGGTAGGCGATATACCGCAAAACCTATGGTTAGACACTCCAGCCCTTGGTGTCTTTGGGAACGACGGTTCTTCTGCATAAGCGCTACGATTATCTGTGAAAGAAAGTAATCATTAAAAAAAAGACGTGTGTCACTCGGGGACTGCCGCGGTAAAGCTATTGCATGCTATGCCTTCAAGCCACACCTCCGCGCCCGTCCCCGTGGGGAGCGTGAGGTTTTTTCGTTTCGGAAGGAATTTCTAGATTCGGTCCCCGCGCTCAAGGCCCGCGATAGAAGCTATGCAATAGCTTAAAAATTCTACATTGTCTATACGTATGTTGTTGGCGCCATAAATTGGACATTGATAATTTGTACAGCGCCACCTGGCAACACTGTTATTCGGGAAGACATCTTTGATTGACATTTTACACGGCATTCTATACAATTCTTTATGTTAACCTACTTATTACATTTGTTACATGAAATTAAGTACATAATTGAGAATTGAGATTAATTGCTTTCTATTATACAACCCGTCATACATAACATATGTAATATATGTATTCTGTGCGATCCAACCTAGGAAACCTAGTATTTAATAAAGTAAGAAATTATACTTTGAACTTACAGTACACTTATTTTCGTCATCGCCTTCGTCCACGTCCTTCAAAGTGACGGTGTATTGTGGATTTTTCCAGAAGCTTTCCAGAAAATTTCTGCAACCACCCGCAGTTACACCTATAAAAAATGAATTATACTGGTTATTCTTTACTTTACTTGTGTTAAATTTCAAGAATAATATAATTTGAAACGATTGGTCATTTCTATTAGTTTAGTTTCAAAATTATGCTAGTTATAAGCCTCGGCGTTACTTGTGTTAAATTTCAAGGAGAAAATCATTTTATAGGTTTGGTCAGTACAATTAGTTTAGTTTCAAAATTATGCTAGTTATAAGCCTCGGCGTTACTTGTGTTAAATTTCAAGGATAATATTATTTTAAACGTTTGGTCAGATCAATTAGTTTAGTTTCAAAATTATGAAGAATATAATTTAACAACATATCGGAAGTATATTGTTAAAAATAACATAATACTAAATTGATATAATTCCATTATTGGAAATTTTAATATATGTATACTATTTCTACAACAACCAATTTCACCGAGCCAGAACAATTCTTTTTGTGTGTAATATAATTAACTAGCTTTCCGCCCGCGGCTTCGCCCGCTTTGTCTAAAACATAATAAATTATATACTAAAACCTTCCTCTTGAATCACTCTATCTATTAAAAAAAACCGCATTAAAATCCGTTGCGTTGTTTTAAAGATTTTAGCATACAAAGGGACATAGGGAAATAGGGACAGAGAAAACGACTTTGTTTTATACTATGTAGTGATATAAATAATAATTATAAATTTATAAAGAGAACGAGTGGCCGAGTTGACCAGATGCGGGTTCGAGTCCCGCCTCGTGATCGAATTTTTTCTATTCTTTATAAATTTATATTTATAAAGCATTTGAATGCCATAACATAATTATGATATATTATGTAGTTAGATATAAGTTACATATTATGTAATATTGACATGATTTAAAAGAGCAACTATGGAGTTTCTTGCCGATTCTTCTCCATAGATACTGCTTTCCGAATCGGTGGTAAATGTTAAAAATACTTATGTAATGACGATTCGAAAGTACTACTAAATAGTAGTCTAATTGAATAAATGAATGTTTGAGTTTTGAGTTTGAGTTTTAACACCAAAAATACAAAAAATATCAATTTCAATAATAATAATTTCCTTACTTACCTCGAACCCACTCCCCCTCGAAGACGGACATCTCCCATTTCTTGGTGCAACCTTCGGGACATTCTTCGGGGTCCAGAGAATCTGGATTCAAGTTACATATCTCCACTCTGAAAATAAATATTATTTTATATAATAATATTATATTTTATATTATATTATTGAATCAAGTTCATCCTTGAACCAAACCAAATCCGCTGCAAAAACTTAGAGGTATCTTCCCTGTTCAACCTTATGTTTCTATCAACTATATAATAAATAATATTATTTTATATTATGTTCAATTGAACACTATTTTTTAATATAATTACTTAAGTAAAAAAAGTTTTTTTAAGTAATTTCATAAGAAAATTAATTTTACGCGAAAGGAAATGATTAACTAACTTATACCATCATTCATTGGGTGATTTTTTTATACTAGACCTCATTTTTCGCCACACCTCTTTAGACAGTAGGTAATACAAAAGAAAATATATACTAACCTATCGAAATGCTGACAAAAGTCCTTGAAAGACATCCAAAATTCACCATCATCATCGAACGTGAGGCCCAATTCCTCTTTCTCAGACTCTGGTATGAAACGCCATTCCGGTGACCTGTGAATAAAAAATATATGTTATTATGATACATAGTTTTTAATTAAAAAAATTATATTTAATATAATAATACTACAACAAATATTTTTTCATACAGATCAATCACACTTAATCTGTCGATATATTATTAATTATGTATTTAACAACATTAAAGCCAACATAAAATACAAAAAAAAAAGCTCTAAGAAAACACAGCACAGAAAGTGTGATTTCTTCCTTTCAGCTATAAAGTAAGCATTTTTGAACCAATTTAAAAAAAATATATACATAGTATAAATATAAGAAGTTTCTTTAATTAACGCAGTAGCGGTATCTTACTCTACCCACGGCTTGCGCAAACGAACGAAATAAAGGTATCTTCCCTACTCGACCTTGTGTTTCTATCAAGTAAATAATAAATAAATAAACCAACCTGTCACTCCACGGTCCGTTCCACTCGGCCTCGTTGCCCCACGGGTTGCGCAAACGCAGCAAAGGTATCTTCCCCGTTCAACCTTGTTTTTCCATCAACTATATAATAATTAATAAACAAATAAACTAACTTGTCACTCCACGGTCCGTTCCATTCTGCCTCGTTGCCCCACGGGTTGCGCAAACGCAGCAAAGGTATCTTCCCCGCTCGACCTGGAGTTTCTATGTCCACGTATTTTACTCTTGTCACGGAATATGCGTGACCACGGATTAGGCCTACTGGTGTTTCCGCTTCTAGAATATTCGGGTCCGGCTGGAAATTAAATAAGTAAATAATGTGTGTTTTTGAAGTGAAAACTTCTTTAACGGCGTTGAGCACTTTTTCTGTAATGGGTATAAAATCTTAAACTCGCGTCAGGACACGTGACCTGATCGAAAAAGCTTAAGACGGATGGATATCAAACATGCTCAACGTTAATAATCAAGTTTTCACTTCTGCCGGCACTCCCCCAGTGCAACCCGTCTTTTTTTTATCTATAATTGTGCAGGCAATGGATAGCGATCGAACCTACTATAGAAAATATTAATAATTTTATAATTCTAGCTGGACCAAGCAACTTCGTCTACTCCTAAAATATATTTTTCTTTGCCACTCCGTTGATATACTAAGAAGCATTATTTTTATAGACTTTAGGAGACAATAAAATGTACTAAGTAAACAAAAAATAATTTGAATTACTAGAAACTACTTCCTGAGTAGCACACGGTCAACCGAACAAACTCTTCAACTTAATAGTTCAACTATATATGGATAACAAAAAACTATAAAATATAATCACTTAAAACGTTTGCCACCTACTACTTATAACATAATATTGTATTTTTAACTTCATATTGTTAATAATCTTGCCAAAAAAACTTCAATCCTTACCTCAATACTGCACCCCATCAAAGAATTCCTCTCATACGCTTTCAGCAATATAGTATAGAAATTAGGCGGCAATTCGGTCATTTCATACATTTCGGTCACACCGCCCGTGAAGTCCTCCATCGCTTCGCATGTTGACCCACCCTTAAGGGCTTCGTATGAACCGTGCAGTCTGAAAATATGCAAAAATAGACCTTAAATGTATGGTAATAAGAGCGTATGAACCGTGCAGTCTGAAAATATGCAAAAATAGACCTTAAATGTATGGAAATAAAAGCAAAATGAACAGGAAATGTTAAAGGACTCTGGGTTAGCAAAATGGGCGAAATTAGACCTTAAATGTATTGGAATAAGAACGGAAATAACCGAAAATTTTAAAAATATTCTGACATGATGACAATGATGATGACGATGACGATGATGATGAGCACTCACTTGGCATACGCTTTCTCGAGCAGGGCACTCCAGAACTCGTTCCTTTCAGAAGAATGCAGGAACACAAGCTTGCCCCTGTATGTAGGAAGACGATCGTCGATTACGACGTCTACCCATCGGCCATATTGCCAGAAACTGGAAATAGAGGTAAAATATTTATTACTAGCTGCGCTCCGCGGTTTTACCCGCTTGGCTTCGCTCCTGTTGGTCTTAGCGTGATGATATATAGCCTATAGCCTTCCTCGATGAATGGGCTATCCAACACCGAAAGAATTTTTCAAATCGTTCAGTAGTTCTTGAGATTAGCGCGTTCAAACAAACAAACAAACTCTTCAGCTTTATAATGTTAGTACAGATGTATCAAATTGCATATTTCTTTTAAAAAAAATTGAGTTACAACACTTAATCGCAAGAATAGCTGAAATAATTTTAATTGTTTTTGGTTCGTTGGATTATTTCTGCACTTGGATCAGTTATTAATTGCAAAAAATATCGACCTGGGCAAAGCTGGGGCGAGCAATAAGTTATTAATGAGTTGTTTAATTTGCGATACTAAATAGAAAAATCAAAACTGTGCCCAGATCAAGTAAATCAGCAATAACTTTGACCATATTTATTTTTATTAATTGCAGTTTTAAATTGTTTATTTTAACAATTATAGTGTTAATAAAAACACAATACAAGATACATACCGAAAGTGGAAGACCCCAGCGTAATCTTCATCGAAGCTTTGGTCATCCGGCACCACTTGAAAGAACAATCTAGAAAAAAACATACATATTAAAATATATGCCAAATTTTAGGTATAAAATAAACACGATTATTTTTATAGTTTCTTATTAAATATTGTTTTTGGAATTGCAACGCAATTTTCAACATAATATCTTCATATAAAAAATCGATGATGTGACCATCATAGACTTTTTCGATGATTTAATAAATTTTGCTTTTTAATGGAAAGTCACTTGTCACACACCAACACTAAATAAAGTGTTAGTGTCAGTTTGTGCGTAGTGTATGCGCGTGCGTGAATATTTATATTATTGGCTTATAAAATATAAACACCACTGGAAACTTAATTTGAAATGGAAAATACAGTCAAATAGAAAATATAATGTATAACAATATACACTTTTTGGATGATTTATTACATTTTTCTTTTCAATTATAAGACACTTATCACACACCAACACTAATTAAAGTGTTAGTGTAAGTGTGTGTGTAGTGTAAAATGCGTGTATTTGTATGTTATATAATAATTGTATATTTGTAGTTTCCTACTTTACATTAATTAATTAAAATATACATAGGATAATGTTTATCACTATGTCGGTTTATTCAGATTATGCTAAAACAATTAATTGTATTAACAGGAATCGTTATCACATTGGAAATAAACAATACATCCTATTCGATATGGTAATATGATTTTAAAAGGCATGGAAATATAAAAATAAAATGGAAAATATTATTTTAAAATTGCAAGATCCAATACAAAACTAATATGTTATGGTTAGCTTAGGATTGCCGATAAATTAACGTGCATTCATTTAATACCTCTTCGGTATTTTTATATTGAAACAAAACATATAAACATAAATAATTCACATTTCTAGCTATAATAAATAGCAAAATTTGCGATGCAGTTGAAAAAATATGAAAAATCCCAATATACAAGACAAATTAATACAGTTTCATACCATTAATACATTGAAGTGTCAAAATAATATAATAAAATGTCACACGTGTCAGAAGTGAAACTTCTTTGGCAAGATTCGAAGATACCAAAATCGTCGCCTACTCCATGACGTGACGGTATAGCCATGACGCGACCTTGAAGTTATACTCTCAACGCGCCTAAAGAAATTTCACCTAAAAATATTATTTTCCAAGTATAACAAAAAAAAAGACGTGTGGCACTCGGGGACTGCCGCGGTAAGGCTATTGCATGCTATGCCTTCAAGCCACACCTCCGCACGTCGGAGTGGGGAGCGTGAGGTTTTTCGTTACTAAATTTCTGGATTCGGTCTCCGCGCTCAAGGCCCGCGATAGAAGCTATGCAATAGCTTAAAAATACTTACTTCCTATACAAAGTAAGATTCGCGACGGCAGCCAGCAGCCAGCAGTCACCCAACTCCCCTTGCTGGACATCGAACCGACTGTATCCTTCCACGAAGAGCTGAGGGTCTTCGCATATTTCCTGTAATTTGCATGTAAAATATTATAGAAAAAGGTAAAATTAATCAGTGAAAGAATTGAAATGGTACCTACATGTAAATGATTTTAAACAGTGACCCATAATTATGATTAAAGCAAATCTGAAAATTACCAAGTTTTATTTTCGTACATTTCAAATATAATTATCGAATATTTTTAAATGGACTTCTACCCATAATATACAATTTATATTATACTGTTTGTGTTACTCTTTCACGGAAAACGTACTGATGCATTTTGGATGAAACTTTACATTGATAAAGTTTATAATCAGAATAACACGTGAGGTTTAGAATTACTTGATTTAGCCGGCAGTTAATTATGTTCTGCCTTATTGCCCCTTGTACGTTTATCCTCTCAATAAAAACCTTCCTGGTGCTTCAACAAAAACGTTAAAAAAGAATTAGGCGAATTGGTCGAGCCTTTTTCGAGTTTTACGCTCAGGAGCACATTTGGTGATTCATTTTTATTTATATAGATTGACAATTTGTTATCTATAAAAAGATACCGAATGTGGATTTGTAAAATGTAGTACTTTTAAGAAATTCCCTTTACAATACCGTTATAAACTTTAATAGGATTAAGATAGTATATTTATTGAGAAAATACATTATCGCATTATCCTTTGACAGCAATAAACTAACATCAGATTATTATGTAATCGTTATACTATAGCGAAAGGTTTTTTTAATATGTAAAGGCTAGTTAAAACCGGTCGTATCTGAAAAAGGGGAACCTACGTGCTAATCCAGACTTTAATCTATAATAATTAATCTATCTGTATATCATATTTCATCTTTACTATTATAGCGTTTTAATGAAATACATTAGTTTACATAACATACAAACATTCGATTCGATTCCAAAGTGGATTGTTTATATAGCAAATGACAGAGTTAATGAAATGAAATAAAAAAGTTTGAGTCGATTATTATTTAAAAGTAAATGAATAAGGCAGTGGCGGTACGTTCATACAAGCCGAAAAGCCCGGCTTGCCTTAGAAATTCGCTACGAGACAGGAAAATACCCATAATCACGTTTGAATATTCGCGCGCAATGAGCAATTCATAATCTGCTCCGAATTCAATGTAAAACTCACCTACAATCTGAGCCTACAATATAATATTATATATAATACGCCTAGCATAAAACAATGACGAATTCGAGTAAACTTTTTTTATCATTATCATTTTCATCCTTCTTCCTATCGGAATAAGGTCGTACCTTTTATATGGACGTTACAACCTAAATTGGATGGATTATAAACAGTGCGGTGTCTCGCTTGCACGCGTGGGCTTTTACCGGGCTTTGCGCTCATCTCTTCTAACGTATGAAATTTCGTCGGAGTAGATACATACCTAGCTATAGAACTCTATAGCAATTTGTAAGGGGCATGAAGCCCGGCTTTTTAACAGTGTGAAGATAGTTACGATTGCGCGAACGAACGTCGTGAATATTATTGTTAAATTATAGTTTGTTTGAGCGGGTGATTATACCGGTGTAATTTAGGTTAAGTTTTTCGAATTTTGTGGTAAAATAAGTGTCGCGACAGCAGATTGTGTTGTAAATTGTGATGGTTTACTTTGTGCTCAGCGGGGGAAAGGTAAAATCATTAAACTTTACTGAAAAGCAATTAATTTCTTCATCAAAACCAACTCCCGATTTGTGCATTACCGAAACTAGTAAGTCACATATAAACGAAATTTTAATTGTAATGTTTACGAACGATTTCATGAATGAGAATTGCTTAGAAGAAGCCTTTCCCCAGCTGTTGAAATTTGCACATATTTTGGTAGTTACGATTCCTGCTAGTAAATAGGTAGTAGGTAGTTCTTCCACGGAGCGTGCTTTCTCATCGTTAAATCGTATTCATAGGTACGTTTATTTAATTATTAAGAAATACTTGTGTATTTATTTGGCCAAGAACGCCTTTCTGAATTAGGTATCAATAATTGCCATAGAAAAGGAGCTGTTAGGTAATTGAATTCTAAAACAAACACCTACTTTCTATAATTCCGATGTTATAAAATCTTTCCTTCAGAAAGATTGGCGTTTTGAATTAGAATATAAATGTTGTACAATTTTCTACAGTTTTATATAATTTATCGATTTTAATGATAAACGTTTGACTCAACTGTTTGCGGGCGCGCGTGAAAATTTAAAAGATTTGATTCGGGATGTAATATGTTCACGTTTTTTTATAAGTTTTATAACGAACATAATTACACAGTATACCTAGGTAGGTATATTATTCATGAAAAGGGTACCCATCAAACACTTTGAAAAATTTGGGCTTGCCCAGTCCTTACACCCTAGGCACGCCACTGGAATAAGGTAGTAAATGAAATTAAATAATGTATTCTATGTTAAGTAAATTTTAAAGATAGTGTAATGCTTCGTATGTTATATTTACTATTGAGGTATAATAAATCTATTTTGCACTTTACAATTAGTACGTTGCAAATTGTTCGCAATTGGATTTAATCAAATTGCATCTATGCACCTTTTATTCTTGTTAACAATGGAATTGGTTGCAAAATTGCCTTAATAATTTCACCTTAACAATCTATTTAATAAAACACACTACAAAAACAACAAAACATATTTAAAATTAATTTTTTTTGTCTTTTTCACGAATACGTCTTTTAAACCATGGATTTTTAAAATTAATCATGATAGCATAGACTTCTCTCATTTCATTTATATACAAAAACATGTATTTATATGAGAACCATAAGAGGCCCGAGTCTCTACATTGGGGACAAAATATGACGATAAAGTTTCATGAATTTCAATAGATAGTTTCAAAATAACTCACCCCAGGTCTTAACCAAGTAATTGGCCGATCCAATCTCTCCTTATAGTACAAACTACGATCGGTGGCAGGGAACTCCGGGTCGTCAAACAGTCTTCCTTCAGCCAAACACTGGGATCTTATCTCCTTGAAGTCCTGGTATGTTGCTGGACCGAATGACGAGGGACGGGATTCGCCGAGCTGTGAAACAAAAAGGGTTAAAATTATATTCTACTAGATTTCTGCCAGTGGCTTTATCCGCGTTTTCAAAGAAAAACCCGCATAGTTCCTGTTCCTGTGGAATTTCCGGGATAAAAAGCCTATATCTTATTTTGGGTCTTCAGCTACCTACATACCAAATTAAATTGTAATCGGTTCAGTAGTATTTGCATGAAAGAGTAACAAACATCCACCCATCCTCACAAACTTTCGCATTTATAATATTTGTAGGACCAGAGACCCGTCCCGGCTTCGTAAAGGTGCATATTAGATATGCTACGCTGCATTGTAGGACCGAAATTGCTCATTCAGCGCAATATGCCCGCCCACATGCCACAATGCATCGTAGTTGTGGTCAAATAAGGATCCGTATAGTGAAATTCGTGTTCTGAAAGTAAGTATTTAGTAATCCGTGGTATTAGGATTACTCTGACTCCGACCGAAACGAGCGTCCCGCGGCAGCAGCCAGCGATTGCCATAATCGACTCTTCTATCAATTTAAAATTATTTCATGTAAAAAAGCCTATCCGTCACGTTAGACAGTTATTTGAAAACAATTAGGTAATTGGTATATGTTCTACGTCCATTCCGTAATTCAAAAATGGCTTTGAACACATTGATTTTCTAACGTTTGATATCATGAAAATAAAAAAAACATTGCCTGATCGTTTATTAGTAGTATCGTTTTAATTTTTAGTTTTTCATAATCAATCAGTAATATTTGGTCAATGCCTTCTCTGAAATTTATGAATTATTTCCCATAATATATATTTTTATCAGATAGCAACAGTGACTAATGGAATTTTGAGATAGCAAATCTAATATTACAGTGCAAGTTTTTCAAGAGTACATTTAACGCTTTTTTCCTCATATGCTTAATATTCTAACAATAAAATCTTATTAAGATCACAGACCCAATACAGACGTTGTCCAGTCGGCATAAACATGTTACTTCCTTGGTAATATGGAGGATATTTCAATTTATTTTCAATGTTTTCTATCACCCGATACAACTTAATGCCCGGAGATTTCGGCGCATCCGTTAGAGTGACTTTAGGAGATCCCAAACTATCTCTGTCGTATAAATATACACTTCTATTTGTTACTACTTCTCGTTCTACTTTCTGAACTTCCTTTTTAACAAACACTGGATCTATGATGACATCTTTTTTATCCTCTTTAGCCCAAAACGGTTTATAAGAGCTTTCCTCTCGCACTTTGGACTTCTTGTATTCGAAATCTGACACTTTAGCAGTTTTAAAGTCTTTGAGAAACTTGGAGAAGAATCCATTGTCTTTTACACTTAAATTGCTGTTTGTAATTTCTCGCGTAGATTTACTAGTTTGTCGCGAAATCCTGCCAGATTTAGGGGATATTATAGACACTGATTTTCTCTTCCAATTCTCGACTACATTAGCTACACCAGATGTTGCATAGAACGTTGGAATGTGTCCGACATCTTCCCGTTTTAACTTCACACACGTCTCAGAGACCTCCATGTTTTGGGGATTTGTCAAATGAACTGATTATAGCAAAACGTTAAAACATCGTTTCCCTTGAGCTACTTATAGTAATTAGTAACTGGACAATCCTATTCACATTATCTAAGTTAAACAAGACCCATAAATTGGAGTCCTTGTAACACATCCAAATAACTTTTGTTACATTTTTATTTGTTAAAAAAACTGTCCACTCGCTGTTGGCATAAAGTATTGACTGACTCTATGTTGATAACAAGTTATTAAGCGTAATGTTTGTATATACGTTGATAAAAAGTCGGAAGTCCATAGGGACATCACATAAAAAGTTTGCTATACATTATTGTGGGCAGAAATAAATTTCACCTTTCACACATGTACCTACATAGTAATGTACTTTATTATGTTTTGTTATGTACTTATTTATAGACAAACATAGTTTTAGGTAGTGCATTAGCACAAGCTTAAGTCTGACCATTACCAACTATTATACAAACAAACACAAATCTTATTATTGCCGTTATTTAAAAAAAAAAAAATGGCAGACGTGATCAGCCGTCATAAATCTAAAAACCTATAACAACTATATCACTCCGAAATGATTGAACTTTCTAAAGCAGAAAGAATTTATCAAATCAGAGGAGCTTTTGATCAAATCGTTATCTCTAACATCAAATTCTCTTATTACATTAGTTCAGAAAAGATTATTTACCTACTAAAAATAGCTTCGCTTTTGTATGGAAAACTCACCTATTTGAAAATATACCCTCAGCTGACCAAGGGGCGTAATAGAATTTCATGTACATTTGATCGTCACGACATTTGAAAAGTATTTTAGAACATGCTGTCCTCGTCACTACGAGGACAACATGTTCTAAATTCGCTAATTTACCATTTTAAAGGGCAAGCGTACTTTACTCAGAGGGAATAAGCAATTTATCCTATCTAATATCTAATATCTAATATTCTAATATGTATATATTATAAAGGCGAAAGTTTGTAAGGATGTATGGATGTATGGATGTTTGTTACTCTTTCACGTAAAAACTACTGAACCGATTACAATGAATTTTAGCACACATATAGAGGGTAACTTGGATTAACACATAGGATAGGTTTTATCCCGGAAATCCCACGGGAACGGGAACTATGCGGGTTTATCTTTGAAAATGCGGGCGAAGCCGCGGGCGGAAAGCTAGTAATTTATAAATAAGCTATTGAATCCGAGCCTGGTCCACTGACCACCGTAATAGTTGATCTTGAACAACGAAGAACTTTTAGCAGAACAAAGGAAGTTCTATAAACTCTCTAGAATTTACTTTGAACTCTCATAAATAGTGAAGCGCGTCACACACCTGTCCTGTTACAAATGACCCGAAATTTTGTGGGTCATTTGTAACAGGATGGCGGTTCTACAGGGGTCTTAGTACGCAATGACAAAAAGAAAAATGATGGTCAGAACGCTGATACCGGATTCCTTAAGATACTATAACGTTTTATATTAGAGAATTTTAACATAAAATATTATAGTATCTTCACCGTGTGTGACGCGCATTATTATTAATAACATCATCTGGTATACCTACATAAGTACACGACAAAAACATTATCTGACTATACGATATTCAGTACGCGGTTCACGACAAAATATCGCAACGTTTTGTTGAAAACGGTCTTTTGAAAGTGACTATAAATTATACCTACTAATCTATAGGTGCGCGGTACCGTGGGGGCTATTAAATAATTACTGTTGGAGGCAATTAGCTAAAAGGTACATAAACCTACTTGTGGAGGTGCCGAAGGGACAGTTAGAATGATTGCATTGTGTCATATGGAGGTACGTAATATGTGAAAATTAATTATTTCTTATTCATAACTGATAAATCTCATTTATTTTTCATTTTAATTAAATTTACCTACATTTTAACTGTATGTTTTAGGTTTTTTTTAGTATTATTTGCTATAACAAGACGTGGTTATTAGTTGTTATGATAGTAGTTAGTACATAACAAGATTAACAACTAACAACCGCGTCTTGTTTTCGCTAAATTATGTCAATATTTTCTTCTTACCTTATTTTAAAATAATTAGCATTTTATTTCAAAATTATAAGTGTCTAATTTTTTGACAACCCTATTTCACATATTATGGATTATTAGATCATCTGCGTTATCGTTTTAAACCTTGTCGATACTATATCGATAAAATTCACAATGATATGGTTTTCGGAGTAATTGTCAAGGTCTCGTTTATGACGAATTTTTTTTATTTGATGCCATAAAACATAATATGGTCATCAATCTGTATGAAATCATTTATTTCATTTTAAGGGCTGATTTATCAATGCTTGGATAAAACTTATCCGTCCAATAAAGTATTACACGATAATATTAAAATGTCACGTAAACTGTCAAATACGGGCAATTAGAATACGTTTTTAAAATGGTAGTTTTATACATTATTCGACGAATAAGTTTTATCCAAGCATTGAAAAATCGGCCCTTAGTGAAATTATAGTTTGAGATTCGTTTGATCAGCTTAGATTCAACATTTTTGTTAATGTTAGTTCCGTTGTGAAGCTTACATAAAAATTAATTTTCAAATTCAGATTATTATATATATTTTGTTCTCATTGCGATAGTAAAGTTTCGTAGGTACAAAAAGCTGCAGTTCATGAATAATCTTCTCTTTGTTGATGTTTTATAAATTTACTAACGTATGACGAATGGTGCGTCACATAGCTGCCAAATTTTGTAATAAATGAGGGTAGTCATAATTAATATATCATAGTGTTATTATACTTGGGCTAATTGTTTAATCATCGCGAATAAACTAATTAACATTTGCTATCCGTTATTATGAACGTGACAGTAGGTACCTTAGCCGGTAGCCCTTAGGGAAATTCATTCACAATTAAATGTATTAAAATAAGAATAGTTTATTATTTGTATCATGCAAAAATATGAAATTCAATTGTGCAATTTATTAACAGTGCACTTACATCAAATGAGCGAATAATCATTCTGATCCCCCTTTGTCAAATTCGTTTAATGTAAACAGGAGGCATATAAAGGAAAAAAAATTAGTTACCAATATAAAATCTTTATTTTTAGTTTGTATGTACTTTAATGAGCTTTAAAAGCTCACTTCACTCGTGTCTTTGAACTTATATCGAGTTTTTATGCTCATCATATCAGGACTGCTAATTTTATTATGCTCTATAGGTAGTTTCTATAAATAATTTCAGAAAGTTTTAGAAATATTTCTGGCCTGTGTTACTACAATTCTTCTGAAAATACATTTGATTTACAATCCACATTTCACTAATTTTCTATTAGTATGATTCATAGTTTATCTGTAAAATCGATTAAG
Source organism: Colias eurytheme (assembly GCF_061535395.1). Taxonomy (NCBI): domain Eukaryota; kingdom Metazoa; phylum Arthropoda; class Insecta; order Lepidoptera; family Pieridae; genus Colias; species Colias eurytheme. The sequence goes on from NC_143006.1 coordinate 4,505,149, forward strand.
GACTTTAAAGGTCGTATAACGACCGTCTAGACTACACTCCCCTTATTAAATAGATAACGTCTAGACAAGGGGATGTTTATATTATTATATTTAGGAAGTAGTAAAAGTTCGTAGTTTTAGCTAGTTTTTTATAGGAAGAGGGATTGTAAAAGCTGCAATCTATTATTTGATTCCGAAGTTCCGAATTTGCATTAATGTAAGTTTTTATAAAGATTTCTGAGATAGTAAGTGGTATGAATGACATTATATGGGAAAATTAGTTAAAAAAGGTAAAATACATGCATTGTATACATAAGTTAATAAATGAAGTTACAATTCTTTTAGTAAAATGCACTGGTTAAAACTTTGTTTTAATATCACGTTTTAAACCTCACGAAAAAGATTTTTAAACGTTGTAAATATCACATACTCTTGTTTTCTGAATTAATCGAATCGCATTAGAAAAGTACACGACCTACCCAAACCTGTTTCCACTTGCGATATCAGGATTTATATTTAGTTATCTCTTTAGGATTTGCCATCATTGTCTAACTTTTATTTATTTGCATAAGATATCGTTAATGTTTTCTATAATGATCTTGCACATTCTGGCAGATTGTCAACAAAACGAATATTTCGACGCTAAGGAGTCATTTAAATTTTACTTGGAGGTAAGTAATTTAAAATTTTGTAAGTTTACTTTTCAACCGACTTCAAAAAAGAGGGTCTAAATTAGACTATATTTTTTTGTGTTTGTTTCCTCAGGGCTTTCGACTGAGTGAAATTTTGATGTTTCTTTTTTTATTGGATAACTGGCGTCTTTCCTGTGGGTCCTATTGCACGCCTCATAAGCGAAGCGTTGAGGTGGGTACTACTGTCACTTCGCGCAAAACATCTGATTTTTCAAACTTAAAATGTCTTTATGTATCATACATTGCACTTGTAAGATAATACATACACACACATATTAAGAAAAAACACTATTTTTAACGTTCATGATATTTTTGATGTCATTTTTGTTATTTAAACTAGTTAAAAAACAGTTTAAAAAAGTTCTGTCTTGGACGTCCGTGTGTCTGTATGTGCGGATCCTTTTTCTTGTTAACACGATAGCGACCGAAATACTTTACTAATCGAGTCTTTTTTTTTCTCTTACGCTTGAGTATGCTCAGGAATAGAACCCTTTCATTTTTCAGGGTCTGATTCGATGTGGTTTAATTGTTATTAAATAAACAAAAATAATAATTAATAAATATTTATTAAAAAAAAATTATGAGGCGTGCACTTTTGGATTTTCCAAATTATTTAAATTTGGTCTTACTCTGACCATTTTCCGGCGGTTTAGTGTTTTGTTAAAAATAATATTTAAGCTACTATACATGAAACTCGATCATCTAATCCTGTGACTATAAGACAAGAAAAAGGTGTGGGTGTTAATAATTGATAACAACCGTCGTAATCCAAGTCGGGCAGACGTCAGTTATCTAATTCAGCATCAAGTTACGTAGATCGTGGGAACTGAGATAATTCTAAAACAGTATTACAATATCTATAACTAATGCTTTACAAGGCTTTACGTACGAATTGTACGGACTACGGATATTGTTTGGAAGTTTGAACATAAAAATTTGCATGTATCAAGTCTGAAATAAATTTAAGTATATATGTAGGTACTAATGCAGATATTGTTGTGTATACTGTGAACTAAATAGTAATGAAGTGGCGCTTTTTCTTTTTATCGACTGTGGACTATCTACTCATTCACGGTGAGTATTTGTATACGATATTTAATTTTAACACGTTTGGACTTTGGTTTGGGAAAGAAATCATATCGAAATTATGAATAAAGTACATCTATATTTATTTATCTCAGTTCACAACCTTTTGGCTTTAATCTTCCTTCTTTATTTACTCCATAGTTTCTACTTATTACACTATTCAGATACAAGGATTCTTATCCAAGACTTCCGACATCACACATTATCCTAACATTATTGAAATAAAAATTCATTTGTTCATTATGCATATAATAAGCGGTGTTATAAACCCACTTGACAATTTTCTAGTTAGATGAAGCAGTTACATACAACAGTAGGAAACTATAGTAATTACATATGTACTATGACGCATTCAACCTTGGCGGAAACCGCGACATCAAACGACTGTGCGTGTATAATGTTTATCTTATGCGTTTATCTGGTAACGTTAATTCAGCGGCATTTAGAAATGATGTCGTGTCTGATGATGTATATAGAATACGTAGTTATATACATCATGCTAATATACTATATGTAGACGTATTTCTAAAAGTTCGAACGAATTTTTGAATTTCGCGTGAAAATTGCATGAGAAATTCGACTAAAACACAGTAAATAGATAAGAAACAGTACGGAAACTATCTAAAAAACGTTCGAAATGCCTCACTCATGCAAACATGCGTATCGACGAGACTTTTAAGCAGTAAATAATCGCGGTATTACCAGTAGTGCCATCTATAACATAAAAAACTCTTCTTCCAACGGCCGTGGAGTATCTCGTAAGGTTACGCCGTAATGACAAGTTAAAGATAAATCAACGAAAAGGCTTAGTTGCTTTACTGGTCGCAAATTATGAAAATACTGAAAAGCTTCTCGTTCGAATAGGCGATATTGAAATCCAGGAGCTTTTATAAGCCAGTGAACATGAAGCCAAGGCAAGAAAATGCCGTAAACAATATCGGATACATACTTCAAAACAATAAACACGACAATCAAATACGAGATACTGTCACATAATGCAAACAAACATGACTGATTGCGCAAACATTTCGCATTTCACTGGTGTCATAATGCATAATTAATTATTCAATTGTACCAAGAACTGAGTCAACTCGGCCAATGATATGACGTGATATCAGATTTCGAGTGATATTGAATGAAGGTTGTATTCTTTTAGAATTGCTGTGTTTTTGGAATTAAAAAAGTTGAACTAATTAAAAACTTTCTGTCTTTCAGCTTTCTGCATTTGTCTATATATATATGGGTGATTATACAAAAATGGGGTAACTTTTGAGGATATTTTGTTTACTATATTTTTTATATCAGATTGTTACAAATTAGGGTGTATATGATAGCTAATCTAATGAATATATTGTTCCAAATCGGGCCAGCCAGTTTTTTAAGTAGATTGTGAGATATTTTAAATTTTCTGAAATTGGCCTCCAGGGGACTGACGAGGCTAACATGGTACTGATAAAAACACAATTTTGTAATATTCTTAAAGAAATTGAATGAAAATTACTACAAATCTCTCAGTTTTAATAATGGCACATGTCTTTTAAGTATTAAAATCACTTAGTTACGTTTAAAAATGATAATTAATAATATGTGATACTGGGAAAAAACAATGTCTCAAGTTTCAAAACAGCCTTCTGACATTTAACGCTACGTGAATATTCTTACTCTCTTACTTAACTTTTTCTACTTTGACTTAGTTTTACTTGATTTTTACTATTTCAAGTAATTCACAAACAAAAGAAACAAAAAAACGGCCAAGTGCGAGTTGGAGTCCTAAGAACCTATTTTTTATTATGTTTGTAACTAAAAATTTACACTTTTAGCAATTTTTCCTTATCTGTGTTATAAAGACGTTGCTATTTACCAAGTAGAAGTAAACTATATAGCAGTTTATAGTAGACTGTATACACTGCAAGCATCCTGTGTGTTTTTTTATTCCCTTGCGAATATTTAATTTTGCGGAAATTTGCAGTATTAACGGATGTAGGTATCTTTTGATTGCGTTGCGTTATAAGTTTGATTTTTTTACAGCCGCAAGGGTTCTTAATCTTGAGTATCCAATATAAATTTCAGATTGATACCTCCACGCGTTCCAAAAAAAACGTCTTAACAGACAAACGTACAACAAAGTGATCCTATAAGGGTTCTGTTTTTTCCTTTTGAGGTTCGTAGCCCTAAAAATCTACCAATATTTATGTTAAAAGTTATAAATATATAAATTATAGTAAAATTAAAAACCAAAGTCTCGAATGAAAGTCTCATCTGAGTTTTCATAAGAGCCCCTTGACATTTTTATAATGTTATTAAGTATATTAATTAACTTTTATGTTATTTTGAGGTAATTTTACTTCACAGTAATATACGTATACGTATTTATCTGATAAATATAAAAAGCTATGCCCTGAAAGCATCAAAATCAATAATTAAAATAAAATAAGATCTTTTTTAATAAAATTATTAGTAGTTTGTTTCAATAGCTCTTTTCTTTGCTACTCTTTCTTTAAATGTTTCTTCCCTAGTCAAATTCAGGTTCTTTTAGCGTGGCGCATGATGTTTTAAACTGAAATATAAAATAGAAATGCTTATACCAATAGCAATCAAGATAAAAGTTCTCAAAAACTACAGAATCATCAGTACTATGGGGTCGCGTCAGTCCTCTGGCACGATATCTGACAAAGGACTGATGCCAGCGGATTGATGAAAAGGGACTTAATATGAGGTTATAATCACAAATTATGTTTTTTTGCCTAATTTCTAATATCAACAAACTATATTTTTACAAATCATAGTTAACCATTTATAAATGAAAATAAAAATCGGATTAACAATAAAATAACGACTCACCATAGGACTGAAATGTTGACTGGCGCAGCAAGATTTTAGAGGACAAACACAACCCTAGCGCTGGTACAGTTATGACGGCCGTCAAAATATGCGGTGCACAAGTAACTTCATTACCAACATTAATACTTAGACAGGAATTTGACCTCGACTTGGTGATATTTAGCGAGAATTTCGAATTTAAAAAACACACAACGGACTGACTAGTGAAAACGATGACAAAGTTTAATTTTATTTTTTAAATAAAATGGAAAACATTGCGTTATGAAATTTGTAGTATACACCACTAGTTTTTAATCAGTACAAAAACTTTAAGGACATATTAGCGAATACATTATTATCATATGTATGATGTAAGAATTACATAATATCGATAAATAGCAAAGATATAACCATTTGTTTATTTAAGAAAGTCTCACTAAAATCATAGACACATTGCAGAGTTCATTGACTTATTCGTTGATAGTATTACCTAACCTTGGACAATAAAATGAAACAAGACATGTAGGTAGTTACTAACTTTATTTAGTTTAATTCCTAAATTCAAATCTCCCCTTCATAGGTACTTCATCCAGGCTTAGGACCGGCATAATTACTTTTTACAATAAATTAAATTGTTATTAAAAATTAAATTAAAAATTAAATTGTACAAAAAAAAATTTGTTTTGTAATTACAAAAGAAACAATATCAAAATAAAATAAGCTATTCTGTATTGAAAGAAAAAACGATTTTGGCGTATTTAAGAAGTTAGAATCAGCTGTTTTTACAATACCTAATTTGTAATGAAAGAAAAAACGATTTTGGCGTATTTAAGAAGTTAGAATCAGCTGTTTTTACAATACCTAATTTGTAATGAAAGAAAAAACGATTTTGGCGTATTTAAGAAGTTAGAATCAGCTGTTTTTACAATACCTAATTTGTAATGAAAGAAAAAACGATTTTGGCGTATTTAAGAAGTTAGAATCAGCTGGTATTTACAATAATCTTAACTAACCTTACAAGTATTTCAATTGTCCTTCAAAATTTCCACCACCATTGTCAATACACAGACGTGAACGTTTTATTAAATTGTTTTTTATCGAGAGAAGTACCTACGTTTTTTTGTCTTTTCACTTCATCCAATATGCGCTGTTTTAATTGTTCGACACTAACCGGCTCACTTTTGTTCACTTAATTTCACTCCACAAAAAGAGGTCCAAGGGTGTGAGATCAGGTGAGCGAGGAGCCCAAGCTGCAGGCCCGCCTCGACCGATCCACTGACTTCCAAACTCCGCTGTGAGAAATTCATGAACCGCAGCGTTATTCGACATTCGTACTACGTCGAGGATCCTCTTCAAAATACGCTAGTACATTACACGAAAACATTTTGTGACAACGCCTGCTGGTAACCATTTACCACGGTTCGTACATTTGGCGATCGAGCGTTCGGGACTCGGGTACTTCTTATCTGTACATACGTACTGCTGCACTCGCATTTTCTCCACTCAAAAAGAACGCACGAAGCATAAGTACATAATCCCGTGATGTGAATTGATATGACATCGTACCGGGAAGAACGTAAACAAACGCGACGAAAAAAAACAAGTTTTCACTTCCGCTAACAATTTGGCACTGTTTGTCGCGTTGGGGCGGGGGGCCGTTGGGGTGCGACGCGGGCGCAGGCCGCAGAGGGAAAGGGGGTGGCGGGGTGAGGAATGGGCGAATGGCGAGCTTGGACGCGAGTTTGCCGGAATTTATCAATGGATCTGTGCGGCGGACCTACTCGAAATCGTACGCTAGAAAATTACAACACAATACCTAGTGTGGGTCATTGATTAAATTATAGGTTTAACAATTTTTACATATTTATGTGGACAATTTTGGGACATTTCTGTTTGTTAGTGTTTTTAATTATTTCTTACACAAGTATGATTGGTTAAGGATACTTAACACCCTGTAAAATTTTTTGTACTGATTAAAAACTAGTGGTGTATAATACTATGTGCATCAAAGATTGTAGTGTTTTTGTAAGTTTTCTTAAATCGATGATAATGTTTAAACGATAGTCACTTGATTGTTGGTTTTCGGAGTTGTGACATGCCAAAGTACTGACATTTGAGGTATTAATTTATTTTTTTTATTCATTTGTATTTTAAATAAAGAAGTGAAATTGAGTGACCGAATAAAGGACGCTTCATTGTTTTAAAATAGATTGTTATTTGAATAAAATATAATAAGACTTTGTTTAAATTGGCTGATGACATCGAGTTACCCCATTTTTGTATAATCACCCATATGTATATCTATGATGTTGTAGTTAATCTGAATATTGCAAATACCGTGCTACTGCAAGCAAATTATTTGCACAAAAACACTCCAGATTATTATTAAGTCTGCCCTTCGAAGAAAGCCATAATCGTTTCTCAGCACAGTAGCCGAACCATTAAAAACATCGGAATTTCTTTAACAGCAGCCGTAAACCCTTTTTATAGAAAGTTATAAATAACAGTTAGTCATTTTCTTAAAACTGCGAACGGGAAGGTTTGAATTTTTTCGATTCTCTTAGACTAACTATATAATTCATTAAAAAATCATGTGAACGAACTAGGTGGGTGTATTAAAATCGATTATCTTATTTACTCATTGTATTCTGCCGAAGTTGAGGTCATTCGTCATATTTTTTTAATGCGAAGTTTAAGCGGAAATTCTGGTGGTAATTTTTATTAGGAGACTGGTGTTTATTATGTATCTTGCGATATTTAATATCAAAATTAATCCTATATATATTTTAGAATATTAATTTAGATTTTTTTCACTTTTATAATATTTGTCTGGCTCTGCTTGCTTTGATAAAAAACTTTATGGTAGGGAGGCACAAACTGTTTTGGTTTACAAACAAATATGCAATCAAAAGGATAAAGAAGTATAAATAATAAATAGAAAATTGTTCATGGAATTCTTATTCTGCCTTCTTCTTATACTGTCTGTAATCTGTATACTGTATTGAAAAGTTTTTAACTACACAGGTACACTAAAGGTTTTCAAAAATTGTCTGAATTATCATACAAGTTAGTGACAAATCCACTAATGTTAATTAAATTCAATTTAGACAAAGGTTCACCTCAATATGAGTTCACGTAAATGGACACCAATTGTACGAAAAATTAATTTACTAAATCTAAATGTATACCGACATAATATTATACTTATGATAAATTATCGAGTGTAATATGCAAATTTTTCATACTAAAGTAAAGTTTTTACAGGTAAAATAGCTGTTACTTTAGATTTTCTGCTTTGGAAAAAAATTTCAATGAAATCATAACAATTGAAATGGATAGGTATCAAGCTAATGTTCATATTATGAAAACGGAAAAACACTAATTATGCATAGAATTATTACTTAACATTTTTAATTCAATTGGAAATGATTTAAAGTAAGTATGTACCTACTTATTGTTTTAATTTTTCTCAAAGTCATTTGTATTTTTTATTGTACCATTTGTTTATTTATTTTTGGTAAGTATAAATAACATCTTACAGAGCATGTAGGTATGTATAATATCAAATACCTCATATGTCTAAGCTATAAAATATATTCTAAATAAAACAAAACCCAACATACCACTTTATAATTCTTAATGCTCGGCAAAAACCGTTTCTCTTCAGTCTCTTTTTTTTGGAACACTTCATTGATGATATTCCCCAAAGCCTGAGCACCATATTGGAATAAAGCTTGTCCGCCCTGATTCAATATCTGTCTTCCCGCGCCTTGCAAAAGCGCGCCAAAATCGGCGCCGCCATTTTGCGCCATAACTTTCACTTACACTACACTATGGTTCATTTCACTATGACATTTTGGGTTGACTGTTGAAAAAAAGGTTTTTTATTTTTACTTTTAATGTTTTGAAGCTGTGTTGTGGGAAGAATTCGTTTTTTTTTTAGAAAATTTTACATAATATACTAACTCAACATTCTTCTAAATTGCATTGTTAATAAATGCTCTAAAATTCTTGGCAGTATTCCACAGTTAGTTTATAGAATTTTCTAGACTATAAAATGAACTAAATAGTATATTTTCCTATACACCAGCATCAGTATAATATTGATGTAATACTGAATACAATTCCTACTATTACAGACTACACGGTCCTATTATTGTATGACATCACTGTAGAAACATGTTAATTAGCTATTGCCTATGATTTTCATATAAATTTTTATCTCTGTAATTACAGATGGGTATGTGTGACTGAGAACAAGTAAGCATTTGAATAGGAAATATTTATAGATATTATTGAACAATAATAGTAAGATATTTGAAAATATGTACTTAGTGATTTCTTAAATATTGAGATACGCTATAAAAAAGCTCAGGGGTATAATTTTAGTGTGCTCTGTTAATCAAATAATTAATAATAACATTATTTTGGCTCAAGTCAAATTTCGATGTACCATTTACTGTTCTATCTTACAATTTATAAGGAGATAAAAACTGTAATGACTTGACTTCAAATAACAATAATTGGTAATATGAAACATACATTATATTCCTTATCTGAAGTATGTCTAATCTTTTAGGAAACCTTGTGCCAAAGAATTTCATTAAATCATATATTCAAATAATATGTGAAGAAATGTTTACATTACGCACTAATTATGAATTTTAATTTTTAAAAGTATTTGATGTCTTCAAATTTATAAACAAAGCTTACTGGTATTTAAGCGCCTGATGACATGTTCCCAATGACTTTATAAAATTATTAATTGTATCTCTTAATAATAAACTGATAAGTATATCGTAATTGATAATGTACAGAACAGATTGATAATAAAATGCTTCAGGCATAACATCCCGGCTTCAGTATTTCAGTATATACATTAAATGTTTTCAATTACATACAAGGCTATACTCTTATAGGGCTCATTTTTAGCCATGTGAATTCTTAGTTCAAAGTGCCACATATCTAATTTCACTCGTACTTATTTGTATGGGCGGTGGTCTAATAGGCGAAGTGAATTGCTTACCAAAATTTGGGTCAATGATAAAACGAAACAAGTAACAGTGGAAAAGCTGTTGAGACACTCGAATTATTTTATACACCATTGATTAATTATCGCCACAAATCTAACTACGGTGAGGTCATCTGGAAACCAAAAATATGTAAATCTTTACGTTCTTTGTCGCTATAAAGTGATTGTACAACTCCATATCAATAGGAAATCGTCACACGTAACACAACAATAGTCGCAATTATTCTTCTGAACGAATTCTTCCCACAATAACACAGAAATTTATTTAAAAATAAATAATTTCAACACACAACCGTACCATGAAATCTTGGACGAAAATTGACAGCTTATAATCCAACCGGTTTGTCAATTACCTTCCCAACAAACAAAGTCTTTAGAGCGCAGGACAACATAAACTAGTAGCATTATACCGCAAGATTCTTGCCAGCATTCAGAATGACGTAAGACTTTATACAAAGTTCATGCTGCGGACGACGTCATTCATGGCATCATAATTTGTTTTTTGAATAAATTGTAATTCATAGTACTAGTTATATGCTTCTTTATAAGATTGACGTCGAAATAGAACATTTTTACTACGAATATTAATTGATACGTAAAGGATAATGTAAAGGAAGAAGTATATTATTTCAGTGTTGCAACACTGTCCTTGACCTTGACAAGTTTAAAATAGTTGCACTGACTGACCCGGCGGTAACCCATCCACCTACTACCTACTGATATTTGAATAGTAATTATAAAACTCAATAGCAACCCAGTAATAAACTAAGTTTAAAAATATCATACCTACATCTAAGGCCTAAGTTTGAACTACAAAATATCATGCACAATATACTTAGATAATAACACACACAATATAATAATTATTGTGAATGAAGGTACCTACTTATGTCGCATATCTTTAAAATGATCTTTAAGGATATTTGCATAATTCAAGTTTGCTTAGATGATTCAATGACTGCACTGGATCACTGACTTCATATGTTAATTCATTTTCAAACAGATTATACGATAAGAAATAACGTCAATATACCATTTTTGGATGTATGGGTACCGAGCAGCGGTGGCCGGTGAGTCGGTGACAGGAAAAAAAATTAAACGGATTATTAGCGGGAAAACTTTGCGTTATATTATTTTTTAACGATTTCGATTAAACCGCTTGGACCTTGGCAAGAATACAGAAATAACGTGATATTCTTTCATATTAATATTTACATAATAATATAGACCATAATAGGTGCTGTATAAAGGATTTGTAAGTAAACGGATGAATTTATTTCAAATGTTCACAACAATTTTAAAATGTGTTAATAATGCAAATTAAGTGAACCAAATAAGGCAGTTGGCGCCTCAATGTTTTATAAAACGAGTGAATCATGGCCGAGAATATTGGTCCGGGAGCCAGCAGCAGATTTTATGACCAAGTTCCTCTCAAGCGGTAATTAGTAAAATGCATCAAAGTATAGTATTATGAAGCCTCGTGAACGTCAGCTGGAGCTCGTTTGGGGGGAAGAGCGGTTGTAGCCTCCCGTATCAGCTGACGGTTTTTCCACCAAGATACAGCCAGCTGACATATATATTTATCCACAGTTACATATAAGCTATCATCAGGTAAATTTTTGTTTGAGAGGAAATAACGGAAAATAAATTTTTCTTTAAATTTAACTTTCATGTTCGAGACACCAGCTGACGTATAATACACCATGTTGTAACCAGCTGACTATTTTTTTTCGTTGAGATATTGGGTTAGCTACAATTTGACAAATTTTTAGCTGAGAGGAAATGAATGAATGAATGTATTTTTTTTCCTATGTGCGTGGGAGGCTACAACCGCTCACCCCCCCAACCGAGCGCCAGCTGACGTTCACGAGGCTTTATAATACTATACTCTCATGCGTCTGACGAATTATCTCTTGAGAGGAAATAGTTAACCAAATTTGCACCTGGCTCCCTAACCATATGGACAACAAAATGTACTTCCGAATGGCCTTTGTTATAATTTAAGTGCTTCACGGATTAATTCTTAAAATATAATCATGTTTCCATGAGGTAGTTAAGTAGATTGTTTTGAGAAAGTACAATGCGTGAGTCAAGTCTGCTATGGTTACCGACGATATTGTTTTAACTTTTATAGAGGGTAGAATTAAATTGATGGACGTAACAAACTGTAAGACAATCATTAAGACAATAGAGAATTTGGATACAGGCACAGATACAGGATATGACTATAATATTATTGAGGCCATGCAATTACAGATTTCGCAATTTGTTTAACATTTTCAGCAGATAGCATGGGCCATGGGTGAATTTAATTCAGTAGTTAGGTACTATCTGTTTCTACTTTCTATCACCTTTCTATTACTACTTACAGCCTACAGGCCTTAAAAGTTACCTATCTAAGTATTATTTTGCTTAAGTACGTAATATTATGACGATTGTTGGTACATTTATAAAGATTAGATGAGGATTCATATACTTACAGCTAAATATAAATTTCAGCATTGTTATGTAAATAGTGGCGTATAAAGCATACAAAGAATAGAGCCAAAACTAACACAATAGTCTAGTGAACATACGGTGCACGTTCAAAAGCTATTATTTTAAGCTAATTTTAAACTCAATAATCATAGATTATTCATAATATTTAACGTTTTACCACAGATAATGTAATGCCACATAATATAATACAATACATAATGTTTAACCATGATATTACCAATTGTGCTGTAGTCATATACAGGGTGTCCCAAAAAGTAGTGATATACTGAAGCTGGGAGGTAGAGGACTTAGAGGGCTATCCGAATCACCCCCATGTGTGTTATGCGATTTTTCGTATTTTCGGAGTTATTCCATTTTTTTCAATTTTTCATCTATCGCCGAGTACGATGAGATTTTTATTTATGGTGACGTGAATTATTGCGCTAGATGCTTGATTTTTTTTGTGTGCTAAGCTGAAAGATAGGCCAATTCAGTATGGTAACATTTACTATCGTTAGATCTTCGAATGGAATAAAAAAAAGAATTAAATGCCAAGAAAGATAAAATTACCCAGTATGTTCATAACTTCAAGGGCCCATAAAAAAATAAAATCACATAAAAAAGGTTTTCCATTTGGCTTTTAAAAACTTGCTCTATCGATCAGGTAGCTACCCTAAAAATTTCATTTTATTATTCTGAAGGCTTCAATCGAAAAATTGAAATCTAAATGTGGTAAGTGCAAAATTTTTAGTAACATGATGATCATTAAAACCAATAAATAGGTGTTTAAAAATGATTTTTTTTTTAAATAGCCCCGCTGTTGCTCAATGCAAGTGCGACATCACCGTAAAAAGTTGTCTTTTTAATGTCTGAATGCTCTTTTATCATTTTTAATGGTTTCTTCTGCTACTATGAATTTCCGGGTTATTTCGTCCAAATTGTGGCAGTCTCTCGTCTTTGTAGTATCCCCACGGAAAAAATTCAATAGGGTTTATGTCCGGAGACCGTGGAGGCCAGGCTAAAGGGCAAAAATACCCTGAAAGATGGATTGGTCGTTGCAGCCTGCGCATGCGCCGGTGACGCCTGCTTTAAAGCCTAGCCTCCACGGTCCCTCGACCTAAACCCCATTGATTTGTTTCAATGGGGATACTAAAAAGACTTCGGCTACTTGAGAGAATGCCCCAATTTGGACGAAATAACCCGGAAATTCATAGTAGCAGAAGAAACCATTAAAAATGATAAAAAAGCATTCAGACATTTAAAAGACAACTTTTTACGGTGATGTCGCACTTGCACTGAGCAACAGCGGGGCTATTTAAAAAAATTCTGGTAATTAAACACCTATTTATTGGTTTTAATGATCATCATGTTAATAAAAATTTTGCACTTACCACATTTAGATTTCAATTTTTCGATTGAAGCCTTCAGAATAATAAAATGAAATTTTTAGGGTAGCTACCTGATCGATAGAGCAAGTTTTTAAAAGCCAAATGGAAAACCTTTTTTATGTGATTTTATTTTTTTATGGGCCCTTGAAGTTATGAACATACTGGGTAATTTTATCTTTCTTGGCATTTAATTCTTTTTTTTATTCCATTCGAAGATCTAACGATAGTAAATGTTACCATACTGAATTGGCCTATCTTTCAGCTTAGCACACAAAAAAAATCAAGCATCTAGCGCAATAATTCACGTCACCATAAATAAAAATCTCATCGTACTCGGCGATAGATGAAAAATTGAAAAAAATGTAATAACTCCGAAAATACGAAAAATCGCATAACACACATGGGGGTGATTCGGATAGCCCTCTAAGTCCTCTACCTCCCAGCTTCAGTATATCACTACTTTTTGGGACACCCTGTATAGTACATACGTGGTAAGTACATACTTTGTTTTGCGATACTTTGCTTTAAGAAGTAGGAAATTTCAAAGATTTCCTAAAGAGATATTTAAGGAGACGAGAAGGGACCTTTTCTATTTTCTTTGATAACTGTACAATACTTTGCAAACGAAGTAACTATCGTAGTTATTTGCAAGGCAAAGTGCGTACAGAAAACTTGCATGCATCGTTTACATTTTGATTAAACAATACATGTCTCTAGGACTCCAGGGACAAATTATATGCCAATAGTCACAACTTACAGACTATTAATTACTAACGGAAAGATAGATTCACAACTATATATTTGAAGTACATATATATACGAAATGTGTTTTATTCTAGTTCGTTTACAAAGATTAACAGAGTCAGTGGATAGTCATCATGTTTGATGATACCATATTATGATACTCTGGGTGCAGTTGTCAAATGCATTCAGTTGCCTTTTTCTTCGTACAATGGAAAATTAATCGACATCAGATGACAAACGCATTGTGTACCTACTTATGACTTTGAACAAACTAAATCAAAAACGTAAGTTAAATCCGTAGACAGGTTAAATCTGTCCTAGTATAATCGGAAATAGTTACTAGTGTCTAATATACTTATCAATACCTATTATAAAAACGATTTTTGTCTGCCATCTGAACAATTGCTATACTAGACTGTGCCATAAGCTTTTCCTCAATGAAACTTCTGCTTGGAATTTCCTATGAATGAATTTCCTTTTGACATGACAACGTCTTATAATTCGATAGAGCCGGATGCACGCACGAAAAAACATGACTCATGCGGCGTTACCTCGCTCTGAGGCGTTCCATGTAAGGCTTGAAGTGCAAGCGAGAGCGCGGAACGAGCGACAAAGAAGCACAATCGAAGAAGCACAAGCGACAAAGAAGACGTTGTCACGTTCAACTTTCGTCAGTAAACCGACTTTACAGACAACCAATTTTTTCTCCATGCTGGAGACCGACAAGCCATTTCTATCAAATAGCTTGTATTCAGGCAAAAAACAGATGTGAGATGTCCTTATAAATTACGCCTACTATCCCTTGTAAAAACACTTCGTAATTCCAGAAAACACCACCATTTTGATTAGCAGTTAGAATTTCCAGTTTTCAGGGCTTTTACGATCCCGCACTCAATGTATACAAGTGATGACGTCATGGATGGAAATAGAAATATTTATATATTTGACGCCAGATGGTTAACTGTGTGTTTGATCTAACGGGTTGATTGTCGGGTGTATAAATAATTAATAGGCGATTGTTTGGATAGAATATATCAAGAAGTAAATAAAAATTATTTACTTACCTAACTACTGCTTTTATTAAAGATAAAATAATTATAAGTGTGTGGTTTTCGGATAAAAGACTGCTATTTACTATTTTCAAACGACTTCAAAAAAGAAGCAGGTTCTGCATTCGACTGTTTTTTTGGGTTTGAAGTCACAAGTTTTGATTGGCTCAAGCGATTTCGGTTACATTTTTATTTCGATTCTTTTTTATTTGAAAACTGGTGCTTTCCGGTCTTTCCGGTCTATTTAAATTTTGTCTTGTTCTGGGCAATATGGAAGCACTTTACTTTTTTGTTTACAAATCATTACAGTCGAGGGCACTGACTTTACTCGAGATTTCATCGAAATTCGTTAAAGCAATATAATCCAAAATCTGGATAATATGTTAGTGATAAATTATGGAAAATAATCATTTTTATACCAATTTAACAATGAAGTTCTTTAAAAACTGTCGGAAATATTTGAGCCTATTTTGTGCCCCGAATTTTGGCTTATGTCATGCAGTTAAATTGTATGTGGCTTGTAAATTGTAATTACCTAAATACAAACACTTCAAACGACGAGTATACACCGAAACATTTGCGTAGGATATCACTTTGTTTCTGCGGGTTTATGGCGCCTTTAATCATTACTAACATTACATCCGTTGGTCGTTAATTATTTTATTACCGATTTCTTTTATATAGATGTGTGACTTATAAGTGGAATACAACAGCTCAATTTTCTTCTAATTTTTCTCATTATCTTCCCACAGATAACTAACAAACATCGGTTCGCGTTCTCTGTTACAGCATGGTTACAGTAGCATGATTTTTTTTTACTTTCTAACACAACTTTTCATATTCTTTCGGCGATGTTTAGCAAAACATTATTTGCATTTTTGCCTTTACAAGCAGGGTTTACCTTTACAATGAATATAAAATTCATTTACATATAATTATTCTCACGTCTTCAAATACATACATGTATAAGTTCTTATAACAATAATTACATTGCCTTCGTTATTTTAATTCCTCAAGACTTTTTATTTTATTCTTCTTTAGAGCTTCATACAAAAGTCTAGATATTAGAATACCTACTTCAAATTTTTTGGTCAAAGTACCTACCTACGTTATAGGAAGGTACCGCAGGAACATACCATTTTTGCGGAAGCAATATAAATTTCAACTTATCCTTTTACGATCGTCATCAGTGATTCATATAAATGACTGGGTTAAATCGAGATCGGAATTAGTCATTTAGTAAACTTCTTGTTGATAATGTGAATGTTGGAATGATTATAGTTTGCGTCGATCTTAATAACGTAGCAATTATACCTATTAACATACGTATATGTATACATACATCGATGTAATGCTATAAATTAAGAATTTAAGTTTTAAGACACCTCACAAGACAAAAACTTATTAACTATGTTAGAATCAAAGATATCGTTAACACTGAACAATAACAAATATATTTCCAGATCTCAAATCTATAATAGTAATTGTAATGCAAATCTATAAATTTTACATATGTATATGAGACAGCATAAAATTATAGCGCCGGTAATAAATAACGAAACAACCTTCGAAGATAAGAGTCAATGTACACAAAAAGGTCATTATACGGAACGTTATTTTAAATTCTAAATTTAAACTTACCGCCACATTCACGTTGACAGCTGCACACGCCTCTTCAACCACTTCTTCAACAGCACCACTTTCATACTCTTCCGCTGGTAAAGCCGGGTACAAACGCACACCAGAGAACGAACTATCATCGTCAGAAGGTAGTGTTGGGTATAAACCATTCCCAACTAACGGCTCACTGCTATGTTCGCCATCCCGTTCTCTATTCAAAAAACCGCGGACCGCTTTCGCCGCGCTATTCCCGCGGTGCCAACCCCAGCCGTTGGCGCGAAAATTCTTCGGGTAATAGTTGAACGACATGATCTAAAGATACGTCTACACGGCACTGAATGTAAACAGTTTCTGAAACAAGGAGATTGGGGTGTGAGTCAGTGTTTTCTCATGTGACGTGCGAGGTGAATGTCTGAGATGATTTTTGTTGTATGTTTTTGTTATGATGCATTTTTTATTGTACATACTAGATTAGTTAAGAGGTTCTTAAATTTTACGGTAATTGTTTTGCATTCCCATTGTAATCGATATTTCGTTTACCATGGAAGTTTCGAAATAATTGTTCAAAATTATATATATGTGTGTATTTGTTTCAAAACATAGCTTTTTGCAAATTATAGTGCACGTCACGTTCTTACATTGATAATAATGTGTACTTATAATAACTAAGAAATACGTGATATTTTACGATCTCAGACTGAAATCATAAGATTAATTTTTATTCTCACTATACATATTATTTTTTTACTTTTTGTTTAAATATGAAAGATTACGGAAGAAGCTAAACAATAGGCTTACGTAATCAAAATGGACAAGAGAGACTAATGCTTTTAGATGATATTTAAAATAGGTTTAAACCGTTTATTTTGAGAATATTCGGCGAATATTAGGAGAGATTACAGTTGGGTGCGTAAGTTCTGAAATATATTCCAGGAAAATGTTCCTGTGTGCGAATTTTTTTTCAATTCAATCTCTATCATCTATTCAATTATACTTAAGTACTATTTTTTTAAAGTTTGATATTTAGCAAATTGTCTGTGTCGAAAATAATAGTTATTACTTATTAACGTGAAAATATGTTTAATTGCTTTTTTTTTACGTAGCAACGGATCGATTTTATATCTGGACCTAGCTGGGCGATTAGATATTGATAGGGTAATTTTTACAGCGGTTAAATGTTTCATTCCTATCGAATTTCCTTGTACAGGGCGAAGCTACGGGAAACAGCTAGTTAACTAGCTAACTGAATTACTCTTCATCGCAATCAAGGTCAATATCCCCTGCGCCAATTATTACTAAGATCACTTTTCCCAAACAAGTCATATGTTAATGACTCAGGTACACTAGGGAAAACTAGTAAATATTATTTTTGGCAAGAAAAATAGAAATTCAAATAGACATTCGTACGGGGAAAAGATAATTACCCAGAAGTGTGTGTATATTATTTTGGCAAAGTTAAATCCTAGTAAACTTTAAAATACGATTTGGCTTCCCATAAAATATCTTACGAAATATTTTGAAACGTTATATATATATTATTGAATCTATGCCAACATCGTCCCATGTGAAATCAATACAATGTAACCTCAAACAGTTTAGTTCATAAAACTGTCCTCATTTTGATGAAATTGTAAATCTTTAAAAAAATCATTTTAATATAAGTTATGATTTTAAATAGCCTTATGAGTAGTTACTAGCTTCTGCCTACTGGTTAGTTTTATCCGCAATGTTCGTCAGTTAGTTTGATAAACTTTTTATCCTCATTCTGTTTTAGAACGATTCTATTTTAAGGAAATAACTATATTTTCCTCTTGATAAAAGCGTTTTCTTTTACTTTTGCATTTGCTAATATTTTTGCAAGTTTTATCAGGTTATCACCAACAAAATACTTCCGAACACCGCACCCTGTTCTTATTAAGGACAAAGAGGTGCGACCGAAGGCAATGAAGTTTAATTGCGAACGCACCTCGAATGTGACGTCACAAATGTTAAGGCTGAGGTCAACGAAAGCATACAGTACACAATGTACAAAATTAAGCTGTACAAACACAATTTTGTGCATTATTTTCAACCTTGTATTTTGGCCTAGAAAAAGTTACGGGACAAATAAATAACGTGCACTTTTCGCCTTTGTCGCGCTCCAACTCCCTACTATCATAGGGGAATTAATATCCTTGATATTTATGAAGACTATATGTTCTTTTCCAAAGTTAAATATAATACGAATCCTTAAACGGTTTTTTTAATTTTAGTGGTATGCCCGTAAATACGATACAGAAAGATTTTTCCATTTAGAAGTATCTAATGTTAATGTTAAAATTTACAGCATTATTCATGCTAAGATTCTTCATAAGATACCCGTAGATTTAACGCAAATAGTTCTAGTTATAGATGCACAATCATGTAAATTCAGTTCAAAGACTGACTTTTCGAGTTTACATACGCATTTTCATTTGAATTACTGACCGGAAGGAGTGAAACGATCTAAATAAACAATAACAGTTCTAAAATAGTTGCATCAAACGGGCGAGTGCTCGATAATGAGTTGACTGGCACAAATTTACAATATTTTTTATGCAAGTCGTTTACATTTTTATTTGCTCTACAGCTCAGTGATGTTTTCCATATGCTATTATATAGGTACCTAACTATATTATTGATTGAATCACTTACAACATCTTAATACTATTATAAAGGCGAAAGTTTGTAAGGATGTATGGATGTATGGATGTTTGTTACTCTTTCACGTAAAAACTACTGAACCGATTACAATGAAATTTAGCACACATATAGAGGGTAACTTGGATTAACACATAGTATAGTTTTTATCTCGGAAATCCCACGGGAACGGGAACTATGCGGGTTTTCCTTTGCAAACGCGGGCGAAGCCGCGGGCGGAAATCTAGTACATTATAAATTAATAATGTTATGTATAAATGTTAGCTCAAGGAAGGAAATAAATATAATTAAGTATGAAATATGTATTACAAACTAGCTGCGCTCCGCGGTTTCACCCGCGCAACTCCGCTCCTGTTGGTCTTAGCGTGATGATATACGTATAGCCTATAGCCTTCCTCGATGAATGGGCTATCAGTATCTAACGCCGAAAGAATTTTTCATATCGGACCAGTAGTTCTTGAGATTAGCGCGTTCAAACAAATAAACAAACTCTTCAGCTTTATAATATTAGTAACGATTAGATTGGCTGTGCTAAATATAGAACCTGTGAGTTCGAAGAGGAATTCTCTTCGAGTGCTGTACAGATTTGGTATATAATAGCCGACTACTGTTAGTACAACAAGGAAATAATCTACGAGGACGACGACACGGTGTAACAATCAAATCCATACTAATATTATAAATGCGAAAGTAACTCTGTCTGTCTGTCTGTTACTCAATCACGCCTAAACTACTGAACCAATTTTTATGAAATTTGGTATGGAGATATTTTGATACCCGAGCTACATAGGCTACTTTTTATCCCGGGAAAATGACGCAATCCCGGAAATCCCACGGGAGCGGGAACTATGCGGGTTTTCTTTGACTGCGCGAGCGAAGACGCGGGCGGAAACCTAGTACATAATACAATCAAGTTTAAATTCGATTTCCATACCTACAGCAGTTTCTGATCGCTTTTTGAAAAATAGAACTAATTTACGATAGGAAATCATTTTTTTAATGGTTAAACTAGAGTTACTAGACACATCACACAATGTCTTTCCAAAACCTCGGACCTCCAAGAGGTCGAGATACATTTTTTACATAAAGAAAAAATATAGTTGATCTGTAAGTATCTAGATTCTAGACTCAGACCAACTATTTTTTTTAATCGCGTCGTTATTGAGCGAAAAAACTTAGCTTTTAATCCTAGATTCGGAGCTCTTTAGTTGCAAAATCTAATCTAGATCCTTTATTATACCTAGTTACGTAGGAAACTACAATTGTTTTCCTGGCAGAGCGTTAAAATAATAGAAAAAGTTTATGAGACCTACTGATAAAAAACATCAATTTTGATATACTTAGGTACTGCAGAGACTTAACTTTCCTTCAATGAAATTTATTTTATTTTAAACTAAGTACACGTATTTACTAATATTACTATTACTAGTTTACCTATTAATAATAAGTACTTAATGTCATTAAAAATTATAAAATATAAGTCCGCTCTAGTTAGGTTTTAATTTTTCCGCTTTCTGCGAGCTTTGTTTTGATCACGTGGGTAGCGTTCTCTTATCTCAAGGCCACTATTTTATAAAACAGATGTGAAAATTAGCAAAATTTAGCAAAAGTCAATACTAACGGCTGGTTAAGAAGCATGATACAATCATAAAATAATTCATATGAGTATGTGCATAATAAAAATAATATAATACACATCAGTTTATTTTATAAACTTGCGAATTATACAAAAGATAAGTTTGCTTACCTCGTTTACGTGTGAACAAACGATGAACGAAAGAGGTGAATGAACGGAGAACGAATGGCAGAGTCGAAACCAATAATTTCTCGTACAAGATTTACCCATTCATCAAATGTGTCATTTAAGCATACGTTTAGAAATTGTTGACTAGTGTATAAATATTATTTTAACCCATTGACCACCGTAAGGCCCGATCGGGGCGCGACACAATAGATTTTCTATTGTGTCTGTGATTCCGAGGACTGATGGATTAAAATTTATTCAAAAATTTCTAACATTTGATGATTTTATAATAATTTATACTATACAGTCACATAATATATTTTTTTAGGTAAGACGCATTTGATATACTGCAAACTAACGAAAACAAAATTTCTATTTCAGAACGATGACTCATCTATCATACTGTTATATGTCATAATGATGTCATCTGTCAAAATACTTTCAAATAACTGTGTGCGGTTTGCACGTGTTTTTATTTATCAAATGAAAAAGTGAAAAACTAACAATGAAAATTTTATCAGAAGATAGGACAAGAATATTATTCGAAAAGCTTACAAAATAGTACGTATAGACATAACTTTAACAACTATATATTGATACGTAACAAGTAATGCACTAAAGTTTACAAAGTTGTGTTGTTTCTCATGAACTTCTTAATTTGCAGTATCGGCGTCAACGTAAAGCTTCTAATAGACAGACCAGATGGCACATATTGCTTCAGAGAGAAGAAAGATCGCGTATATTACATTTCAGAACGTTTATTGCAATTAGCACAAACCGTGAAGCCAGATCATTTAATATCAGCCGGAACGTGTTTCGGAAAGTTCACAAAGACGAATAAATTCAGGTTACATATAACAGCATTGACGTACATCGCGCCGTACGCCCCTTACAAGTTGTGGGTAAAACCATCAGCAGAACAACAGTTTTTATATGGCCACCATGTTATTAAGAGTGGTAAGTGGTCTTATCCTTTATAAATATAAAATGAACTAAATAATCTATACTAATATTATATAGCTGTAGAGTTTATTTCTTTGAATGCGCTAATCTCAGGAACTACTGGTCCGATTTGAAAAAATGTTTTGGTGTTCGATAGCCCATTTATCGAGGAAGACTATAGGCTATATATCATTACGCTAAGACCAACAGGTGCGGAGCCACCTGGGTGAAACCGAGAAGCACAGATTGTTCTTGATAATATAAACAATTAAGTGATATAATGTATTTTTTCCAAAAAAAAAAAATTAAATCCATCCGCTTAAGTGGGTCAAAATCTAGTCTAAAAGTTGTTGGTAACATACAAACATACAGGTGAAGTTAATAAAAGAATGTAAAAAAATAATCTTATATATAAAAATGAATCGCAAAATGTGTTGGTAAGCGCATAACTCGAGAACGGCTGAACCGATTTCGATAATTCTTTTTTTATTATATTCCATGAAGTACGAGGATGGTTCTTATGTAGAGAAAACTTAAACATGTACCACGGGCGAAGCCGGGCCGGACCGCTAGTCTTATATATAAAAATGAATCACAAAATGTGTTGGTGAGCGCATAACTCGAGAACGGCTGAACCGATTTCGATAATTCTTTTTTTATTATATTCCTTGAAGTACGAGGATGGTTTTTATGTAGAGAAAACGTAAATATGTACCACGGGCGAAGCCGGGGCGGACCGCTAGTTAATCATAAAAATTAAAAACCGAAACAGCCAGAAAAACAGTTATTTTACCAAATTAGAAGTTATTCCTACTTTAACTAATCCCATAATTAAAACCTAAATTTCCCTTCTTTTCAGGTCTTGGTAGAATTACAGAAAATACACCGAAAAACCAAGGAGTAGTTATTCTAACTATGTCAGATATTCCAATAGGGTTTGGTGTTACTTCAAGATCGACAACAGACTGCAGACACGCAGACCCCTTAGCGACTATAGCTTTCCACCAAGCTGATATCGGCGAATATATTAGATCAGAAGATACTTTGATATAATAAATAGATTTTTTAATATTTTGGTGTTTTATGCATTATTCCTGCCTGCGGCTTCGCCTGCATAGTCAAAGAAAAACCCGCACAGTTTCCGTTCCTGTGGTTTTTCCAGAATAAAAAGTATTTTATGTCCTTTCTTAGTTCTCAAGCTATCTCTTTAAAGTAGTTAGAAATATATTAATTTACGCCATCTATTGGAATCTGTTGAAAATAGTATAGGAGGTTGAAATATAAGGTTAAGCATGTGCATCACAGTGTAATATAAGTTATAATAGATGGCGCTTTTCACAATAGAATGCTTTTATAAATTCAATCTTGATTAAATATTCTTAATTTTATAACTGACGGTTTAACTTTCTTGAATAATTATTTTCGTTAATTCATAAATTAGGGCGTATTCAGAAAGAAAGCTTGAAACTTATAAGCGCTTATCGGCGCTTGTCATGTTCATATATTTTCCTGTCAGTGCTGTCAACCCGCGCAGGAAAATATATGAACATGACAAGCGCCGATAAGCGCTTATAAGTTTCAAGCTTTCTCTCTGAATACTCCCATAAACTTCATTGGAATGATTGAGCTAAAAAAACGGTTGCATAGATACACAGACTAGTTTTACTACAGCTACAATAAATAAAAAAATAATATTAATCAATCGTAAAAACATATTGGTAGTTAATCATTTCAATTTTTCAGAACTAAAATAAGTAATAACCAACCTATAAACGAGCTAACCTCTAATTATTAAGTTAGTAAACTATATTTGGAAAAACGATTTTTATCAGTCCTAAAAGGTCAAACCACAGGTCAAACTATGTATAGCCTATAGTTATTTTTCTGGCAACCCAGCAAGTCGTTCCAATTTTGAAAACAAAATTATGTCGGTACAATGGTCGGTACTTATAAAATTACGCGATGAATTCCAAATTATTAGAAAATAGGCACCTATTTTGAGTAAAAAGGATAGTAGCTGTAAGTACATACTAAGTCCTTATTTTCTTTTTATTCAACAATTAATAATTCAATTTCTAGTTGTACCTAGATGCACCTAGTACCTAGATACCTAGAAGATAAACGTACCTCAGAGCTCATTCATTCATCATTCATCATTGGTATATTGGGTTAGAGATTTTGAAATTATCTATGATGTTACTTTTTTTAATACTAGCTTTCCGCCTGCGGCTTCGCCCGCGTTTTCAAAGAAAAACCCGCATAGTTCCCGTTCCCGTGGGATTTCCGGGATAAAACCTAGCCTATGTTACTCGTGGATAATGTAGCTTTCGAATGGTGAAAGAATTTTTAAAATCGGTCCAGTAGTTTATGAGCCTATTCATTACAATCAAACAATCAAACAAACAAAGTTTTCCTCTTTATAATATTAGTGTAGATGTAGACTAGAGGTCCGCCCCGGCTTCGCCCATGGTACATATTTCGCAATAAAAGGTAGCCTATGTCCTTTCTCGGGTATCAAAATATCTCCATACCAAATTTCATGCAAATTGGTTCAGTAGTTTAGGCGTGATTGAGTAACAGACAGACAGACAGAGTTACTTTCGCATTTATAATATAAGTATAGATTTTTCTATCTAAAGAAGATGATAATATGGATCTCAACTTACATTTCACAAAAAATCAATGCTATGCCAACACTGTAATAAAAATCCTAGCTTGGTTGAAATTTATTGCCATCCTTTAGGATTTAAAGGTTCGGATTTGTCCCTTGTTAGCGAAAAGATATCAATGATTTATTGAGCATTTCCTATTTTAGTAAAACGTTTATTTTTCAGACGTACTTTGCTGAAGCTTTTTCAACGTAGTTGGTTTATTCATGTTGTAGGTACCTAATATATTTTATTGAAAATTGTAAACCAATGGATTTTATTTTAACTATGTATGTAGGTACCTATGTATCTAATTGATTCGTCTGAAAAACAACAATTACTTCGTATTATCCAAAAATAACATTAAGCATTAGCACACTTTCTTAGAAACTAGACTCGCACAAAAAAAACATTAAAATTTTTTTTCTTATACATTCGCGAGATTTAATATTCTATTAGGCCCAGCAACATTTAATATCTATTGTCTCATAAGCCTTTTGCACTAAGCACTTATAAGTACCAATAGTTTGCCGAAAAAAACATCACTAGGATAATAGGATTAGATGAACAAAAGGTAGGCTTCCTCTTTTTAGGAAGAATCTACAATTTTTACAATCATCCCAAGAGCATTCATAACAAATTCAAAACATAACATAAACCCTCTTTTACGCTCAAGATATGATAAAAACTGTCGTATTGGTTAGGGAGCCAGGTGCAAATTTGGTTAACTATTTCCTCTCAAGAGATAATTCGTCAGACGCATGAGAGTATAGTATTATAAAGCCTCGTGAACGTCAGCTGGCGCTCGGTTGGGGGGGTGGGCGGTTGTAGCCTCCCACGCACATAGGAAAAAAAATACATTCATTCATTCATTTCCTCTCAGCAAAAAATTTGTGAAATTGTAGCTAACCCAATATATCAACGAAAAAAAATAGTCAGCTGGTTACAACATGGTGTATTATACGTCAGCTGGTGTCTCGAACATGAAAGTTAAATTTAAAGAAAAATTTATTTTCCGTTATTTCCTCTCAAACAAAAATTTACCTGATGATAGCTTATATGTAACTGTGGATAAATATATATGTCAGCTGGCTGTATCTTGGTGGAAAAACCGTCAGCTGATACGGGAGGCTACAACCGCTCTTCCCCCCAACCGAGCTCCAGCTGACGTTCACGAGGCTTCATAATACTATACTTTGATGCATTTTACTAATTACCACTTGAGAGGAACTTGGTCATAAAATCTGCTGCTGGCTCCCGGACCATATAATCTGATTAAGGTATACGAATAAACAAAGTAATATCAATAACAACAAATAAGATTGAAGCGAATTGTCAACATAAATAAATTAGGTTCTTACAAAATATTTACATTTACAAAATGGCGTCCCCTTGGCTTATTTGAAAGCATTTCGGTGTATCGGTTTCCCGAAATACGGTATTGTCACCTAGGAGGGGTGGGATGAATCTTTTCAATTAAGTTTAAGAACAACTTGTTAGAACTTTGGATCTTAAAATTTTAACGTTGTATAAGATATTGGTTACATAGAACAGCTTTTGTGTGTACGTAAAATAAATATAAATAAAAATATGAAACTTTGCACTTAGGTAGGAAAATTGAAGTTTCTTCTGAACTTGTTATACTTAAACTAGCTTTCCGCTCGCGGCTTTGCCCGCGTAGTTTATCAAAAGAAATTCCCATTGGAATGAAACGTTTCCCCATGAAATAAAGTAACCTTATTCACTGTCCAGCCTCCTAACTATCTATAGACACAAAATCATACTATAAAATCGGTTTGTTGCGACGGTAAGATAAACAAGCAGTTATATAACTTAATCTGCTAGTAAAGATAAATGGATAAATAATGTAAATGTATATTTGTATATAGATGTTTTCACAAGAATGAAAACATACCCTAAAGCCAGCCCAATGTTATGTATCGAATAAGTAATTCTGAAGCGGTAAGCTTTTTACTTTTTACCTCAATTTCTAAAAGATCAGTAACTATATACGTTACATAAAATGTAATCTTATTTTTGTGAATACGATGTTTACAGAGAATTAAATAAATTTTGGTCTACCCGTGGACTTTGTAAACTCCCTTTGAACTTGTTCACAAAGTTCTGTTATTTACTTTCTGAGAAAAGCTTCTTATAACATCAATGTTTATTGCGGTAGGGACTGAAAATATCATTGGAAAGACCTTGCATCGAGATTATCTTTCGGGTTAGGTTATAAATAAAACAATTAATTCATGTTTATTAGTAACAAAATATTGTTTTAATGCAACAAACCTACCTTCTGCATCTTGAAAAAGTTTAATATCTGTCTTGTGGAAAAATGTACATCTAATTAAAAAAAAAATGCGACAAATATCTACGAATATAGCCATAATCCATACTAATATTATAAATGCGAAAGTAACTGTCTGTCTGTCTGTTACTCAATCACGCCTGAACTACTGAACCAATTTACATGAAATTTAGTATGGATATATTTTGATACCCGAGAAAGGACATAGGCTACTTTTTATTGCGAAATATGTACCTACCACGGGCGAAGCCGGGGCGGACCGCTAGTCTTATATAAGACACAATAATCGATTTACATATTATGATAAACAGATGAAAAAGTCTGTCAAATATTTAAGAACGTTGGTTTCGATATCGTCGTCAATGTAGCGGGCAACTCACATACCTGCCGCAGGGGCAATATTGGAACAATCTCGGTTGCACGGCGCGAGCAATTTCAGTTGTTCTGTACATGTACATTGCCCCTGCTTTCCTATACACATCACAATTAAGGAGCCAATTAAGGGTGCAATTCCAATATTGCCCCTGCTGCAGGTAGGTGAGTAGCCGGTTTAACTCTTCTGATGGTCGTATAAAAAGTAGACAGAAGAGAAAGATATCGTAGGTACGAATGATGTACGTATTCGTACAAAAACTCATGGCATATAACATGAGGTTACTTCCGTATGAATGTGGTATAAAAACATGTTTTCCACTTGATGCTCGACTAAGTTTTAATGAAAAGCATCTGTTCGGAAACCACTACGTGATAAAGAATAGCTTAAATAATGGATATGGCAAATATGAAATAATAAACAAATATTTACATGGTATTATTTTCTTTCCATCTTTTATAGTTAAGGATGTTTATGTTATATTTAATCACTTCATAGCATAAAACAAAGTCGCTTTTTCTGTCCCTATGTCCCTATGTATGCTTAAATATTTAAAACTACGCAATGGATTTGGATGCGGTTTTAATTAATAGATAGAGTGATTCAAGAGAAAGGTTTTAGTATATATAATTTATTATGTTTTAGACAAAGCGAGCGAAGCCGCGGGCGGAAAGCTAGTTGAACATATTTTATGAAAATTATAAACATTACAGCCGCTATAACAAAACTCGTGACCATGCACGTGAATTGATATAAAAATAAATCATCTCTAAATAACATTTAGACGAAGCAAAATTTAGATGGTAAAAAAATTACACATAACTATGTAGATTTTAACCTACATAATATGGCTTATAATTATTGTGAACTGTTGTGTGTGTCTTTTTATTTTTCCGACGCGTTCCGCGAACGACGAAGATTTTCAAATTGAAGTTTATATTTTTCGGTTGTAGGAAATTGATATTTATTACGACGAGTTGAAAATAATATGCCTCCTTCAAAACATCATTGTTCTGTGTACACAGGAAGTTATCGAAACAGTTAAGTTTGGACCAAAGTTGGCAGATTATTGCTGGAATAACGTGAGATGGAGCACAAACTCATACATTAACTTATTTAATACTAGCTGCCTGTGCTGGCTTTTGCCTGTTTGGCATATGCCCTATACATATAGGTAGGTATGATACAATAATGAGGAAGCGATATTCTGTGTAGAATTTAGGCTTTATAATATCCTAATAACTAGGGCTTCGCCCGCTTTGTCTAAATCTTAATAAATTGTATACTGAAACCTTCCTCTTGAATCAATTTATCTATTAAAAAAACCGCATCAAAATCCGTTGCGTAGTTTTAAAGATTTAAGCATACATAGGGAAATTGGGACAGACAAAGCGACTTTGTTTTATTCTATTAGTGATGTTCTATGTGGCTGGTGGCAATGTATTATTTATCTGACTGCTAAAAAGTCGATAGTTGTTATTATAACTAAAATTTCAGTATAAAATCCAATAAGAAAGCACAATACTTCGTTAACTTCAAGGTATTTTGGTATAGCATCGATTTGGGATGAAAATGTTGCTGAATTCAGGTCAGCTAGCTTCATCAAGATGGCTTTCTAGATGTTGTTAAAATATAAATTTCTCATGAAATTTCAACGTGGAATCTTAACTGATGAAATATTTTATATGAACATATTTGATATTTAAATGCTATTAAACTATAAATGAAATACAATCATAATTCTGCCTTTTTTATGAAAAAAAAAAAAATTAAGATCTTATATTGACATGATTTTAAAAAAGAGCAACTATGGAGTTTCATACCGGTTCTTTTTCTTTCCGAATCGGTGGTAAATGTTAAAATATGATATGACGTTTTAAAAGTGCTTCTAGAAGAAGTCTAGTTAAATAAATAAATGCTTGAGTTTAAGTTTGAAATGGATTCCTATTAAATAGATTTTTAAAGTACTAATATTACTCATTGGTTAAGTAACTGTTTATATGTTCAGTAAACATAAACAGTTTATATTAAATCGTTAAAGGTTTATGAACTAAAATATCGTGGTCGCTTGTTATTTGAGATCAGACGCTTCGCTTTTTGATCTTAATCGCTGTTGAATTTTAATATTTGTTTATTTTAGAAATAATTCCTTATAAACCGCGAAAGGAACTAGTTATTTTTAAATATATGAAAGTGGTAAGCTTTGGTAATAGAATGAGCATTTAATACAGGATGAAAGTTATTAAAAATGTAATGAAAGAATGAGAAATGAAAGTTCTCCATAGATACTGCTTTCCGAATCGGCGGTAAATGTAAAAATATGTATTGACGTTTCAAAAGTGCTTCTCCAAGAAGTCTAATTGAATAAATAAATGTTTGAGTTTGAGTTTGAGTTAAAAATTAACTTCTGGTTTAATCATGTGAAGTTTTTTATGTATTGTATGCGTATACAATATACATGTTACTACAAATTTGAAAAACATTTCTTCATGAGCATGCTTAGTATAAAATGCTGGTAGGAGTCTAGGAACGGATGAAATTTTGAAATTTAAAACTATTTGGCGATATTTTAACAGCATTGTGTGTATATTTGAGATATGTAGGTACATACCAGGTGATACCAGGCAGTTCAATTATTGTTTATTGTTTTGATATTTACCCATAAGTGTAAATAATCTATCCATATGGAAACATTCAATAGGGGATTGTATCTTCTGTTTATGGACATAATTGTACACTAGACATTGTTTCTGGTATTAAATATATCAATAAATTCGACGAAAAAATAAATTTACCAAAACATTGACAACAATGACGAAATTAACATGTTTATGCACGTATAACTAAATTGAGTCGGAAGGAGTCGATTACAAACATACAGGCTCAGCTGAAAGCGTGATAAAACCCTTTAAACCAAAGTTGATTGAACTATCGAATAAACTGTTTCCTATAAAACCAGGTCTAGCATAATAGCAATTATATGAACGTCCAGTCGACTGTAAGGGCTTAACGCCTGTAGGGCCAAATATTTGAGTTCCCTCGTCCATGCATGCACCAACGCCTCTGTTCTTTAACCTAAAACAAATTAAATCGCTTAACGAAAAATATTTTGTGTTTTTGTATTGATTATTGTGTAATCTATACTTAATATTATAAAGCTGAAGAGTTTGTTTGTTTGTTTGAACGCGCTAATCTCGGGAACTACTGGTCCGATTTGAAAAAATCTTTCGGTGTTAGATAGCCCATTTATCGAGGAAGGTTATAGGCTATATATCATCACGCTACGAGTCTATGACCAACAGGAGTGGAGCCACGGGGGTGAAACCGCGCGGAGCAGCTAGTGTTGTATAAAGAGCAAGTGTTAAAAATAGTATTGAAAAATAAATAAGGCTTGTGCTATGATTTAAAATATTTGAAGAAGACATTGATTAATTTCTAACTTACCTGTAAAAGTATGTTTAATTTTTAAGTTATGTTAAACAGTTACAATTTTAGACTCGATTCAGTTTTCAGTGCATAAATAAATAAATAAATACATATTACTTTTATACGAAAGATATAACAATTTCCACCCTTCGACCATTTTTGTAAACACTAAACATGTCTCCATTTTTTTAGTATAAAAAGAGAAGATAAGTTATGTTTCTAAAACCCAATTCATAAGCTCTAGAATATTTAACACGCTAATCGAGTTATATCGTGAATAGACCTCTAATATCATTGTGAAATAGGTCAAATCTTGGTCTAACTGACCTGAATTCACCTGAATATATTTGCATCTCAAATCGGTGCGTTACAAAAATACCTTTTAGATATCATATACATTATACATATCATAAAATTTACTTGTTTTATTTAGGGCCGATTTTTCAATGCTTGGATAAAAGTTATCCGTCCAATAAAGTAAGTATTACACGATAATATTAAAATGTCACGTTAACTGTCAAATACGGGCAATTAGAATACGTTTTTAAAATGGTAGTTTTATACTAAAATAAGTTTTAACTTTTAACCAAGTATTGAAAAATCAGCCCTTAATAATTAAATGGTTATGAATATAAACGCAGAGAGAGAGAGAGAGAGAGAGATGAGTATACACACAGAGAGAGAGAGTGAGTGAGTTATAGAAATTATAACGAAGTATAATTCAGCAGAAAAAAATACAAGCAAGATAATATGTAAAAGTACGACACGATATTATAAAGTGCATGTTTTTTCGAATTTAAATTTTGCCTGTATTTATTTTAAAGCTGTTTAATATATTTTTATTCTAAGTATAGGGAATATTTGGCGTTATTAATAATTAATAATAATAGCGTATCTTTTTCTTATTATACTTATGTCTATCTATGTTACCTACACCGTGTTTGATGGGATTGCTTGCTCAAAGCCCACTTAAAATGGTTACCAACTTTTATTTAGAAAGACATATTCGGCCCAACTTTCTTATTGTTTCCTTAAGTTTTGAGAAGCACATTTGTGTGAAATGTACCATTAAATTCGCTAACATCATCTTGGCAAACATTTATACGAGTTGTTAGTACTTTTGTTTAGTCGATCCCTTTTGTCCCTTCGAATCTTTATGTAATTGTTATACTTTTTATTATTGTAGCAGTTAAGAAAACCATTTTGAGGTTAGTTTCGGTTGCACTAAAAGTTTTTTATTTTTATTGATATTGCTATCGACTGTTATTGTGTTAATGGAGGAAGAAAATGTATTGTATGATGCTTTGTAACGACTTTTGGGTCCTTTTCTTTTTGTTACGATAATTTTTTTCTAACGATTAGTCAAAATGATAAACCGGTAAGTTTGTAAATATTTATGAATTTCCTTTAGTCAAAAATGTTCCAAATAAATGATCTAAATTAATCTAGTGTCGAATTATTACAATATTTAATTAGACGAATGGCTATTCTTAAATTATTATAGTGTCTGTCTTTAGTTTTTCAAAAAAAATATTTGCATGTTTTTCTGAGTGAATATAGCATCGAGAAAGTTGTATATTCTTGGTTAAATACCTAAATAAGTTTTTTCAATTTAGTTGTAATTAAGGTTGAACTCGAACTTTAAACTATACAAACAATATCCTATAGTTTATCGTGTCATTCATTAAATATCATTTGATACCCTATTCTGGTAGGCAACAACCTTAACCTCTGTTATGGTTTATGGGCGACGCAACCTGCTTACCACCAGGCAGTGCGTCCGCTCGTTTGTCTCCCCATATTATCATAAAAAAAAAAAAAAATACCAACTGTACAATCGTCTAGTATAAAGAAAATATCAGCTAGATAGATGATTTATTAGTTTTGTAGCACGTGTACATTAATCTTTATCTATTGGATATCATTATCATAAATTACACTGCATCCGACCGAGACAGCTTTACGGTATGCAGCTTTAATATCGACGAACTCAGATATGCTACTTATAAGTTATCTAGTCTGTGGCAGTTTAATACTTTTTAAAATACAGACATATTTTGAATTTGTTATCTATATGTCACATTCATCTGGGTTAATCTGTTATTTGATTGAATGACTCCCATTTCTGAATAGTTAAAAAAAAAAAAAAACACGAACTTAACCTTAAACCATAACATTATCCAAGCCAACAACTATGCTAAATGACGCTCAGTCAAGACGTTGAACGTTACATTAAACAACTTGACGAGTTGTCCCTTAGTCATTTAATTAAATGTCGTCATTCAATGAACGCGCCTATAGTCATTTAATCATATAGCAGATTCAACCAGATGACTGCGACATATGTATTATACAAGCCGCTCGTCCCGGCACCGCCCGGAGCGGCCAAGGATAAAATATAGCCTATATTAGGTACTTCCTAATAATGTAAAAAAACATTACAAATATGACATCAAAAACATATTTCCTCTTTGAGTATCATAATATCATAACTTATAACTTATAAGTGTAGATATTTTGGTAAAATAATTTCTCAACTAAACGGGTATTTAAAAACAGATAAATGTACCCAACATTGATATATTTTTAAATACCCATTTAGACTTATATATTCCTAATCGTGTAATTTAGATATTCGGACAGATAATAAAACGTAATGGCTAAAACATAATATATCTTTTTCGGTTTTATCTTAATTGTCTGAGAAAAAAACGCTCCATTTTGCCATTTAAAACAAATGTTTTACTACCTATAATATATTTTATCAATTTATACCTACATTACCTTCCATTATTTTATTCTATACTATTTTAAACTACACAGCGTCTGAATTAATATATCAAAATATGCTTGTTACTTCCCATATAAAATGCATCCCCATTCTCCAAAAGTGTAGCAAAGCGTAAAACTCGAGAACGGCTCGACTTATTTTTTAATGTTTTTTGTTAAAGCACAAGGAAGGTTTCTTTGGAAGAACGTCTGCTTGGGCAGCTGCCCAATGAGAGAGTTTATAATACCACAAATAATAAAGTAATAATACTACAGATAAGATATGTCATGTTCGAAACATTCAAACTGTAGCTAACTTCAGGGTGCTTTCAAACGATGATGAACATCTCTGAAGTTCTCGAAACTTTGATATCGTTGGCTAGTTCATAACTCGGACACAGTATTGTTTTAGTTTTAGTGCCGTAAAGCGTGGTAGTTATATGCATTTAGTTTTAATGATTCGTAAATTCGTAGGAATACGTGTTTGGCTTGTTTCGTATGTGTTTCAAATAGTTCTTCTAAATTATGATTTAGAAAGAAGAAGAACTGTTCTATGGGTAATGTGACAGTAGGTCGAATTAAGTAATAATTCCGATGCCTTTTGTGA
This sequence comes from Colias eurytheme, assembly GCF_061535395.1. Lineage (NCBI taxonomy): Eukaryota > Metazoa > Arthropoda > Insecta > Lepidoptera > Pieridae > Colias > Colias eurytheme. The sequence goes on from NC_143006.1 coordinate 4,539,539, forward strand.
GTATATTATTGTTATTTAGTCGATGAGTATCTTATAATGACAGTATTGTCTACCAGAAGCGTAGCGGGCCTTGGCGGGGCCCCGTATAAAAATTTATTTGGGGGCCCTTAGGAAGGCTAAAGATTTCTCACAAAAGCGCACGTTGGGGGCCCCCAAGGCGCGGGGGCCCCGTATAATTGATACGGCAGATACGGCGGTAGCTACGCCCCTGTTGTCTACCTATCTATATGTTTAAAGTCTTTAATTCGAATGAAGCAGGAATACAAAATGCATCGAATATTCAATGCAAAAATATAGATCCGATATTACTTATTTGTATCTTTTCTGCATAGATTACTGAAAGAGCATTTCAATGAATCTGCGATTTATAAATACATAATACTGTTTCATATTTTACACTACATTTGCAGAGTTTAAAGAGCCTTATGATGCTTTTACACTATAATAAAATTTCAGTTAGTATTTTTTTATAGTCTATAGTTTATTTTCTATCGTTTAGTCATCTATTGCTATAGTTTATTGCTGTTAAAAATACTTATCTGTAATAATGGCATAGAAAATAAAGCTGTTGCTCCTTTAAATTAGAGAGATTTTGGGAAGTCAAGGTTACTGAAGAAAAGTCTTCAGCTTTTAAAGAATACATTGACATGGATGCTGCTTTACTTGCGTTTCTTTAAAATACGCTATACCATATTCTTTGGGAAAAATCTACTAACCCTTTTACGCAAAACCGTTGTTACAATTATATATATGGGAACTGTTCCCTAACACTAATAGTCCAGTTCGTAATAAATAAGTATTCATAAACTTGTAAATAATATTATTAGAACAATGTGAATGCTCCTTAACTCAGTATTAAGATAAAGTTTTCATTGCAATCGCAAATTGCTGGAAGGTTCTTAAATTTATATTTAACCGAGCTTCCATTGCGGGATTCAGAGAAATTATATTTTAAGTGTTTCTATTATTATCGTATTTGCTACTTTAATTTATTTTTACAAGTCACTTGTTTGATTGGATTTTTTATTTATAGTAGATTTATGTTTCACTTTAAATTAAACGGGTTGATATAAAAAACGCGTGTGTGTCGAACACACGTGTCAGAACTGAAACTTCTTTGGTAAGATTTGAAGATACCAAAATTGTCGCCTTACTCCATGGCGTGACGTTATTGCCATGACGCGACCTTTAAATACTCTCAACGCGCATTAAGAAGTTTCACATCAAAAATATAATTGTTCGTTTTGCGTTTTGTCCAGTAATACTACAGATTCTCTAAAAACCAAATTTACGATTCCCACAGAGCGTTGCACACATCGTTTTTTCTTTACTTTTTGGCTGCTGGATACAGGCAACATAAATTATCCGGTATTTAGCTATTTAGGTACATTGCATTATTATTTCTATTTGCTTTCGAAGATTTACCTCTTTATAATTTCAGTTTAGCAGTAAAGACAAGTTGGATGGATTACATAACTAGCCCATCATCATCATCAGCCCATATCCATCCTACTGATCGGCGTGACTTCCTATGAGGGTACAGGCCATGATCCACCACGCTGGCCAAGTGCGGGTTGGCGGATATCACTTGTCGAACTTTTGATTCTTCAATCTCAATCAATCAAAATTATGTGGCTAATACATTCTACCCGAATGTATTAGCCACATAATATCTAAGCATCTGTAATTATTTGTAACTACATTCAAGCAAATAAATATTATAATTTGAATTTTCGACATGTCGGCTTCCTCGCGTTTTCTTTTACAACTTCGAGCAGTGGTGATGTTATTAACTTGTGCAGATAAATTGAAAAATCTGGTTTCAAACCTACGACTTATCGATTTGAAGTACTTACCACTGAACAACCACCGCACATAACAAGGTAATAATTGTAATTTATTAGAATTTACTATATTTCCGCCCGCGGCTTCGCCCGCATTTTCAAAGAAAAACTCGCATAGTTCCCGTTCCTGTGGGATTTCCGGAATAAAAAATAGCCTTTGTCTCCTTCTGGGTCTTTAGGTACCTACATACCAAATTTTATTGTAATCGGTTCAGTAGTATTTGCGTGAAAGAGTAACAAACATTTACCCATCCTCACAAACTTTCGCATTTATAATATTAGTAGGATTATTGTTTGTAAAGACTGTCTTCCCGTTTACAAGTTGTGTCAAAATCATCGCTCACCGCAGACGGTGCGTTATATCAACAAAGATAAATGAATGCACGTCAAACTTCGTGTTCCTGAATGGATTTCCCGTGAATTATATTTGTGATAAACAAGCATCTATCTTTCTTATGGAACACAAAAGTGTTTTTCTTTGATTTGTTGGATTTACAGGTATAGTTTTGTATTGTTGATTTGGATTTAAAAATAGTAAGTATCTAGTAACGTTATATTTTTTTGTAAAGCAGTACAACTAAAAAGTGAAGAAGGATAAACCGTATTTAAATTGTCAGAATTAGACATAATTTAAATGGGAACAGCTTTCAAATAAAAAAAGGTTCATCAATATCGATTAACTTTTTCGAAAGTTCTGAGTTATCAGGTAACAGACTCAAAAAATAAAAACTTCAAATTGAGAACCTTGTTCTTTTTTAAGTCGATAAAGAATGAACGAAAGAACGAATGACTAAAAGAGTGAATGATTTTATTAATAGCTTGCAAAATGCGTACAAATTTAAGAACGCGTGTATTGTAATCCATGTTATTAACACAGATTAATCTAAAACGTGTACAATATCGATAAATTAAATAATTAATATGTTAATGAACGCAGAAAATTAGTTTTGTTATGATAACCATGTATTTAAAAGCGTGAATGACGTCGGCTGATGATTCGCTTATTAACATAATTAATTAAATTACTAATAATTATGCATTGGTTTTATATTTGTGCACTTTTAATAACTCAGGCCCCGGAATCACAGACACAATAGAAAATCTATTTTATCGTGGACCGATCGGGCCGTTCGGGGCTCAATGGGTTAATATGTTCTTAAATTTTAGTAGTATGATGTGTTTTAAATATGTAGTACACTTTTATAATTTTTTGATAATTAAATCGTACCCTGTTTTTAAGAGAAAATAATAAAATAAAAAAGAGCGAGTGTGCCGAGCGCACGTGTCAGAAGTGAAACTTCTTTGGCAAGATTAAAAAAAAACCAAAATTGTCGCCTTACTCCATGACTCGACGGTATTGCCATGACGCAACCTTGAAGTTTTATTCCCAGAGCGCCTAAAGTAGTTTCACTTCAAAGTTTTTGAGAACATACATTTTGATTACACAGAATATACTTACTTATTCTGTACTAGCGGTCCGCCCCGGCTTCGCCCGTGGTACATATTTCGCAATAAAAGGTAGCCTATGTTCTTTCTCAGGGTCTAAAGATTATCTGTGCCAAATTTCATCAAAATCGGTCCAGTAGTTTATGCGTGAAAACCGTACATACATAAGAAACCTTTCCTCTTTATAATATTATTATAGATCACAATTCAAGCAGTATTTAAAAATATTACTTTTTAAATTGGAACAAAGCTAAGTTCTAAAGATAAATCCAGTTAAAACTACCGTTGTGTTCCAAAACGAACAAATTGTGGCGTAGCGCTGTGGTAGCGCTACGATTCGCTACGTTCAAGCTACGCCGTAGTCAAGCTACATTTATACGGTCCTCTATATTACATATTATGTATATAACTTTTTTATTTTCATGGTATTTTTATCGAAAAATACAAAGTGTTTAAAGGTCCGACAAGTATTTAAATACTTCTACATTATATTTCTTACTTAAAAATACTTTTTTCCCATCTGTCGTCCGTGAGTGAAACCGCGTGGCAAAGCTAGTGAAGGTTAAGTTTATCACACAGTCACAGATACAGAGATAGTGTAAAAGTGCGAGCGAAGACACAGGCTGCAGCTATCTATATGTTTATTACAAGATGGAGTAAACTTGGTCAGTATAATATGTATTATTATATTTTACTTGTTTACATAAGAGTACAACGCATCCAAATCCCATAAAAACAATGTTAAACCAGCAACTTATCAGATCAAAATTTCATCTCAAATTACCCCATGTTTAAAATCTCGTTAAACAAAATTTTTAATCATTCGACATTACTTCAAACAAAGTATGCTAACGGTAACCATTAAAACTTTGCCAATTTGTCACTACGTAATACAGGATGTTTAAAATTCGTTTCATATTTCACAGATAATAAACGATACGTGAAAACTGAGATTTATCGATTTGGAACAAGGTTAATGGGTATGTGAACTCGATTTTAACTACCGTTTGATATAAAATTATATACTTTTGAAGAGGTTATCTTATATCACGATTGAAGAGTCATCACCGGCTTTCTTATCCAGCATATTTGTATATTTGCAATTTTTCTGTAGTAGTAAATCAATAAATATAAGGACAAAACGTACCATACAATATTGAAGTTAGAGAAGTCTTAATCTATTTTTATGTCCTGCAGTAAATCATCACTACATAGTATAAAACAAAGTCGCTTTCTCTGTCCCTATGTCCCTTTGTATAAACTACGCGACGGATTTTGATGCGGTTTTTTAAATAGATAGAGTGATTCAAGGGGAAGGTTTTAGTATATAATAAATTAGGTTTTAGACAAAGCGGGCGAAGCCGCGGGCGGAAAGCTAGTAATATACAAAATATAAATGTATTATAAAAACTACATACATCGTTGTTTTATACGTACGTAGCTGTAATTACGAAAGTTGTTTTTGTAAACATAATAACTTTGTTATAATGTGCACTGTTATAAAATTTCACATCATTTCAAACTGAAACTCAAATATTTATTCGCTCAACAAAATTTCATGAAGCGTTTTGGATCTCTATTTTTATTTCTACAACTTTTTGAACATACTGTATATAAGGGATAGTTGCAAGAATTTATGGCTATGAAATTTGATTTAAGCTCATAAAAACGATAAACAGAATTTTAAAATTACAGTGAACATTAAATTAAATGTATAATGTAATCTTTATTTACTACATAGATTATTTTTCTTGTTATTAATATACAACAATAATCTATACTAATATAAAGCTAAAGAGTTTGTTTGTTTGTTTGAACGCGCTAATCTCAGGAACTATTGGTCCGATTTGAAAAATTATTTCGGTTTAGATAGCCCATTTATCGAGGAAGGCTATAGGCTATATATCATCACGCTTCGACCAACAGGAGTGGAGCCATGGGAGTTAAACCGCGGGGCACAGCTAGTGTATAATATTTGAGGCTAAGGTATTTGATACATCCTCAAATAAAACATCATTTTCATGTTAGTTTATAAACTTTTAAATGTGTATAAATAAAACGTTACATCGAAGTGAATTATTTAGTTTATGTGTCAAATTAGAAAGGTATCATCAATTAAAATAATTAATTTACCTATATGTAATTAATGTCCAAAATACTTATATACAGATTTTACTAATACATTCTAAAATATGTGAGTTTTAAAGCTGCTTGTAGTTAACGCAATCAAAGTTGCGGGCAGAAAGCTAGTATCACACAGAAATATTTAATACAGAAATCTCTTATACAATGGTAGAATTTGTCAGCTGATAGCTGCTACAAATATCCGAAAACTAATTAACGGGACCTTCACGGGAATTTATGGTATATTTACCGCCAAAGGCCTACAGAGACGACCGGAGAACCAAGGGTAAAGGATTGGTTTGTACTATAGTCCTTTCCACCTAAGATGATTTCTGTGACACATCGACTTTTGACACGTATAGAGATGTCGGTTACTGAAATCGTATCAATTGTTTCCGATAATCGATAATATTCTACATGGAAATGAAATCGATTTGAATAGAGTACCAAAATTAGTTTTTTCGGCATTTCGCCAACAATTAACTAAGGAAACTTAGCAAACAACAGCAACAAAAAGTCAACAATAACAATTAGTAACAATAACAGAATACCACGTAAAGTATCAATATAAAAATGCAACTTGTATACAAGGCTGACGCACTCGTACAGACGATTGACTCGATTGACAAACGATCACAAGATGGGCGCCGATTATATGATTTTCCAACTCTATGATTTTTCAACGATCCATTTCATGTACAAGAATTGCGTAGGTATTATATTTTTGTGTTATTTTATTTTATTTTTCATTATATTAAATTAAACAATACTGTTTTTTATTTATAAGCTTACGATGTTTCATTTTTATATTTTTGGTAATAATTCCGCCATAAAATAAAAATATTATGCACTAAAATTATTTTGACTTTTTAAACATAAAATACGTAATTCGGAACACGATGAAGTGTCACAGGAATCATCCTAGGTGAAAAGGACTATAGTTGTTTATTGTGACTCATGGCAACTTAGGTGTTTTCAGTATTTTGTAACTAATATTATAAATAAGAGTTTAGGTAAGTTTGTTTGTCATTTATTTACTAAACCCCAGAGCGAACTAATCGTATGACTTTTGAGTCTAGAGATGAAACTGTTTACCGCTGTGAAACATCACATTTCCATATAGGGAATTTATTTGTACACATGGGTGAAGTCACGGGCGGAAAGCTTCTATGGAAAAAAATGATGATAATGATAATTTAGCAATATTGCCGAAGATGTATGTGAAAATAAACAGAATTGAATAATTTTGAATTATGTAAGCATTACAGAAAGTAAGTATTAAGTAAGCGAAGTGAATCAATAAATGGTACCTACTTAATTTACTCGAAAAAAATTAACTTAAATGATGAATATATTGTATAAATTTCTTTTTTTAATTAAGGTATTTTACATAATTTATGTAATCTTACTTTACACTCCTAGATACTTCATATTATCACCACTTGATTCTGCGTTGCTGCACTGCTGTTGGAGAGGTTTGTAAACCAATTAAAAATATTACAGTTGGATAAATATAATTAATTCCGAATAGTAAAATGTAATATCTTTATTTCTTTACTATTAACATAAAGCTGATGTATTTTTGTTTATTTGAATGCTCTAGCGTCTAATATAAGGACTTACTGAGCCAAATTCATAATTTCCCTATTGAATATTTGTGGTCCTGAGTACATATTATGTACCACGGGTGAAGCCGGGTGGATCGCTAGTCTTGTATAAAACGTTATTCCAGCATAACCTATCATAATAACAACAGATTATTTCATAACACGAAAACCACCAAAACGGACAGGCACTAAAATATGATGAACGCATAGAAATCACTCATTCCATATTATTATCATTGATACTGTTCTATATAAGACAAAGAAATGGTCTATAACATACGATATAGATCTCATCGTAACGTTTACTATTTTATGATGCCATAAATTGAACATCTCGCCACGCAGGATGTCGGGAAATATTACAAAGTTATGTATACTGCTTTTATTGTTTGAAATATTTATTTGTTACTAGCGGTCCGCCCCGGCTTCGCCCGTGGTACATATGAAAAATAGATGTTGGCCGATTCCCAGACTTACCCGATATGCAGAGAAAATTTCATGAGAATCGGTCCAGCCGTTTCGGAGGAGTATGCAGACTAACATTGTGACACGAGAATTTTACATATAAGATGTTTGTTGTGAAATACACTATGTACTTTGTATCTAAAGTGCTGTTCATGTTCTTAATACCATCATAAGTTTTTGGTACGAAAGTATAGTTTGCTTCAAAGTTTTAGGAATTGAACGAATCGAAAAGTTTTATCTCATAACTAGCTGCGCTTCGCGGTTTCACCCGCGTGGTTACGTTCCTGTTGGTCTTAGTGTAATGATATTATAGCCTATAGCTTTACTCGATAAATGGGCTATCCAACACTGAAAGAATTTTTCAAATCGGTCTACTAGTTCCTGAGATTAGCGCGTACAAACAGACTCTTTATAATAATATTAGTATTGATTGTATTTTGGATTATTGTTAAGCGTGGTCCAATTAAATTAAAATATTATTTTACAAGCAAACTGAGACAAGAGAATCTTTTCAGGTTTCATCGAAGTTTAAAACTGATACAATTCAAAGATCCATTCGCGAAATATTGAACTTTTAACTGCATTTCGATATTATCCAGGGTCTCTCTTGCCTGAAGTTTGTCAGAGCAAACAAGCAGAGCAAACTGAATATAATCAATACAATACAATGGAGGGAAAATCTGGTTTGTTTTTTACTATATAATTTAAAAACTAATCGATTGATTTTAAAAATCTTTTACCATTACAAAGCTTATTTTCATAGGCTAATTTTTACCCGTGAGCGCGGTGTAAGCCACTGCAAGCGATAAGTAGGAAAATAAACTAAGATTGTATGGAAGAGAAATATTTAAATGGTAAGGAATGTCTCTACCAATTCTCTTATTAAATCTGGAGAAAAGATGAGTTGTATTGGACTAATTAATAGAAGAATTTCGTTATAAGGGTGACCGTCGATACTGCTCTTACTTCGAAGTTGTTAGAAAAAATTGTAAGTATAGTCTGTGAATAAACCAGTTTATGGATATTATCACTACATAGTATAAAACAAAGTCGCTTTCTCTGTCCCTATGTCCCTATGTCACTTTGTACGCTTAAATCTTTGAAACTACGCAACGGATTTTGATGCGGTTTTTATTAATAGATAGTGTGATTCAAGAGGAAGGTTTATATGTATAATAACATCCATTAAATAGTGGAGAAGTATTGTTATTTTTGAGGTTTCTAATGTGATTTCGTAAATAGTTAAATTTTTTCCGCTTACATTGCAAACGCATGCTGAACCCTACGAGTTTTATCAAAATATTGTACTAAGTATTATACACATTGAAAAGTTCTACAGAAAAGTCCGCGATGGTATATGTCTATCTCATATGGATAACCCACAATAACTTTTTGAAGTGAAAACTTCTTTAGCGGCGTTGGGTATAAAATCTTAAACTCGCGTCAGGACACGTCGCCTGATCGAAAAAGCGTAAGACGGATTTTTTTTAACCCTTATATTCCAATAATCATTCAATCAATCAATCGATCAATCAATCGATCAATCATTCGATCAATCAATCAATAATCGGTCAATCAATAATCGATCAATCAATAATCGATTAATCAATAATCGATCAATCAATAATCGATCAATCAATAATCGATCAATCGATATATCTATCGATCAATTAATCAATAATCGGTCAATCAATAATCGATCAATCAATAATCGATCAATCAATCATCGATCGATCGATCAATCAATCAATCAATAATCGATCAATCAATAATCGATCAATCAATCGATCAATAATCGATCAATCAATCGATCAATCAATCGATCAATCAATAATCGATCAATCAATAATCGGTCAATCAATAATCGATCAATCAATAATCGATCAATCGATTTATCGATCGATCAATTGATCAATCGATCGATCGATCAATCAATCAATAATCGATCAATCAATAATTGATCAATCGATATATCGATCGATCGATTTGTAATCCATGTATTCTTTACTAAACGCTGCAGAAAAAGACCCCTTTCTTATGTTAATAAAGACATAACACCATGAAATAGAATAATTTCATCATTATTAATTTTATGTGCACTTAATGTCAGTTGAATTTTATTACCGCATTTGAGTTAAGCTCCTTGAAAATTACGTTCCTTACGTAATAATAAGAATAAGTAGGTTATATCACACGCGTTTTGAGTTTATTATAACCACAGAAAATATAATACCTACTTACTTATAACGATGAGCATGTACTAGCTAGTGTAGATATTAATTAATATTAATCAATAATAATAATCATGAAAACGGTTACGGTAACGTAAAAAATATTCTCTGTTTACAGGAGTTTAAAATTCCCTTTTACGTGATGGAAAAAAACAAGAGAAAATGAAACAGAAAAAGACCTCTTTTGCATAGCTTCTATCGCGGGCTTTGAGCGCGGGGACCGAATCAAGAAATTCCGTAACGAAAAAACCTCACGCTCCCCACTCCGACGGATACGGAGGTGTGGCTTGAAGGCATGCTATGCAATAGCTTTACCGCGTCCCCGAGTGCCATACGTCTTTTTTTATTTTTTATAAGTGGTGTCTTTCAGGCAACCTGCAGTTGAGATACACAATATGAATAATAAAGAAGACAAGATATTAAAATATACATACACGAATACATAATACAGTTCAATAAAGATACAGTAATATCTTAAAAGGGATTTAACACGAATAAATATTAACTATTGAATTACGTGTCGAGAGAGCTAGAATACCTAGAATTCCTGATTGAGGTTTCAAATCCACTCTAGGAATTAATATTAGGAATATAATTAGCAATTCTCAGAGATCTGCCCCCCTAGTCAAGTGGCATTCTGTTAGCGTAGCGTTCAATAGAATAGACTACGAATGTATGAGATTGACGTAGGCTGTAGATAAACTTATCTACAGCCTACGTCAATCTCAAGATAGATAAACTTATTTACAGCCTACGTCAATCTCATACATTCGTAGTCTATTCTATTGAACGCTACGCTAACAGAATGCCACTTGACTAGGGGGGCAGAACTCGCTTCAATGATTCAGTTATGGAATAACTGTCATTTCATTTGTATCAAAATTATATATTACGGTGTATTTACATCAAACGAACATAGAGCTAGACTCTAGCTGCTAGAGCATTCTTTCGTTTTTTTTAGTGTAAACGAAAACTCGTATTCAGTGTTGTTCAGTATTAGAACATTGCATAGAAACATTTTGAACGGACAAACAATGAAATAATGCTCTACTCCTGGTTAGAATGAGCAATCGCTCGTTTGGTCTAAATGCACCGTAACGCGATAATGTTTTGTAAGTTGGTTTGCAAGAAGTTAAATAACTACTGCAGGGTACTGAATAAATTGATCTGTAATAACCAACATGCTGGCTATGTATTTAATTAGATTATAGTCCAGTTCTTATGTTTTATCCGAGAGCAGCCGGCCGAGCGCCTAGACTTAAATATGAAAGGAAAACATCATTCTAGAACAATTGTAGCAATATAAACTTAACTAAATATCGCTTACTACTTCTACTACTCAAACTACAATATACTTCTACTGTACACTACACTACAATATACTACTAACTACTTAACTACTTAAATAAAAGCTTTTTAGATTTCTTGTTTATCATTAGGGTTTTTAGATTTCTTGTCTATAGTAGAGTCATTTTAATAGGCAACATTTGACAGTTTAACAAAATTCATTTATTATTATAAAGTTAACTATACAGTACACCTGAATAAACGCATTTTTTTAAATAATGTAGATACTTAATGTTTTATTTTGCTCCTTAAATTTACGTAAGAAAATATATTCGTTGGACAGGGATTTGCCTGATGAATTTTAAAATTGACATATTTCAAGTCCGTATCGATTAATTCCTTATACTCGATGTTTTTAAGTCACCTCTCTACGAAGATAAAATTGATAGACGTCAAATGTTGCCTATTAAATTGACTCCATTTTACAGGGTTACCATTTTCTTACCTTATAATCATACCATTAAAACCCAAAGAATGTCACCCCATCAAACTTCAATGTTGCCTGTAAAGTTTGAAGTAGTTGCCAATTGCTAGGAAATCACTTCGGGAGAGTTGAGATTGTGTGACCGCGGTAAGTTTGGAACTGTGATGGCAATTTATGACGAAATTGGTGCTATGTCTTGGTGTTGTGTTGATTAACTTCTGAATAATAATAATTGGGGTTTTATAGGGGCGTGGAAGTAATAATTAAGTTGAAGTTATAAATAGATATGTTTTTCTCTAGTTTCTTTATATTTGTAATGTATTTTGTATATTTGTTTAGAAAAACAAAAAGGAGGAGAAATGATGATGATATCTTTCTATCAATGAAAAATAGAAAGTGATAATCCAATGTCTGATAAATCTCAGGAACTACTGGTCCGATTTGAAAATTTATTTCGGTTTTAAATAGCCCATTAATCGAGGAAGGCTATAAGGCCAATATCATCACGCCAACACCAACAGAAGCGAAGCCACGTGGATAAAACCGCGGGACGGAGTTAGTATTAAATACTTTCGTTAAATCTTTTCGAATTAGACAAACAGATAAACAAATGAATACAAAAATAACTGGGATATAACTTTAAACTCTTCAAATTATTTCTGTTATCGATTTGAGGTTGCCTCTTGCAGGTTGACTGCATTCGGCATCGCTAGTTTTAATTTGATACCTGTCAAAAGCATACAAAAATATTGGAGACAGTAAAATGTGAATCGTGTACAGACTTAAAGATATCTAAAGTTGAAATTGAAACATGTAATATTATACTGAATTATTGTTGAATTTATTGCAACTTTTCATTATTATTATTTAAATAACAAATTAGTGCATGATTATTTATTACCAGCTGCTCTGCGCGGCTTCACCCCCGTGGCTCCACTCCTGTGCCTTCCTCGATAAATGAGCTATATAACACCGAAAGAATTTTTCCAAATCGGACCAGATTCAATTCTCGAGATTAGCGCGTTCAAACAAACAAACAAACTCTTCAGCTTTATAATATTAGTATAGATTTACAATGCATTCAAACTTTTCAAACATTCAAACTAGAATACATTCAAACTTTTCTTTATTTTTATTCTATTGAAACAAGTAATCGTAAACGTGCAAAAATATTACTTTTCAAAATATTCCTTAAAAAGCTGTTTTTGTAATCAGTAACCTAGATCCGTCCTGGAAGGACCGTGAATTGCTATTGTAAGAAGAATGAATAAATCTGAACATCTGTCATCTCAGTTTTTTGCCTCATTACCCTTCAGGACTTTGCCTCATTAGGTATACTTTTAGTCTCTCTCCAAACAAACAACAATAAATATGAAAGTCATAATAATATTAGCCTTATTTCGGAAATGTCAGTAGGTACATCTTCAGTCTATCTCGATTGGTCTTAAAATATTCCTGAACCCTATTTACTCCTTCTTCTTGATTTGTGTATCAAAACTAAACCAACGAAGCTTTTTGCACGCCTCATAAGCGAAGCGTTGAGGTGGGTACTACTGTCACTTCGCGCAAAACATCTGATTTTTCAAACTTAAAATGTCTTTATGTATCATACATTGCACTTGTAAGATAATACATACACACACATATTAAGAAAAAACACTATTTTTAACGTTCATGATATTTTTGATGTCATTTTTGTTATTTAAACTAGTTAAAAAACAGTTTAAAAAAGTTCTGCCTTGGACGTCCGTGTGTCTGTATGTGCGGATCCTTTTTCTTGTTAACACGATAGCGACCGAAATACTTTACTAATCGAGTCTTTTTTTTTCTCTTACGCTTGAGTATGCTCAGGAATAGAACCCTTTCATTTTTCAGGGTCTGATTCGATGTGGTTTAATTATTATTAAATAAACAAAAATAATAATTAATAAATATTTATTAAAAAAAAATTATGAGGCGTGCACTTTTGGATTTTCCAAATTATTTAAGTATATTATCTACGCATATTATTATTTACTAGCTGCTCCGCGCGGTTTCACCCCCGTGGCTCCACTCCTGTTGGTCGTACCGTGATGATATATAGCCTATAACCTTCCTCGATAAATGAGTTATCTAACACCGAAAGAATTTTTTAAATCGGACCAGTAGTTCCCGAGATTAGCGCGTTCAAACAAACAAACTCTTCAGCTTTATAATATTAAGTATAGATTTGCTCAGTTCACTAAATAAATAAAGCTTCTTAAACACATTCATATACTTCTCAAAATATTTCTGCCTTTAGTCATTTAAGGTTAAAAAGAAAATTATTTCGATAAAAAAATAAACTCCTTACACACCAGTCAGCCAGCACCCTAACTATCCTATATTAATACCAAGAAAGATGACCAGTCGCCAATAAACCCTGTGTTGATGAAACGGGGTGCGGCGTTATTACCAGTAATTGAATATAGCCATTGAGATGGACCATAAATTGATTGGCCCATATATTTTGTAGGTTATAAAGGCTTATCGCGTGTTAATGTATTGAATTCTAGCTGGGTTTTAGGATCGTATGTCAGAAGTAAAATGGTAAACGAAAGTCTAAGTTAAGAGAACAAATGTGTGTATTTACGAAGGTATAAATTGTCTAACGCAATATAGTTAAATCTTTAACACGCTTATATTAGTTCCACCTGTATGTTTGTGTGTTTGTAAGCGACACCTTTAGAGTCGATTTTCACTCACTTTAAACGGACAAATTTAATTCAAACTTTGTACGATTATCTACTTATCAGGGATCGGCGACAATGCAATAATTTCCCGAGTTACTCTTATTAAACATTTTTTTCTATAGGTATAATATTTTCTATTATAGATTGTGAGGTAAAATTGCAATTTCTTATATATATAAAATCTTATATATAAAAATGAATCGCAAAATGTGTTGGTAAGCGCATAACTCGAGAACGGCTGAACCGATTTCGATAATTCTTTTTTTATTATATTCCTTGAAGTACGAGGATGGTTTTTATGTAGAGAAAACGTAAACATGTACCACGGGCGAAGCCGGGGCGGACCGCTAGTACACGATAAAATATATCTTTGAACGCAGTCAATTTTATTGAATAGTGAACGAAAAATTGGAGTACTTTATTAAGTTGAAGTTTTAGATACACTTGATTAATTCACTCAATCTATAAATATAAATTGACGTTATTGTAAAATCTTTATTATGCATTAATAAGATTTTTATCTAAGACGAAAATTTCAATCTAAACTTATCTCATCTGTTATTAACAAATAAACTGAAAATAATAAGACGAAAATTTCGATTTATAAGTTTCTCATCTATATATATCTTATTGACTTATAAATAAATTGAGAAAATATGGCTGCCAATCTATAGTGAAAGTAATTTTCGATTTATCCGCATATTTTCCGCTCGTTCGATGGGTCATAAAATTCAGACTGCTTATCATTTTTGGACTTCAAAGCACTTGATATTTCAAATACTGTCCATTTTGTAAAACTGTATTAAAATATCTTGAAAAACTATTTCTATATTGCTTTTCATACAATTTTCTAAAACTCGTGGCACAGCGTTCTACGAATAAAAAAGCTACGAAATGAAAAACTTCGTGTTAAAAAAGAAACGGTATTTCACACTATCGAGTCCCGAACGAAGGCACGAAGCAAAGTTTATACTATAGAAACTACAAAACTGTTACCTAAATAACAAAATAATGATACAAAACTAATATAGCAAGCGGTAGTATAAAGGATGTAAACTTTTTCAATATAAAAACTTACAAATTGAAATAAATTACATGTAGTAAATTACAATAGTAGATAGATAGACTGTTATTATGTACATTCAGTAGGTCTAATAGGTTGTTTTTAAACATTTTTTTCCCCCTAAGTAATTGGCAAAACGATTGGCAGGGTAAGCTAGTAATTCTGTAAAATTATTTTTGTAGAAACACTGAAAATACGGTTTAATACTAAATATTTCGCGTTGGCTGTTTCACCACTATTTGCGGCGAAAAGGTGAATAATTTCGTAAAACATAAAATCGAGTTTGTCTGTACCGGCCAGCGGGAACCACGCCTCTCAATTTACGCTCGTTTACCCGACGAGCGCCTTCGTAATAATGCTTTAATAGACTCAGAGATGTACATAAATTATTATATTTATTTATGTACTAGCGGTCCGCCCCGGCTTCGCCCGTGGTACATGTTTACGTTTTCTCTACATAAGAACCATCCTCGTACTTCAAGGAATAGGTATAATAAAAAAAGAATTATCGAAATCGGTTCAGCCGTTCTCGAGTTATGCGCTTACCAACACATTTTGCGATTCATTTTTATATGTATACTAGCGGTCCGCCCCGGCTTCGCCCGTGGTACATATTTACGTTTTCTCTACATAAAAACCATCCTCGTACTTCAAGGAATATAATAAAAAAAGAATTATCGAAATCGGTTCAGCCGTTCTCGAGTTATGCGCTTACCAACACATTTTGCGATTCATTTTTATATATAAGAAGAAGAAGAAGAAGATGTATACCGTAATATTTCCTAGTTCCGCCTATAGACGTATGTTTGTTAGATTAATTTTTTGACAGTTCCTAATGCATCGGAAAACCCAACATAAAATAATGTTAACTCTGTGTAATCATATTTGGAACATAACATGCTTTTCCTAAATATCGATAGAAATAATTCATATTGGAATATTTTATTCGGTTCTTGAATTGACGATTACACATTTGACACATGACTGATTGAACATCTATACTAATCTTAGGAACTACTGATTCAGTAATGGTCGGATTTTAAAAAATATTTTGGTGTATTCAGCTAATGTAAGCTGTGCTCCGCGGTTTTACCCGCATTGCTCCGCTCCTGTTGGTCATAGCGTGATGATATATAGCCAAACTATAGCCTTCCTCGGTAAATGGGCTATCTAAAACCGAAATAATTTTTCAAATCGGAGCAGTAGTTCCTGAGATTTTATATCTGTAGCCTAGGGCTAGGTAGTGACGATGGCTACATTTCCAAATGTATCATAACACATTTGAATCACTATTTATTTTTCGTGATGTTTAATAAAATGTACACGAGTGAAATACTAGATTATATTATATTTTATTTTATCATCTCTTAGACTATAATGGACTGCGCTCGGTTTTAATAAAAATCCACTGGTTGTATGCAGAAATGTAGGAAAATAAATTTCGTATTACATCGCGTCACGCTTTACAAAACTTTTTAATTACTCTTAATATTATGTAATTTATCACTTTTGAAGTGAAAACTTCTTTAGCGGCGTTGGGTATAAAATCTTAAACTCGCGTCATTACACGTGGCCTGATCGAAAAAGCGTAAGACGGATTTTTTTTTAGCCCTTATATTCCATGCGTAAGACGGATACCATTCCAAAATATCAAACATGCTGAACGTTAATAATCAAGTTTTCACTTCTGCCGGCACTCCCGGAGTGCAACCCGTCTATTTTTATGTTGTTTTTTTGTTTTAATGTGTTTTTTTATGAAAAATGATCAATTAATTGATGGTATGGGATTTGTTGATATAAAAATTTGTAGATATATGTTCATGGGAATTGAGAGAAAAATTAATTTAGACTTACTAAATAATAACTTTACTATTGAAAATAAGAAAATTTTATATTTGAAACTTTGTATAGATATATAATGCAATAAATTTCTTCATAGCTAAACTGTGAGCTTTTACTTGTACTAAAATAAAATTGTTCATTTCTTTGACTTCCTTTAAATGTCTCGAGAGAATATGGGACCTTACTCTTCATCTTACTTGAAGTGATTCGTATTTCTAGAAATTCTGAAGATGCTTCGAAAATATGAAATTTAATTTAAAATTTCTCTACACTAATATTTTTATGAGAGAGAGTTTGTAAAAGATGGATTCTCCATAATTGGCAATCTTTAGGTTTTCATGTACGATTTCCGTGAATATCGATATATAAAATAGCCTAAGTTACTCCATATAACAACAGCTATCTATCAGTGAAAGTTCCGTCAAATTCGGTCCCGCCGTTACTGAGATTAGCCGGAACAAGCAGACAAAAAAAAATTCAAAAAATTACTATGTTGGTATATGTACAGTGTATCCATCCATATGCATTTAGTAAAAATAGGTTATTTAAATACTAGATTTCCGCCCGCGGCTTCGCCCGCGTTTTCAAAGGAAAACCCGCATAGTTCCCGTTCCCGTGGGATTTCCGGGATAAAACCTATCCTATGTGTTAATCCAAGTTACCTTCTATATGTGTGCTAAATTTCATTGTAATCGGTTCAGTAGTTTTTACGTGAAAGAGTAACAAACATCCATACATCCATACATCCATACATCCATACATCCATACATCCATACATCCATACAAACTTTCGCCTTTATAATAGTATTAAGATTAAATACTAGATTTCCGCCCGCGGCTTCGCCCGCGTTTTCAAAGGAAAACCCGCATAGTTCCCGTTCCCGTGGGATTTCCGGGATAAAACCTATCCTATGTGTTAATCCAAGTTACCTTCTATATGTGTGCTAAATTTCATTGTAATCGGTTCAGTAGTTTTTACGTGAAAGAGTAACAAACATCCATACATCCATACATCCATACATCCATACATCCATACATCCATACAAACTTTCGCCTTTATAATAGTATTAACATAGTTCCCGTTCCCGTGGGATTTCCGGGATAAAACCTATCCTATGTGTTAATCCAAGTTACCTTCTATATGTGTGCTAAATTTCATTGTAATCGGTTCAGTAGTTTTTACGTGAAAGAGTAACAAACATCCATACATCCATACATCCATACATCCATACATCCATACATCCATACAAACTTTCGCCTTTATAATAGTATTAAGATTAAGATAAGATTATAAATAGACACTCTAATTTTATTTATTTATTATTGGTATAGACAAAGAAGAATTAAATGAAGTCTAACTAAACTTTTACATTTTTGCTGCAGTCGATATTATTGTAATAAAAATATTATCGCTATAATTGAATTCTATTTCACAATATCCATACTAATATTATAAATGCGAAAGTAACTCTGTCTGTCTGTCTGTTACTCAATCACGCCTAAACTACTGAACCAATTTTCATGAAATTTGGTATATATTTATATATTTTGATATATTTTGATACCCGAGAAAGGACATAGGCTACTTTTTATCCCGGGAAAATGACGCAATCCCGGAAATCCCACGGGAACGGGAACTATGCGGGTTTTTCTTTGACTGCGCGGGCGAAGCCGCTGGCGAAAACCTAGTTATTAATAAGTTGGTACTTAATCCCTTAGTAGGGATAATCTTTTAATAACTTCAATATAATATGTCCTTATACCATCTGCTGTCGTAATCTATTTGGGCATTAAAGAATATTAGTTTTGCGTGTATCTATATCAAAAAGTTACAATAATACTAGCGGTCCGCCCCGGCTTCGCCCGTGGTACATATGAAAAATAGATGTTGGCCGATTCTCAGACTTACCGATATGCACAGAAAATTTCATGAGAATCGGTCCACCCGTTTCGGAGGAGTATGCAGACTAACATTGTGACACGAGAATTTTATATATAAGAAGATATAACTACATAACTGTCAAGACAGCCTCCTTGGCATAGTGGTTGACGCGTGAGCATAGTACCGAGGGGTCCTGGGTTCGATTCCCGGTGGAGACGAAGAATGTCTCTGTCTGGCAGGAAACAGAAGGCTGATCCCTAAAGAAAATCGATCAGTGAAACAGATGTATGCATAATGCATCTGCCCCTTACCCCACTTGGGGACATAGCTATTACAGTGTGGAAATTTTCGATGGGCCCTGGAGGGAAAGTTCTAAAAGTACTGAAGATAGCAAATTTTGCTGGAAGGAAACATTCCTTTATTTTTTAAAAGAAATAGAACTGCATTCGAACTGCAGTTACTTCGATTCCCGGTGGAAGCAAGTGAATTTTCGAAAATCTTTGAATGCAGTTCTATCTCTTTTTAAAAATAAAGGAATGTTTCCTTTATTTCTCAGGGTCTACAGATTATCTGTGCCAAATTTCATCAAAATCGGTCCAGTAGTTAATGCGTGAAAACCATACATACATAGATACAAACCTTTCCTCTTTATAATATTAGTATAGAAAAGCAAATTCTAAAAATAACGTTCATTAACAAACCTGAAACCGTATGAAAATAAAGCGAAAATTCCATCAAAAACACGGAGCGTTAAATCAGACGTGAATTCCTGTCAGCCCTACATTTCTGTATGAATAGAAAATGGAAAATGCAATAGAAAATGGCCGCTGCGATAAAACAATATTATTGAATGACGTCACACGTGCACCTATACGCAATAATATTGATTCAGACTGTTCAAACATTTCTGTTATTTCTAGGTTATATTCATAAAACTTATGTATGGTAGAGTTTTAAAAAAATATATGAAAAATATGACGAATTGTTTCTGCGTAAAAGATATTTTAATATATGGTTTGCGTGGCCTTTTCTCTATCATACCTTTTTATTATTATTTACATAATATATTTTTTATAATATTGCCCCTACGGCAGGTATGTGAGTAGCCGGCATTAAGTTTTATATTATCTGTGCCTATGTGTTATTTCTTGAAATAAAATTCTCACATATTTAAACGTCTACCTGATGAAAAAAAGTGATCCAACGATTTCCGAGATTCAAACTATAAATTTTGTATGTAATATAAGAATTGTATTTATTTTTAAGGTATCACTACATACTATAAAACAAGGTCGCTTTCTCTGTATCTATGTCCCTATGTATGCTTAAAAACTACGCAACGGATTTTGATGCGGTTTTTTTAAAAGATAGAGGGATTCAACAGGAAGTATTTAGTATATAATTTATTAGGTCTTAGACAAAGCGGGCGAAGCCGCGGGCGGTAAGCTAGTAAGTTTATAAATGTATATTACAATGTTTAATAGGATTAGCACACCTCTCAGTATTTAGGACGCTGGCCAAAACTTGAGTCCAGTCGTAAACTTGTGGTAGGTATTATAATGCCTTCTGTTGTTAAGCTTCCTATTGTATAGATATAATACCAGCACTACATAATATTACAGGGAATAAGACAGGGTAAATAAAACAACAATATAACTTTATAACATATTTATTTTATTGAAAACACATAACCTCACATAACTAAGTAAACACATAACAGATAAATAAGTCAATCATTTTATCAAGAACTAGCGGTCCGCCCCGGCTTCGCCCGTGGTACATAATATTTACGTTTTCTCTACATAAGAACCATCCTCGTACTTCAAGGAATATAATAAAAAAAGAATTATCGAAATCGGTTCAGCCGTTCTCGAGTTATGCGCTTACCAACACATTTTGCGATTCATTTTTATATATAAGAAGAAGATGCACACCAAGAAGGTATCTTTCAATATATTTTAATGCACATTGCTTTGTCCTGAAAGGAAAATTTCTTTCGATATTACCAAACCTGTTTTCGTGTCCTAAAAATATAATAATTAATAAACATACGAATGATTTAACAATCTTTTGTCATTTTGAGAACGACGGTTAAAAAGGACATTTAGGCCGTTATAGTCGGCTGTTATTTTTTTATGAGAATTATCTACTTATTTTTTTATACTGATTGTTGGAACAACGCAGCTGTTCCGTTGAATTATTATCATAAATAAGATATTCCTCCTTGCGGTTTTACCTGCATAACTCACGTTTCTATTGGTCTTAGCGTGATGATTTATCTATAGTCGACAAATGGGTTCTGTAACACTGAAATAACTTTTCAAATCGGGCCGGTAGTTTCTGACATTAGCACAATTAACCAAACAATCAAACAAACAAAATTTTCAGCTTTATAATATTAGTACTTACAAATAATAATAATTTAATCTCTGTGTTAGGACTTTTATTTTCGGAAAAATACAATGTACTGAGTTAAAATTAGTAATAATAAAAATTGTTTTTATCTGAATACTTCGAATAAAGGGGACTTTAAAAGATTTTTCACGGAAAAATACTGTTATTACAATTTTAAAATTCTTGTTAACTATCTCGATCTTTTATGATAGCGAAAATACCAGGAAATTCACATGTGACGAATTTTACAAATTCATTTTGTTTGAAAACTCATCAAAATCGCTCCATCTAAATATCAAGGGATATAGGAGTTCATGGATGCAGAAAATGTTTATACATTTTTGGAATTTTAAACTGTTTTTTTTTTCATAGAACTGGTTCGATCAGTTTATTTATAAGTTGAAAATATACAGCATAAGCAATAAGCATATGCAATATGCATGTTTGTTCGAACCAATCATGTAAATTATAATAAATTCCATGATACTAGTTGTAACTTGTACAGTAGTTCCTGAGATTAGCGCGTCGCGTTCAAACAGACAAACTCTTCAGCTTTATAATATTAAGTATAGATATAATCTGATTCTTTCTCTATATTTCTAAACATAAGCAAAATTTAAAATAATAGGTAACAAATTTCTACTGGATTTCTCTTATAGGTAGGTTGATTCATTTCGCCTTGAAACTTACCCATGTCCACTACATTTAATATTCAAATTTATCCAATAACTCATGCAATGTTTCATTTCAGCCACACATTATACAGGGTGTCCCACTATTGGTATACTAAGCGCGAAGGGACTAGTAGTTTTGCATACACTGATCACGTAAAAAATACTTAAACAACAAAATTACGTCAAAATTTTTTTGCTAAATTTTTTCTTAAAATCCATGTTTTCTTCTCTAGTTTCACGCAGCCGGCATATACCGCTTCGCTAATATGAGCATTCTGTCTATGAAAACATAATCTTTAACGATAAGCTCACGTGCGGGTAGCAAAATTGGGCGGAATGCGTGTTAGGGGTACACATAGTTTTAAGAATTCATCTTTTTGAAAAAAAAAATGCGTCTGGAATTTTATAAGTATTTTTTACGTACTCAGCGTATGCAAAACTATAACCTCCTTTGAGCTTAGTATACCGACGGTGGGACACCCGGTATAAATGTCGCGATATTTCACTAAAAGTGTAAGGTATATCATTAAAACAGTTAATTTATGTTCACTTAATTTTCATTGCTCGAATAGTGTTTTAATTTTCATAGCTATTGGTGTTAAGGCCAAGTTGTGCCATTTGCTATTAAGCTGATCGTTTTATTAATCTTTTAATAACGCACGTACTGTATGAGTTATTTAGGTAAAACATGAAGTGAAAATTATGGTATTTTTATTGTAATATTGACACTGAAAAAATACTCTCTCTACAACCGTTTTATTATTAATATTAACACGCTTTTATAGCCTGTATGTTTGTATGTAATAGAAATGTTTGTATGTAACCGACTCCTTAAGACTCGATTTTGAGTTAAACGGAGTTTTAAACGGACAGATTTAATTCTAACTTTGTGCACTTATCAAGGACCAGTGACAATAAAATAATTTCATGAGTTAAAACGTGTTTTATTTTTGTTATTTTAAGCGATATTAATTATAGATATACCTAGTGTTTTAAATACTTCCATGGACAAAGCTTTACGTATTATCAGGCTATAAAAAGTATAAAAATGATGTGAACGCATTGTCATATGAATACTATATCACAGGAAAAAAAGTGTACCTATGTCTTGAAAAATGGAATATCTTTTGAGATGTCGTTTACTATTATCCTTCTTCTAGTAATATTATACCTAATCGCTAAAGTTCTGTATTGTATTTTAATAGAATAGAATAGAAAAGTAGAATGCTTGTTTGTATGAATATTATATAATTAAGTACCTTGAACTAGAGATATAAGTTTAATTTAAGATAGCATGTAACCCTTTTTAAGTGAACTTAATTGTTTTTATGAGTAATAAAGTTTTTAAACCTAGCTGTTGATGTTTGTTTTATGGATGTACCTACCTTCGTTTCTATTTTATGCAAAAACAGGATCAGATTTATATGAAATTTGGTACATAAATAGATGATAGTCTGGATGATCACACAGGCTACCTTTTTTACGCGAGTATAGTCGCAGGTTAAGATTCCTACATAGAAAACCAGGCTTATTACATACATACCGAACTAGCCATTATTATTTTACCTTATTGTATCCTTTTCTTCCCTTGAATGGTAGTAATGAATAGTTATGAAGAATGGTATTGTGTGGTTTCCAATGATAATACTTTTTGAGAAATTGTACTGTGTACGTATTATAAAAATATCAGTTTATGAGAATAGATGATAGGTATTCTTTCATAAAATATTATATCAGGCTAGTTTCTTGTATAAAATATTTGCAACAAATAAGTACTTCCAATTCACCTCTATGACATATACTTGTACAATCAAATGAGCACTGCAGTCTGCTATTAAATTTATAAATAACTTCTTTTTGATCTAACAAAATTCTATATTTTAATATTTATCTTTTTTTGCAGTAGTGGTATTTTCAGGGATAATAATAAAACACATGAGTACAATTCACATTATTTATTTAAATTCACATTTGAATCGATTCAAAATGCCATGGTCCATTAAAAAAATTACAATGGCTCTATAAATGAGGTTATCACCAACACAAAAGCTTACACCGATAACATACAAATAAATTTATTTTTTACATTAATTCATAAATAATTTTATTGTACATACAAATATTTACACTTATCAAAGCACATTTACTTACACATTACTATATAAACTCTAATTTTACAATACTTTCCCTGAATGGGGGCTCACCATCCACAGACTATACAACTAGTCGATCAATGACAAATAAAACAACATTATGATCGAGTAATCATACAGCCTTGGAAAAGTAATGTTCAACATACAATAATCTTTACAATAAGGCGACTTAAAAAAATACATTCAATACGCTATCAAATAAAAAACTGATATGTCTACAAATGTAATAGACAATATAAAGTGACATATTATTTACATCTATACTACATGAATGCACAGATTACAAATTATTTTTAGTCTGTCTAAAGTATGGTTTCGTTTGTACAAGTGCGCGGGCCGTTTACGAGGGAATATCGACTTGAACCGCCATTTCTGCTCGTGACAGCTCCACGAATAAATAATTCTTTAAACGTCTCCCGAAATTGTCGCGACATGCCGCAATAAATAGCAAAATTTATCGGGTACGAAACAATTATACAGAAATTAGTGATGAGAATGAGAACGTTCGCTATATCGTAGTCGAGAATCTCGACTAGGGTGCTGGAGATTATGTGGAGTATCGTGACGACGGCGACCGGTATTTCGACTAGCAGAAATACTGTGACAACGACGATAAGCATTAGTGTTGTGCAGTTGGAATCTCTAAGTCGTTTGCATTCGGATTTACGGTTCTCCTTGAATAGCTTTTGTCTGTTTATCTGGGCGGTTCTCATGGCTCTGAAGAGGAGGACGTTTAGTACAACGAGCGAGGTACAAGGGATTAAGTGGACAAATAGTACTCGGAAAGTGAAGTAGGTAATGAAGTATGCGTCTACTGAGAGCGTCCGCACCCACGATGCTATTTGACCCTGTAAATATATTAGGTATTAGAATGTTAAAAAGCATTAGAGGAAGACAAACGATTAGTACAAAGGTTAAAAGAGTTGAGGGGACAGAAGTAAATGAAACAAATATGAAAATAGTATTAAATTTTATTAAATGCTTTTAGAGAAACAGAAAAAACATAAATATTAAATAAAAGTGTGTGTAAGAGTTATTACTTGTCATCTCGTTTGAAACTATCTCAGTTAATATATATTTTTTCTCGTTGGAGCATCATAAGTATTCACAACCAAGTTTAAAAATTGGTTTTTGAATCCAGATCATTCAAACGGCTTATGTGTGAGACAATGAGACATTTGACCACAATTGGTTAATTATATTTCTAATGAATGCGTGTCTTGCTAGAAAATAATTTCTTCTTTTTAATTAAAAAATAACGAATTTAGTAAGTTTATTGTTCAAGTATTTATTTATTAATAAAAAATAAGGCATTGTAGATGATAAACGCTATTTTTAAGATGCTATTAATTTGCATTTTATCGCATTTTGATAAAGACTGCAGCAATATTACTATTTGTAATCACTACTCAAAGTCTTCATTTGTGTTTCAGTGTTTGAAGTAAGTAAAAATTAATATTATTTGATTAGTTAAATAATTTAAAGTATCATAGTATCAAAAGAATAGACAAGAGAAGCACTACATAATTTTGAGCGATCAAAGTGTGAATAGTCAGCCTTTTGCGTTTTTAAGAATTATTCAGGTCAAAGTCATTGAAATATGCACCTTATTTCCCAAAATTAGAGCACAGTTTCAGTCGTACAAGTGCGGGGACCATTCACTATCGAATATCGACTAGACGCACCGTTTCTTCTCGACCCACCACTTTTCATAAACAAGTCTTTGAACGTCTCTCTGAACTGCCGCGACATACCACAATAAATAGCGAAATTGATCGGATACGAGAGAATTATACAAAAATTCGTTATCAGTATAAGCTTGTTGGCGATATCGTAGTCGAGAATCTCGACTACGGTACTAGATATAATGTGCAGTATCGTCACTACTGCGACTGGGATTTCGACTGATAAAAATACAGTTACGACTACGATTAACATTAGTGTTGTACAGTTGGAATCGCTTAGCCTTTTGCACTCGGATTTTCTTGTTTCTTTGAAGAGTTTTTGTCTGTTTATCTGCGCGGTTCTCATCGCTTTGAAGAGTAGAACGTTTAGAACTACTAGTGATGTGCAAGGCAGTAAATGTACGAAAAGAACACGAAATGTGAAGTACGCTGTGTAGTACGCGTCCACTGACAGTTTTTCTATCCATTTTGCCAATTTTACCTAGAAAATAAAATCCAGATTAGGTATAATGCATAATTTAAGTAATAAGAATAACAATAGAAATAATAAGTTCACATGAAAGTTAGTGTTGTTAATAAAAACCTGGTTAGTCCATACCACAGAAAACACTACAAAAACAAAACCCGTAATGTAGATGATTCATTATATACCCACATATTTATAAGATTTCGATTATCAGTAATAATCATTACATAAATAAGGGAAAATATAGATAAGGTTATTTGGCAACACCTATAATTTTATCGACGAGCAAATAGTTTTCCGTATTTAAATTTAATTGCAACTTTTAGATGAAAAGTCTACACTTTTTTATGTAGAACTCGTATCAAAATTACACACAATAAATCAAACATTCAAAAAAATCTACAAACCCATAAACAAATGTTACCAAATCAACAAAACGATTCCCTATATAAGTAACAAAAAATAAAGTAAAGTTTGGAAAATCCAAAAGTGCACGACTCATAATGCTCATTTAATTATTATGAAATATAAAAAAAAAAAAACTTATTGTAGTTTTCGTTTTTTATTAATTGCAATTAAACGACACTGAAATAATTAATCATTCGCATTCAGTGACCTACAATCGTCGATTAGAATATTTAAAAAAAAAAAATTTAACTCAAATGATGGATTTTTTCACAAGTTATAGTGTTTTCAGGTTTCACACATGACGGACAGGAAAATTTTTTGACCTATTTCGGTGTTTTTTTCCAATTCTATTGAAGTAAATCAATTTTTAAAAAGTATGGGATTAATCTCCATTAAATTATCTCGACAATAGTATGCAAAATATCTTGATTCCGTGAACTAACAAGGCTATAATAATAAGAATAGCTGCAAAAATGAGGCGAAAAAATTTTTTCGATCGTAAAGCACTCTCTGATGCTTCGCATCATGAGTCGTGCAATACGAGTTTAAAAACTTTGTATTCAGCCAAGCTAATAGGTAAAGTTAGCGATCTGGTTTAGAAAGAAAAACCGCGGGAAGTAATTTATTGTCTTGTTTTGTACGTATTCATGGAACAATGCTTTTGATACCTGCTTTTGTTTGTTTTTGTTTGTTTATGTGGTTAAAAGATACTATTTCTTTCTCTCAAACGATTCTTAATTGCCGTGATTCGAAATCGTAGCCCATAAAATAAAGTTTATAGTTTTTAGAAGGTTAGAGTTTAAAAAAGATGTTTTGGATTTCAGTTTTTTTCTAGTTTTGATCATATATTTAAGTTTTGTTTGATAAAAAAATATGACATATTTAAAGTAAAATATTTATAAAACTGCTTTAAATTCATTTAATCGTGGAAGTAGTGTTTTTGTTTAAATTGAACGCAATAGTTTCAGAAATGAAATGATGGTTCACAGCACATTTATTATAAGATTATGTCCAAACATAAATTATGTCTCTACATGGTACCTATATTCCTATAAGGTATTATTTATTTATTTATTTCATCAAATTTTAGATGTAAATGGAATTTAATTTAATTCGAAATTTAAATAATAAGCATTATAAGTTCAACAAAAACAAAATCTTATTTCTTCTGTAATTACAATATAAAGAATTTGGTACTTATTTTTTTCTTTCTAAATATATACAAACTTTTCATTTCGAATCTTAATCAAGACGAATAATAACCATCTAACCATTGAACCCTCTATACAAATAAAAAACTGAATTATATGCGTATTTTCCATACATTAGCCATTAATACTTCTTTCATAAATAATTTAACCTTCTTTATATTAATCGTGGGGCATGTTAACTGTAAGATGTTTCCTGGAATTCATGAGAACAATCCATCTTTCTTGGATAGAATGAAGATTGAATGAGGTTCATTATAATAATATATTAGAAAAATGTATTAAGAATATATCTAAGAATGAAATGGGGGTATTAAAATAAATATTGAAATTATACTATTTTTTGTAGTGAAACTTCTTTACACGCGTTGAGAGTAAAATTTCATGGTCGCGTCATGGCAATACCATTACGTCATGGAGTAAGGCGATGATTTTTGTATCTTTGAATCTTGCCAAAGAAGTTTCACTTCTGACACGTGTGCTCGGCACACACGCTCTTTTTTATTATATCGAATAAAATATAAGGTAATGTTTTTAACCTGTGCGTTTGACATATTATGTTTAGGTAAAAATTTGGCCGTAAATAATTTCTAACTGACGATTTAAAGGCGCGTCTAAAATAAGTCTTGAATAAATATTTGAGTTTGTACGTTCATATTTATCTTCTTTAAATATGTTTATTCAACAAAATCAATGAGAATTTAAGAATTATTCACATAATTATAGAAGATATACTCAACATCTTAGTCAAGACGGTATATTATAATATTATAGTGTACTTGGGAATTAATTACAGTATAATCTGTGACATGTATGCGACATATAAAACCCTTCTTGTCATACAGGAGTTAAATTGCTTGCAAATTCATTGTAATATACTAGCGTTCAATATCATATTAATTCAAAAAAATTATGATGAAACACAGTAAAAAATATTTTATTATTAGTGCGTAATAACGAAGAACTCCGTTGAAACAACATTTTTTGATAACCACACATAACATTCATACAGTTAATTCGTTAAAAACCGTAAACCATATAATAATGTTAAATATTAATTTCATTTAATTCAATTATTCAGTTTAAGCCGGCTACTCACTTACCTGCAGCAGGGGCAATATTAGGATTGCACCCTTAATTGGCTCCTTAATTATGATGTGTATAGGCAAGCAGGGGCAATTTTAAGAGAACAACTGAAAATGCTCCGACCGCCGACCAACCGAGATTGCTCCAATATTGCCCGTGCGGCAGATATGTGAGTAGCCGGCATTAATTGTTTATGTGTATAGGAAAGCAGGGACAATTTAGAGAACAGCGGAAATTGCTCCGATCGCCATGCAACCGAGTTCCAATATTGCCCCTGCGGCAGGTACGTGAGTAGCCGGCTTAATATTTCCGTAAACCACCCGTTAATTTTAAAATACCATATACTTACTCTACAAACTTCTTCCAAATGTCCTCTCCACACTGTAATATGAGGTACGTATTCCTTCTCGAAAAATCTGGGAAACTGATGCAGGAAGGCTGCTATACCTATGTAGATTAGACACTTTTTCACTCGCGGCATGGTACACCTATGGATGACAAAATATACCAACATTAGGTAAAATTAGTTAAAGCATCAATTATAATTTATAAAGGAAATAAAATTAAAGAGGCAAAATTGAAGGGAAGTGATTTTTAATTTACCAGCGTTATAGTTAATTTTTATATGAATCGTAAAACACTATGGCGGTTTAGTGTCTCTTTCTAAACTTCTGAGACAGGTGGACACAGATGTTTTATTGATAAATGAGCTTATAAGCCGGGGCAATTAGCCAGGGAAAATATATATCTATAATCCGACGACAGTAGACAAATACTGAATATAAAGTGAGTGAGTATCAATAGACAAACTAGGCCATCTGAACAATACATACAATCTACATACATAAGTTGATTTCTTGCTAGTATGGGAAAAATTATCATAAATGTTAACAATATTGATCTAATATATACGAGCTAGTAACCGGAAAAAAACATACTGAGACTTAATTTATAGGTATTGATAATAAATATCTATGTATTAGGTATGTTATATAATTGTTGATGTTTATTTTTATTTATTTTTTCCAATTATTTATGTCTCATTTTCAGCGTGAAAGCTTTTAAAAGAGAAGAGATAGCCAGATTCGGATTTCAGCGCCTAAATAATAACGTTTTCTGTTTTTTGGCGTCTATTTGCAAAGGTTTAATCTTTTTCAGTTCTATAAAAAATTCTAAATCTAATTACATTTTTTATGATGTGATTAAGGAAAACTTCTCTTAATTTTGCTGCCCTTTCTGAAAATTTACCACCAGAGCCCTTTATAAAGACAAGAAGATTTTTGTCTTTCCAATAATATTTACAATATAATTTAATTGACTTTCTTAGTGCAGTGGTTAACGTGTAAGCGTAAAACCGAGGAGACCTGGGTTCGATTCCCGGTGGAGACGAAGAGCAAAAAATGTCTCCGTCTGGTAGAACATAGAAAGCGGAATACATTGTCCCGAAAGAAAATCGATCAGTGAACCTGATGTATGAATGATGCATCTGCCCCTTACTCTACATTACTCCTGTTGGTCTTAGCGTGACGATATATAGCCTTCCTCGATAAATGGGCTATCTAACACCGAAAGAATTTTTCGAATCGGAGCAGTTTTTCTTGAGATTAGCGCGTTCAAACGTACAAACAAATAAAGTCAGATTTATAATATTAAGTATAGATGAGAATAGTCGCTCAAAATACATTAACGTTTCACTCATAGAAATCTAAATTACAAGGCAGTTTCACTATTATAGTCGTATAATGAAGTCAGAAAATGGCATAATTATAGTTTCAATGTTCCCGACGTGCTCAGGTGAAATATTTGTCTCTAAACGAGGCAGTAATTGCTTACAGCCTTTACAAATTGGCTCTAGAAATGTTCTAGTTTCTTAGAACACATTGTGCCTTTCACGCTTCAGTGAACGGTAAAATTGAAGTTATAATTCGATAAGAGATAGAATTCTGTTATATCTATAATATTATAAGGCTGAAGAGTTTGTTTGTTAGATAGTCCATTTATCGGGAAGGCTTAAATATTATATCATCACGCTAAGACCAATCAGAGCGGAGCAATGCAGACAAAACCGTGGGCACAACTTGTTATTTTATATATAAAAAAATGCAAAACTAGAAAATCTTGCTAATGCGAAAATGCGAAATTGGTTATGTTTGTATTTCTATCAAGACGTAACAGGGCGATTTTAAGTTAAAATTTTAATAAATTACTTTCTATCGTGGTGGGTCATGTCACTTTATGGGAATTTGTTTTGAGTAGGCGGATGAAACCGCGGAAGAAAAGCTATATTTATGGCACAATAGATATTCAAGTTGAATTATTTCTATCAATCAATTGTAAACTTTTATTGGAGTTACCAATTTAAAATTTTCGAAGTACTCCCATGAATTTATCAGTTATGTATTTGTACTTCTTTGACTTTTATAATCGTTTTACATAGGTATGAGTGGTAGTACATTCAACGCATCTTCCAGTTTTTAGTCTATGCCACTTGCCAATCTAAACGCAGCCAAATATCACCTGATCAGCTTTCTGTACACATAAGGTCATGTTTTCAAAGCCTTAAATAAAACTTTATTTATTTATTCATCCTTCATTGTATATACAGTAAGGAAATACAAAAATGAAAACATAACACAATAAAAGATATACAATGGGCGGCCTTATGGCTATATGTCATTTCTTCCAGGCAACCGTCGGAACTTTTCATGACGTTGACAGGGATCCTACATCCTACTAATATTATAAATGCGAAAGTTGTGAGGACAGAACGAAAACGTGGGCGAAGCCACAGGCGGAAAGCTATATAACTGTGAAACAAAAATCTTCGTAATCTTACTTACGCATTTCTTTTGATTTAACCAAATACATTACAAAGCTTTTATAAATCCTCGAACCTGCAATGAATGTCAAGCATTTTAGCAACGGGAAGTTTTGACGTACTTTTAATAAGTTTAGTTAAGTGTTTTCATCGATGGATCTTTAATGGCCGACTGGTTTGGTGCAGGAAGCGCGTGTTGTGAATTACAAATTGTATTTTTTTGGGTCAAGCTATTTTGGAAGGTATTTTTTGTTATTTTTATATTTATCAGATCGAAAACTTAAAGTGGGTGGCCTATGAGAACCTACGTTTCTTCATTCATTTGAAGGGCTACATAACATGAATAATTATAAAGAACAAGCTTTCCGCCCGCGGCTTCTCTCGCGTTTTCAAAGAAAAACCTGTTCCCGTAGGATTTCCGGGATAAAACCTATCCTATGTCCTTTCTCGGGTATCAAAATATCTCTATAACCAATTTCATGCAAATTGGTTCAGTAGTTAAGGCGTGATTGAGTAACAGACAGACAGACAGAGTTACTTTCGCATTTATAATATTAGTATGGTCTAGCTGTACTCCGCGGTTTTACCCGCAGTGATCCACTCCTGTTGGTCTAAGCGAGATGATATATTATAGCCTATAACCTCCCTCGATGAATGAGCTATCTAACACTGTAAGAATTTTTCAATTCGGACCTAGTTCCCGAGATAAGCGCGTTCAAACAAACAAACTTTTCAGCTTTATAATATTAGTAAAGATCAATTTTCTTATCGAATGACTACTAATTTGGCTATCAACGATAATTTAGTACCAGTACAGCGAGCAACTTGAATCAAACATTATCTCTACATCTACTATCATATTATATACCGTTAATTATTATACATAATACCGTTAATTATTATTTTACAAGTAACCAAAATTTTTACCTCGTAGATATTATATGACCGTTCGCGTCAGTGTTAGGTGTTAACTATGCACCTAACACTAACGCTACTAGATAGCCTACGACGACTTACTCGTAAAAGACGATCAATGGGAATGAGATTATATTATTATTTTGTTGTCTTTACACCTAATTGATAAGTGGAAATATGTAAGAATACATAACAAAAAGCAAATTAACTTAAATACTATAGGCTCTGACTGACTCTTTACTGTGTCTATAATAGTATAAGTGTACAAAATCACCCAGAAATCAGGTGAGGCGTGCCCCAAAACAGCTAATCGTAAAGTATCGTTGTAAACAGAACGTTAAAGCTTGGTTCGTTTTATTGTAGTCATAAATGGCGAGTCTATCCGCCATCGAATCTTTTTGGCCGGTTTATTTCGTATATAAATTACGTGTTCCCGCTTTGATGGTCTGGTGCACACTAGTCGCTAGTTCTGTGAAATTCGAATTTAGCTTTTTGAATTCGTATCTGGCAACATTTCTGAAAAATTCTTTCGGTGTTAGGTAGACCATTTACTGAGGAAGGCTATAGGCATGCTATAGGGCCTGCCACGTCTAGATGTCAAAAATGACATTTATACTTTTTAGTTTATGTGGAGCGCGGGAATTTCAAATTAATTACAACAATCTTTTTCATAAATAAATAATAATACATACCAAGTCCTTGCAACAGGCGCGTGACAAACATATATGTATCTTTGGACTGCTAGCGCTAGTGTCAACCAAATGCTAGCGGTGTGAAACATAGCTGGTATCACCTGAAAATAAAGGTTTAAATGTATAAACAAATAAATATCAAAATCTTAATCGATCCATAAAATATAGATTAAATTAAGATAATTTTTTAAACAGTTTTCGCAATTTTTGAGTATTTAGTTAGCCTAGATGCACAAACTATTCTTTTTGGTTTTCTTAACTGATAGCCCGTGACTTCGTTTGCTGTAATATTGAAATAACAAGTCACAACATAGTATCAAATAGTCGCTTCCCGCTGTCAATCCCAATGTAAAACTACGCAACGGATTTTAATGTTGTTTCTTTTAATAATAATAATTAGAGTAGTTCTCGAGCAAGGTTTCAGTATAATATATTTAGTTAAGAATTGGACCAAGCGGTCGAAGCCGCGGACGGAAAGCTAGATTAATTAATAATTATAAATTATAAGCAAGAGATGTATAGGTATAATTTTATATAAATTATGCGCTATTTTAATTAATAAAAATATTACGCTCCATAAAAAATATAAAGGATCCATAAACGGAATTGTCATAACAAGTACGAAAAAGCTTATTTAAAACGTCACAGATCAAATCAAGGAATTACTGCCATTACCCTTGAAAAGAAATAAGAAAAGAAAATTACATCACAGAAAGGAGACAAATGATTCTTAAAACATTTCTAGTCAAGTACGACTTGACGATATTTGATTATGATAATTTCTGGAATGTTCTTGTCATATTTTTTTAAGTTCTTCGATGGAAAATTAAATTTGTAGTACAAAATTTCGTTATTGGTTATCGTAGAGACATTAACACATATAATTTATTGAATGTATACTAATAATAAATAATAATATAAAGCTGAAGAGTTTGTATGAACGCGCTATTCTCAGGAAATACTAAGCCGATTTAAAAAAATATTCAATCCTGATAATCTCTGAGTGTTATATTATAGGCTATATTATGTACCATCGGCAAAGACAAACCGAACTCAAACTCAAATTATTCAATAAGACTTCTTCTAGAAGCACTTTTGAACCTATACATAACATATTTTTATCATTTACAACCGATACAGGGTACAGAGATTAAAGACAAATATTAAATCCTGTAATGTAATCAAGGACCTAATTTTTTTTATGTCAGAGCAATCAAAGGAGCAGGTGGGCCATGAGTGGTCACCGCCGCCCATAAACACTTGTAACACTTCTAGTGTAACAGGTGCTTTGCCGGCCTTTTATGGACAAATAAGCTCTCAAATTAATAAATATCATATATTTTTATTCAAATAGCGAGTATAATTAAAACAAAACATTATGTTTTATTGAGTACAGTTTCCAAAATTAAAATATTTTAAACTTGTTATTTTATGAGTGTCTTTATTGACATCCAGTGCGGAAATTAATTTATTTCGTTATATAAAAGTGTAATTTATTTTATTATTCAAATACAATACCCTGGGAGACCCGTGTCCCAGCAGTGGGAACGTATATGGGCTGATGATGATGATGATGATTGAAATAAAAAAATTTAAGTGATGCACCAAACACATTTTCGTACAATGGATAAAAATACCAACGTTCGAAAATGTTGATGAAAACGAATAATGTATTTTCTCTTCGAATTACATCATTTCATAATGTAATATATTCAAAATTTTAATAATTCACAATTATAGCAATAAAGAATATGAAAGAACATTCTTATTTAATTGAACATAAAACGTGTTGAAATACGAGAAAAGAGTTCCCTTCGAACTAAGCCTTCGAAGTTTACTCTTAGTCTAATCTGACAATATGGAATCAATAAACAATTACCTACTTATAGACAATAATAATTAATAATATTGCAAAGAAGAATTTAAAAGTCATCAGAAATTTTCATTTTAAACTCGTCTCTTCACAAAATAATGTAACATCAAAAGGCTTGAAAGTCATCCGTGATATTTAAATTAAACTTTGCACATACAAAATTGGATTTCCCGCGCAATTATTAATTACCAATCGCAAAGGAAAGGTCATGACAGTGGTAAAAATGGACATTCACGATTTTCGGTTCGCGTCTCTTTGAACAAATTTGCACAGGATTTTAATTAAAAATAAATAAAATGCGTGGATATAATGAGTACACAAGATAAATGGATTTTTTTGTTGTTTGTTACATACAATGAACGAATTTCGTAACGTAAACCCAAAATGTTAGATGTATTATTTACTAGCTGTGCTTCGCGGTTTCACCCGCGTGTCTCCGCTCCTGTTGGTCTTAACGTGATGATATATAGCCAGATGATAGGTATCTAACGCCGACATAATTTTTTACACCTTGGGTTACATTATTGCATTTTTGGTAAGGATCTCTAATTTTTTGCAAATGCAATATAGCCAATGTTGCTTAGTGAAGATGCAGCTTTTTAATGGTGAAAGAATTTTTGAAATCGGTACAGTAGTTTATGCGTGAAAACCATACATACATACATAATTACAAACCTTTCCTCTTTATAATATTATTATTTTATTACGCACAAACTAATAATCCGATTTCACACAGTATTTCCTCTTATATATATGTAATTTTTATGTACAACACCAGCAAAAGCGTTTATTGAAGTTATAAAATCTCAAAGAGCATAAAATTTTTCATACAGCTGAAGTATTAATCAAAAGAATGGCGGCAAACGCCAGCGATACTCTTTAAATATTGAAACAGTAATTATGACTTGTTCGAAGCTAACTTCACGTTAATCTTTGATCCCAGAATACAAAATGGGAGATATAAAATGGCAGCACAGAGCTGTCATTTGTTTAAATTACGACTATTGATAGAAGCGATTCTTAGATTATACACCTATAGATGTAACCACTAAAATGACCTTCCTTGAAAGAGCGAGATCGTTAATTGTCAAACCCATGCAAAGAAACAGGACAGATTATATAGTTTTTGTCTTTGTCGACATGGCCGGTTTTATTGTTTGGCAACAATGTTTGGCAAGAACAGATTGTGACAAACAAACTTGGCGTCTTTTGGATTTTTCTGTGATTGTGTGAATTTACAGTGTTTATTGCGTATAAAAATTGGATAATACAGAATATTTAGTGTACGTGCGATGGTGGGTTGCAGTGTTTTGGGTTGTAAAAGCCGGAGTGAGCGAAAAATTGAAGGAATAACATTTCACACGTAAGTAGGCGAAATTATCATTTCTTTCGTTATTACAACGCCAGATGATCATCGATTATGATGTTTTGTGATGAATTCAGTGATGTGATGCCAAGAATATTGAGTTGTGATACGTGTTTTCACTATCTTAAAATAAAATAACGATTAACGATGAACTGTTCAGGGTTGCCATAATGGCTACTTTAATTTACCCAAATAAATCATATTTCTTTATTGTCAGTACATACATACGATTCGAGGTCTTGTTTTGTGAAGAGAAAATAAAGATTATGATTATAATTAAAGATTATGATTGTTGGGTTTGCTTATCATGGTAGGTACTCATCCTTCTTATATTATAAATTCGAGGGTTTGGATGTTTGTTTGTTACTCAATCACGCAATAACGTCTGGATGGATTTCAATGATATTTTGCACATGAGTAGTTTATTACCTGGATTAACACGCGGATGAAGTCGCGGGTAAAAGCTAGTAGTATAATATTTTTATTGAGAGGAAATTAATTCTTCTGTACGTAAACTTTAATTTTAGTTACATTTATTTAAGGGCTTTATTGTAGTTTATTTAACTTATTACTCAATAAAGATAAACTTTCGTAACATGCCAATAAAATCTTCTTTTTTCAGGTTTCCATCCAATATTGATAAAAAGAAATGGCTGGATGCAACTGGACGAGAAAATTGGCTGCCAACAAAATATTCAAAAATTTGTTCCATTCATTTTGATGATGATTCATTACTGTATAAAAATAAACGAGTACAATTATTAAATCAATCAAAGTGTTGGTAACGAGAGGACAGTAGTGACTTCCGGTTTTCTACTCTTTTTTGCCAAGCTGTACTTATTTCATTATGTATATAGTAATAAATAATAAACATGTTTATGTTATAGTT
Source organism: Colias eurytheme (assembly GCF_061535395.1). NCBI lineage: Eukaryota > Metazoa > Arthropoda > Insecta > Lepidoptera > Pieridae > Colias > Colias eurytheme. The sequence goes on from NC_143006.1 coordinate 4,577,152, forward strand.
TTTTTTTATTTCATCATTGAACGTGTCGTGTGTCAATGATGTCCATACAATTCTCCTTACCTACCTTACGGAGGTTTTATTAAAGTATTTCGTACGACTACGACATAAGAGTTACATTATTGAAGCTAGCATTTAAAATATGCAGATTTAGAATTTTTAGTTTGCGAAGTACTTACAGGTATTTATAAAGTCTGTTCGCGATCAAGTAAGATTCATAATATTTTTTACCTAATATGTGGGAATTGCCAACTTATTAGGCAACACCACAAAATTCTATTTCTGTTTCAAGTGCGGTCACGCCATGGTTACATCTATAGGTGTATAATCTAAGAAGCGATTGAACCGCCATTTTCCAAAATTAGAATTTCGTGGGTGACGTCACGCTGTTGTAAGAAAGAGATGGAGCTATTAATACGTATATTATAACTTTTTCTTTTACATTTTGATAGCAATTATTTCTGCAAATAGCTTTTTGTTTGTGCTTTCACTCGCTCGTTCGTTATAGCGAGATATTCTTTACACAAATCATCTCATATTTTACCCTCTTCAAATTTTGTCTATGCGATAAAAATAGTTTATGACCTTTAGGGGTCCATCTTCTGTTTTTCATAGTTCACATAAATCTCTGTTATACCCATAAGGTAACGTAAACAAAGATTGTCAGGTCATCTAGAACAATCACTATACATAGTATAAAAGGAAGTCGCTTTCCCTGTCCCTCGGTAGAAAAATAATATTAAAAAAAAATTAAAATATTTATATTTCTCAATCTAAGTATGGTTAAATTTTTGAAACTACGCAACGAATTTTGATGCAGTTTTTTTAATAGATAGAGTGATTCAAGAGGAAGGTTTTAGTATATAATTTATTAGGTTTAAAACAAAACTGGCGAAGCCGCGGGCGAAAAGCTATATTACATTTATTATTTAATTAGGTAGAAGAGACATGAAATAAAACCACAATAAGAAATTGTTTTATATCAAACACGCAATTATCACAGGAAATGTAATTAGGAGGTTTTTTCCTTTGTTATAATACTTAATTTCCAACTTAATAAGTTCGGGCATTGTATCATTAACAATGGTCTTCGGTAAAGTGAAAAGATATAATGGAATAGTATAAGATTTTTCTTGTTAATGAAAATTATGAAGTCTAGAATATTCTATGAAGAATGATAATTATGTTCTGTTACACGAAGTAAAAAATTAATTAGTACTTTGTCGCTATTCAGAGTATATTTTATAAGTTATATTTTCATATTAATTATAATATGTATTCTCACTGGGAACATATTATATATATATTTCTCTTCTTATTTTATATAGAAAATACTTAAATGGTACCTAGTTTTAATGAGGGAAAAAGAGCGTCATCTTTATTTGAATAAGAATAAAGTATAAAATTATAAGATGAGTACAATTATAATAATATATCTATACATTTATTTCAATATCTATTACGAATCATCTATAGTTGAAGACTGTGTTTGTTTATTTGAATGCGCTAATCTCAGGAACTACTGGTCCGATTTGAAAAATTCTTTCAGTGTTAGATAGCTTATTTATCGAGAAAGGCTATAGGGCCTATAGCCTTTCTCGATAAATAAGCTATATAATATATAGCCTATAGTATAGATATATCATTATGCTAAGACCAACATGAGCGGAGCAATGCGGGTGAAACCGCGGAGCACAGCTAGTTATGTATAATCTGCGTTGTTAGATAATTTCTTTTGATCTGTAATAAATGGTTGGAATGCTAATTGGCTATTGAAAATTAAATCCAAGATAGAAGGTGAACTTTATATTGTAATTATTTCTATTCTTTTTCTGTGACTAAACCAACGGGGTAGAAAATTACAGTGATTTTGAGTGAAAATTACAATTAATGGATGGATTCCTAAAATTCATCGATATAAAGTCAGATAATACATATAAAAGGTACCTATAGATATAATAATACAACTAGCTTGCCCCGGCTTCGGCGGGTTGACCCGGTATAAAAAATAGCCTATATAACGAGGTAGATATGGAGCTTTCAAATGGTAAAAGAGTAAAATAGGTTGGATAGTTTTTAAGCAAAGTCGTAATATGCAAACAAAAAATCCTCTAATGAAAGATAGAGCAGACGTTTCTTAGATGAGCTAATAAATCAAATCTTGCTCTCTACCTATAATATGTATAGTACATTAATATATTATATCCAATAGTTTTTGAGTAAAATCGTAACAAACAAAAAAACCTCTAATTGAAAATAGATGAGACTTTTTCTAGACGAGTTTAAAAGATTTTTTAATCTCTTTTTTTATAAAATAGTTCAGTTTAATTTCTATAAAATACAGTTAACGTTATGGATTATGCAATCGTAAGATTAAAAAGGCTTATAAGAGAATGTAGGCAATAAATTATATTGCCTTTTAACATATATATTGGTTTAAAGCAAACACGATCAAGTGAATATTGTTTGCTTTATGCCTTTGTGCATGTTATTTTTCTATTTATAGTACATAATATATTTGAATTGTTGGAATATTTATTCTTATAATATATATATAAATCTCGTGTCACAATGTTCGTCCTCAATGGACTCCTAAACCACTTAACCGAATATAATAAAATTCGCACACCATGTGCAGTTCGATCCAACTTGAGAGATAGGATAGTTTAAACATGTAGGTACCACGGGCGAAGCCGGGGCGGACCGCTATGTATATAAAAATCTTTGGAATATTTTGGATAGTATCTTCAAAAATTCTTTATCTGTATTCACGGTATCATAAGGTATCGTGTTTTTACTCACCTGTTTTTTTCATAAGCTCAGAAAAAACTTTGTCTTATTTTTGATATGCAGCTATAATATGCTTCTTCATGTGTTTATTTTTAAACATAGAAATAGCGATTATTAAAAAAACTCATATAACTACCAAAGGACTACGAAATTATTATTTAACCGAATATGACAAAATTAAATAATTGATGTCTTATCAATAAATAATAATAATAATTTTTTAATATTTTTTTTATGAATATTAATAACATTATATTACACATACAGGAATGTTAGGAACAAAGCTTTGAGCCATACAAAATAAATTGTCAAGAGCGAAGCTTTACAAAGAGGTTTCACCATGGTTTCACACTCATTTCGTGCGCGCTCTAAACTTTCAAGTATTCGTTTTGCATGAAAATATTTCATGTACGGTTGAAAATATAATTTACACACGTTTTTGAAATGAAACTTCATTAGGCGCGTTGAGAGTAAAATTTCAAGGTCGCGTCATGGCAATACCGTCACGTCATGGAGTAAGGAGACGATTTTGGTATCTTTGAATCTTCTGATATGATGAAAGATATATATATATATATATCGTCGCCTTACTCCATGACGTGACGGTATTGCTAAGACGCGACCTTGACATTTTACTCTCAATTCGCCTAAAGAAGTTTCAATAAATGTTTAAGTTTACAATTCTCGTACACTATCCCACTACTGTCCAGTAGTGGGATAGTGTACGAGACAGTAACTGGCTAGTAGTGTCCCACTACTAGCCAGTTACTGTCCTGTATGTTGATACAATTACCCACCAAGTAATGTATAGAGCTAGGATTATGCTAGTAAATTCTAGTACAATATCGTCATATCAGCAGAACCCAGCTGCTATACACTATTGTATTTTGAACAATAGCCAGGAATACAATGCAGTATTTTTAAAGGTTTAACTCCTTTTGGAAGCTAATATAAATATTCTTTCAGCACGCAAAGTTTTAAAGAGTGAGGTTTATGCTTTTCTGGTATTTACAAAACTCAAACTCAAACATTTATCAATTCAAATAGTCTTCTAGAAGCACTATGAACCGTCATAACATTTTTAGGGTTAATCAAACGTAGTACATATGCAAAATGGGTAAACCAATTTAACTACAGTTTGTTGAAATTGAAAGTTTTGTGTCCAAGTGTCTATAGCGGAATTATTCTTGGTAGACTTGTCATTAATTAAGAGTTATCTGGATAATTATTAATATAGATAAAAATACATATTTTAGTTATTATTTTAGTTCGGTAAGATTAATTCGTATTTTGCTTGATTTATAAGCACAGATCAGGGATAAGGTTTACATAAACCAAAATATTATAAAATAACAAGGAATCCTAAAACATTGAATAGACATGTGGTAAAATGGGATAAACATTCTTCTGAATTCAGGAGGCTAGTTAATAATAAATACGTTTTAATAAAGATGACCAAACATAAAAGGGCCTTTATTCCCCATCTCATTTCAGATATCAAAGGTTTCTAAATAATAAGACGGCTATTCCTACTTCCTTGAAACGTGTCGCGTTTATACAAAATATTATTATTTTTGCCTTTCCCAAAAAGGTTTGATTAGGTAAAGGGATTGTGGTTGTAATATGATTCTTAATAAGTTGTAATAAATAATATAGTGCTTTAAATATTACAGAAAAAAGGATGAAGTTTGGTAAGCAAATTTTCGGTCAAAAATTTAACACAAATATTCAGTTGCAGTTAAAGAACACACAAACACATAAAAAAAGACGGGTTGCACTCCGGGAGTGCCGGCAGAAGTGAAAACTTGATTATTAACGTTGAGCATGTTTGATATTTTGGAATGGTATCCGTCTTACGCTTTTTCGATCAGGTCACGTGTCCTGACGCGAGTTTAAGATTTTATGCCCATTACAGAAAAAGTGCTCAACGCCGCTAAAGAAGTTTTCACTTCAATAAGATAATTTATACTATGTATTGTCTTACTTCTTGATGGAATTGAATTTTATAGTAAAGAAACACACAATTGACTAGTTCCACTTTATTTAGATTTTTATTACAATTGTAATATAAGTAACATATAGTTCTCAAAATTTCAAAATCCCATGAATAACGATGCATTTAGATCCTCTGTTTGTTGAAGTCGGTTAAAGTGCAATATCAATTTAAGGTGCAGTGTATTGCGACTTCCTTATTAAGGCTAAGCGATACCAACAAGCTTGTATTATCGTATCAAATTTTATCCTAACACAATGATAAAATGTCTAGGGAGTTTATGGTATGATTATAGTATGGGGGCTGGTTGTGAAAATTTATGAAATATCTATTATGACATTATTCTAGTATAATATGATGAAGATGAAGATGTAAATTTCGATATTTTTATGTGTTCAGCTAAGCTTAACTGGTCAAAACTTTTTATTTGTTGGTGTTTACTAAATGAAAAATAAATCATTCAATATTAATACATTTTTATTTTTACATAATAAATGGTTTGTAAACCTAAATTTGTAAATAAAGATATATATTTTATTTAATTGAAGAATATAGTTACAGTCACTAGCTAGTTATGATTAAAGCTCATATAAAATGATCAACAATGTAATATATTACAAAACAAACTATTCAAAGTTTCGCTAAAGGAATATTAATTAATATCAAACGAGCAGGAACCATACAAACTTGATTATTGAACATACTCTTAACAAAGATAAACAGTCGCAAACAATATGTGTATCAAAGATTAAGTGTAATCAAAAGTTTTGTAAAACCAACAATATACTAAGAAAGACGAATTAATGAACAAGTAAAGCATTGTTATATAATCTATACTAATAATAAAAAGCTGAAGAGTTTGTTTGTTTGAACGTGCTAATCTCAGGAACTACTGGTCCGATTTGAAAAACTCTTTCGGTGTTAGATAGCCCATTTATCGATGGGCTAAATATATCATCACGCTAACACCAACAATAGGGGAGCACTGCGGGTAAAACCGAGGGGCACAGCTAGTATATGACATTAAAGTGTTATATTAAAGTATGCGTTCGATAGGGATAATACAAATAATATAAATTTTAATTTGTATAAAGCCAAAATCCTTTAAAGTGTCACATATAGGCATGTATTACTAATAATTTTAATTTTCTCTTGTTATGCATCGAAATAGTTGTATGATTCGTATAGATCTTGGTAAAATGTTGGTATTATATAAAACCGCACGTAAATAGATTGAATAAATGAATCGATTACCTCATAAGCAACAGAAAAATTATTACAACTAAAATATTAGTCTATTCCATAACAATACAACAAACTCCCGGACCATGAAATCTAAAAAGCTACGAAGTGGAACATATAAATCGGTTGAAATGCTGAGCTAGAACAGAGCTCTACAATATTTCAATGTACGGAAAATATCGTCATATTCCTATTACAGAATTGATAATAACTTTTGCCAGCGTCGCCCTTATCATGCCATTCCGCTCTGAGACAATGGGCAGAAGTGTTCTCTCGAGAATCGAGTGGAAACTTGTTTTGGTATCTTTATAGGCCGGGAGCTAGCTGTGGAAATCGGTAGTTAGATAGGAAAGGACATTTTTATAGAGTAAAGATAGATAACGTAAATCCTTAATAAATGTTCATTCTGTTCGGTGGATCATCGAGTACTAGAGATAGTAGTTCTTCGAACCCTTTTTTATTACTTGGTCAGTTTCGAAACTGATAGTGTTATAGATATTTTACTCACTTTTAAGAGACCAAGCTCAAGAACTGAATATCGTAGCTCTTTGGAAAATTCGATATTAATACTAGCAGTGCCCCACGGTTTTATCCGCATTTCTCCGCTCCTAATAGTGGCCAAATCAAACAAGTTTCAGAGATTAGCGCGTTCAAACAAACAAACCTTTCAGCTTTGGGTATAGTTAGTTATATACTAATACCCCTATCGCATTGGGTAAACTGTAATGGTAGGAATGGTTTTATATATATAAATAAATAAATATTTGTACCTACAATCGCTACCTAGCGATAATTTATTCAAAGACATTTTAAGAGTATGAATATAAATATAAATATAGGTATATCTTTTAGAATTCAATAAAATTTAAGAACTTTTATAAAGCATTCTATAAAGCAACGGAATCTATTTTAAGACATATAATAGATATCTTCTTATACCCACAAGGTACAAACTTGTTAAGCTTTAATAAAAGGCGTCTCTTTTGCCCAAAAATGGCTATTCCTCAGGGATATATACATCGTAATTGAATGAAAAAATGTCGGATATTTCTCAAAGAACCGGGAAAACATTAAGTGTTATATTCATGGCAGTTTTTTGCTAGAGTATGTAATATTCAAAGGATATCATCTCTATTGAAATAATGATAGAAACTCTATAAAACAAGATACGGCTTCGCTGACAATAATTTTGTTATAAAAATCATGAACATTCTAATTATAGGTCTCTACCTCTATCTTCAAGATTTTTTTATTTAAAAATCTATTAAATCATTTTAAAGTCCAATCTATAGGTACGTAGGTATACTATCTACTACAAAAAGTTAATTTGCCATTTTTTAATTGAAGTAACATTAATGGTTGTACAAGTATTGTAAAGATTTGTACAACCATTAAACATAACGCTGTTCATTTACGCCTAAATTCATACAACAAGAAACTAACATATAAACTAACATATCTTATATATAAAAATGAATCGCAAAATGTGTTGGTAAGCGCATAACTCGAGAACGGCTGAACCGATTTCGATAACTCTTTTTTTATTATATTCCTTGAAGTACGAGGATGGTTTTTATGTAGAAAAAACGTAAATATGTACCACGGGCGAAGCCGGGGCGGACCGCTAGTATATATATATATTTATTTATATTCCAAAACATATATGTATTTCTATTCTAACATATATTTCTAATATTAAGAACCGTTGACAAATTAACAAATGGCACTCGCTTAACCGGACTGAACCGGTTTTCACCGGATAAAACTGGATAACAGGCGACTCAGAGCAGCTCGGGTTAATCGTGGAAAAATTTATGACTTCTCCTCCAAGCTAAGCTGTTTTTATTAATTCTATTTATGAAATGTCATAGCCAGAGAGATGGAAGGATTTTTATGGATATTTTTCAGAAAGTGAGTAGGTTTTATTGTTTATTTTACCGTATCTGCATGATGTAAGCGTTTAGTTTATTAGTGTAATATAAAACTTACTTGAAATGAAATATTAGATTTTTGAAATTGAAATATAAAAAAAAAATGTTGTGTGGTTTTATGAAACCACGGTAAAAGTGAAACTGTTCGAACGGTTCCGAACACTGCTTTGTGTAGCGCATGTCGCGTGACGGTCGGCTGCCGAGTAGGTATACCTACTCGGCAGCCGCGATACACGCGACATGCGCTACACAGACCAAACAGTTTGAGACGATGTAATAAAAGTTTCACTTTAATAGAAAACGTTAGTTTTTAAGAAATATACCTACTGTAGAATATAATGGCTGATACTTTTAGCGAACTGAAAGATAACTTTGAAATAGAAAATTGCCCAAAAACAAATAAGACTATTCCGGTAATATAGAAAGACAACACAAAGTAAGCGTTTAAAACAAGGAAACAAGAAACATTAGGAAGATATCGTTAAATGATGCTTGAATAAAAAAGTTAAGAAAACGCTTAGTGTAAAGGTTTCGCTTCAATAAATCTAATTATTTTTATAATGATGGGCAAATGTTTGAGAAATATTGAAATTGAAAATTCTGACGACCTTTCCACTTATGATCAGCAGAATATTTTATGGGTTCAGACTGTTTATTCTAATTTGCAAAGTGGAACACAATTTTATGGTTTCCTTAAGCAACAGTCTATTGATTCACTAATTAATTATTGTTTTTGGCTGTTTTATTATTTTCTAGATGTCTAAAGAAATCGTATATGTATTACAGTACTAAGATGATAGACGAAAATTTTGCTTTTGTGATAATATTATACTGTCTCGAACGTCAGACTTTGTTTTATTCTATTTTCTATGGATCTTATAGAAAAAAGCCAATATACATATATGATATTATATTAGAGATTCAGGGCTTTACCATCATGTCTAAAAGCAGTATTAATTCCAGTGTGGAAAAAGACAGAACTATTGATCATCTGGTACCAAAACTTTCCCATACTAGAATACTACTTTAAAGACATGACATGATGGGGGGGGGGGGGCACCCCAGGGCATATAGATTTTAATATATTAAGCATAACTTACGTCATTCATATAATGCCAGGCTTGACACGCTTGAACAGGACTGAGCGGCTTGTAGTGGTTGCCAAATGTGTACATATAAAAGAGCCAGGGTGCCGGAAATAGCATCGTGAACATGTCACAAAGGGCCATCGCCATCAGGACCACGTTGGTTGGCGTTCGCATGTGACGTCGGGATAGAACCACCACTATGAGCGTGTTCGCTACAGTTGTGGTTGCTAGGAGGAACGGCGCGATGTATCTGTAAGGAAAGAAGGTATTTTGGTTAAAAAATCGTACGTGGGATTCTTGTAATGGCTCTTTTAGGCAATGAAGAAATGGACATTAATTGGTTTGACGTAACACGTCGAACAGAACATTTTTCCTTGAAAAAAAAAACACGTAGACAGAACTACGAATATGATAATTTGTTTAAATTCTTGGAATTATTTAAACTCTATTGTGTAGATTCAGGAGCTCTATCTCAATAATTATTAAAAAATAAATCACAATTTTATCATGTTATTGCAGATATTAATTCGATGTTATTATTGTAAGATGTAAAATTACATTAAGGCACTTGTAGGATTAGGTTACTTATGTTGGTATTCTGTTCATTAGGTTATAGGTACTAATTTCTAACTCATTTATCATCATATTGTCGTTGGCAAAATGTGATTAATTAAACTTTAGTTTTTGTCTTAATGGATAAGAAAACTTTTCATAAAATACCACTATTTGATTTGTATATCAAATGAAAAGAAAAAAAACCAGAAAAGTTCGGCGTGTACATATAATATATATATCATATCACATCTTGAAAATGTTACCCAATGTGATATTTTTTAATAATTTGAAATTGTACAGCAAATTCTAAGTAAAAATGTTTACTTACCCATACATAGGTTCGGCATAATTCACAGGGAATTGGCATGTAATATTTAAATAGACGTGCGAATGGTTTGACGAACAATAATCATCTGTCGTAATATTCGAATAATATTCAACATCCAAAGTCTGATTGTCGTAGAAATTGAAATTCGATTTTGCGGGAACATCTAGGCCATTTGGATAAATGTCATCGTTGGGTTTGAAATCCGAATGAGAGCTGTTCTGAAAATATTCCGCCCATCCCTTGTCGTGCGCCATCTTGTTTTCTTATCTGTAGTTATCTCACGCTTGACAATGACATCTTTATGACGTTGACAGCTATATGACGTTGACAGCTTGTAACGGCGGTTTATTGGCGCGTCATTTGTTATCTGTGGACAAAGGAAATTATTTATAAGCTGTGGATTTCTGTATTGGGATAATGGATTACGGATGTAGGGCGTAAAGGGTAACGTAGGTAGAACAGGTGTACCATTTGCCCGTTAAATTTTGGAATATTAATGGCGGACCTTTCATTACCTTGGCGGCTAAATGTGAAAATTGATACGACTAATTAACGTCCCTTGTTACGTGATAGTCCCTTTTAGTTTCAACAACTGATTTTGTTGTTCATTCTACTAAACCATAAGTATATTTTCGTAAAATAATATAAAAGATTTTGGTTGATCGATCAAAACAAATACTCTTAAATGTAATATTAGATACCTATATAGCTATTTATTTATGTATATGTTGTTAGTTATTGCTTACTAAACAATTGATGGTATTAGTTAGCGATGCCTTAGTTGAAATAATAACTTGTTAAATCGATACGTTGTGACTCGAAGTTACTCTATAAGATAATAATTGATGGAACTTTGGAAGAGTTTGTCGAAGAAATTATTTCACTATAAGTAGGTACATAATATGTTGTATGATGAATTGAGTCTGTGATATTTCGAATTTATGCTTGAAAAGATTATTTTTCGTTATACTAGACTTACTTTTGCGACAAAGTTATTTTTTGTTATCTTTCAGGATAATCATTTAATATTCCTATATTTTATTTAATATGTTTGTAATAAAATGTTTATCAGAAAGATAATTTTTATTTTGTCACATGGCAAGTAAAGCCGAGGTAGTAGAGTATCAATTCACGGTGTAGATTAATATAAAAACACATTTTGCAAGACGCAGATAGCTAATAGCCTGTGAAAGATAATTGAACAGTAAAAAGGGAAAGAAATCTTCTGGCCCATATATCCAACAAGAGGTCAGGAGAGTCATTTTTACTAAATTATAGCTACGGTACTAGATTTTCGCTCGCAGCTTTGCCCGCGTAATCAAAGGAAAACCCGCATAGTTCCCGTTCCCGTGGGATTTTCGAAATAAAAACTATCCTATGTGTTAATCCAAGCTACATTCACATGTGTGTGTCAGATTTCATGGAAATCGGTTCAGACTTTTTTACGTGATGAAGTAACAAACAAACTTAAAAACTTTCGCATCTATAATATTACTAGCTGTACCGCGCGGATTTATTCACGAATTTCACAAACTTCCACGTTTATAATATAAGACGTATATTATATAGTAGAAAATAGATGTTATAAACGAAAAGTCTTCATTCATTGAATATACTACCAGTTCATACGATAGTCATATGTCATTTCCAAATGACTGGTCATTATTTACCTAGAAGATAAACTTTATAAGGAAGTCGGGATTTAAATTTTAAACCATAGAGTCCAAGTTTCTAGTTATTCGTTCCCCAACTATAGTTAAAAGCAAATAAGATATTAGTGAACTGCAAAGCACCTCGAATTTAATCATGATTGAACTGCGTTGTTTGTTTTAGAGTTGATTCCACGATTGTGACAGTGAGATTTAGTTTTGGATACTGCCTTGGGAGAAATAGGGTCAAAGATGTTATTGTTTTATACAAATACAAGCCGCTTGTCCTGGCTTTGCTGGGTTTTAAATATTAATAAGATAAATGACACCTTCGCTTTTTATTCTGCCTTCCCATAAAAGTAAAGTTCTAGAACTTTACTTCTATTCTAGAATAAATTTGATATTAAAACATAAAATACGAATAATAAACAAAACATTAATAGTTACTTTACTTATATAACGATGGATCACCGTTAACTATATATTTTTAAAGTAATAATAAAAATAAATAAAGCTTCTGATTATTACATGAAATGTCTAGTAATATTTTTTTACGTAAGTTAAAAGAAAACAATAATATTCATAATTGAGAAGCGAAATAAAACTTATAGTTATATATATAACTTGAAAGTGATAAACGAGCGAAACATTAAAATATTTCGTAAAATATGAGAGCTATTATTAATATAATATACTCGAGAAAGCGTCCATAAAATAAGGAATATTCGTACTAATTTGTCAAAGTTTCGAGTCCTCGCAACAGCAAGTTTCTGTGACATTGATATAACACGAAAAGTTCGACGAACTAATATAGTTAGATATTGAGATAATTTATTTTCTTCATCTATACATATATAAATAATATTAAGGGAATAATTTGTATTTATGAATATGTATTTGTATCGAATGAACTGATAGACATACTAATTTCGAAATATTTTGATAAATATTTGTAACTGTAAAAAGATTTTTGTCATTTTTTTTTGTTTCTTGTGTTAAAGACAATTTGTCTGAATTATCTCTCATTACAACTGTAAAACACAAGCAAAGAAAAAATTTGACTAAATATGTGTTGGTTTGTAAATTAAAAATAAACGACTGTAGTTATCTATATCTATAATATAAAAATGAATCCCAAAATGTGTTGGTAAGCGCATAACTTGAGAACGGCTGAACCGATTTCGATAATTCTTTTTTTATTATATTCCTTGAAGTACGAGGATGGTTCTTATGTAGAGAAAACGTAAATATGTACCACGGGCGAAGCCGGGGCGGACCGCTAGTATAATATATTGTAAAATATATCTAATTTCCAATGCATGCCAAAGCATTATATGCCGTTCTATGTTTAATAAATATTTTAATTAAATTTTATTTGTCCTTTTCTCATCAGATAAACATTATACGAACAGTTCTGACCCAATTCATGCAAGAATTTCTTGACTTCAGCTTTAGATCTCATATATTTTATTTCCCTTTATAAAGTTGCTTGAGAGAAAACGCGAAAATTCAATAAAGTATTTGGTTTTCTTATAGGCAGAGAGGTCATTTGAAAAACAAGAATTTTAACTGAGAAAATAAAATTGACTTTGATATTGATCTTAGAGCATTTGCTATTGAAACTATAACAACATTTGGAGAAAATTAACACCATGTTAAGAATAAAAAAATTACAGCCCTATAACAGTTATATTAAAGAAAATGGCATGCAAAAACTTGGTACATAACTGTTTGTAATATTATAAATAACGCAAAACTAAACTTTTCATCATGAATCATGTGCCTTCGTAACTAGCAAAAAATGTAGTTTCACTCACCTACTCTACGTTATTAGTCATAGTGACTTTTATTTAGTACTAGCAAACCGGGCGAACTCCGTTTCGCCACCAAAGACACCTTTTCTTTGCTATAAACCTCACGGAGCCCGAGTCCTTTCCAACGAAAGCAAAACCGTGGAAATCGGTTCGTGCGTTCTGGAGTTATAGCGTCAGGAAGGAAAACCCGACTTATTTTTATATAGTAGATTAAATTTCAAAATTATTTATTCGATTTTATTATTATTATAATAGCATATATATCCTTCAACCCTACAAAATAATACTGTAAATCTATTTTAGCACTACGTCCATAACCATTACTATAAATTACAACGCATTGAAGTAAACGTAACATAATTAATAAGAAATCAGAAGGTTTTAAAGAAAATACGGTTAGCTCTTATGCTATTCAATCTTGAAGTATTTCTGAGAAATTCATAACAATCAAATGCCTCGCAATGCAAAATTTGTTCAATTTTTTACTTTTATTAAATTTATATTTTATTATTTATTAATGCAACATAGATTTATCAAGAAGATATGTTAGTACGATAATTTTAATCGTGATTAAATTTTTAAATAGATTAATTTTTGAAGTAAGCTTACTTCAAGTGAAAGTTGAAGTCCTTGAGCATACTCAAAATCAAACATTTTTAAGCTATTACATAGCTTCTATCGCGAGCCTTTGCGGGGACCGAATCGAGAAATTCCGTAACGAAAAAACCTCACGCTCCCCACTACGACGGACACGGTGGTGTGGCTTGAAGGCATGCTATGCAATAGCTTTACCGCGGCGGTCCCCGAGTGCCATACGTCCTTTTTATATAAACTTATATAAATAAATGTATTTTCTTTCTTTATTTAACTAATCTTCTTGAAAGAAGTGTTTTGAATCGTCGTTATACATTGAAATCAATCATAAACCATCGATACAAAAACCATTTAAGGAAAGAAAGAGCATAGATATAATATTTTATAGGTACTAGATATTAGACCTATATTCTATATCAACTTGTTTATCTGTATTCGTAGACTAAAATCCAAATTCGATTTCCAAAATACATTTCAGAACTGAAATTCAAATCTAATTTATTTTTAGTTCTGTTAAAAAAGCACCAAATTCGACAAAATAAAGTATGGAGAGTGAGAAAAACTATTCTAACTAGAAGTTTTTTGCTAGAACATGTGAAACTAACGAGTTATTGCCAAAGTTGAAATTGTAATAAATGCACGAGTTTGATAAATCATGATATATTACTTGTTTTATTAATGTTTAGAACGAATATTTATGGAATAAATCTAGTATTTTATTATCTGTGGTATAAACAATAAACACACACACACACACACACGGTAATATTAGATATTCTTATTCTACCGACTAAAAGAGAAGATTCTGATTGAGAATTGACTGTATTTTTTTGGGTTTGTTACCACAAAACTATCAACTAGGTGAACTTATTTTGATGATACCTTTTTTAAATGTAAGGTCCCGTTTGAAATTCGTAAATTCGGACAATTTGAAAGAAGTTTTGTTTTTTGTTAAAAAATATTTATTTACAAAATTTCCCTCGGTCATCTTTTAAAAATTAAATAAACACATTTTATTTTTCTATTTTTAAGTTATGAATGACATTTGACTTCGTTATCATGGAACGTTATAAAATATAAATTGAGTTAGTTAGTTTCAATATTCCGAGGGCCATTCTGTGACAAAAATAAGTTTTAAAAGTCTTCTCACGATTCCTAAAAATACGTTTCGTGAAATTATTACTACTGAGAATATTATAAAATACAGGTTTTTAATATTAATGTTTAAAATAAGGTTTAAACTAGATATGAAATTTGAAAATATCAATTGACAATTATAATTATTTTCTAAAACAAACATCAAAAAAAAAAAATATTTCACTTGAGTTGCTTCTAAGATTTTAGAAAATTTATCACCCGACTTGTAGAAAACTTAACAAATCACTACATAGTATAAAACGTCGCTTTCTCTGTCCCTATGTATTCTTAAACCTTTTAAACTACGCAACGGATTTTGATGCGGTTTTTTTAATACATAGAGTGATTCAAGAGGAAGGTTTTAGTATATAATTTATTAGGTTTTAGATAAAGGGGGCGAACCCGAGGGTGGAAAGCTAGTAATATACTAAAACGTTCCTCTTGAATCCGATGCGTAGTTTTAAAGAATTAAATTTAATGCATAGGGACGGACAGCTACAGCGACTTTTTTATACTATAAATACGCTAAAACAATATATGAAAATTGCACCAAATTCATATTCAATTTCACACGTTGCATATTACAAAATTCCTCTACACAATTTCTCTACAGTCGTTTTACATTTAATAATATTTAAATTTACACGTCAAAAGGGTTTGCTCTAAATATATACTATAACAAGGATGTCCATTATTGGGTTATGCCTCAAAGCGAAGGAAATCTGATGAACGCTAGTCTTGCAGGCGCAGTTAATGTAATCATGTTTGCTAGTCTATTCTGTCTTGTGGATTCTAGATTAAGTGGTTATTTTAAGTCGTTTATTTTGAGCTTGTTTGGCTTAATAACTATCAATATTACATATCCACAACTTAAAATGGAATGCAACTCGTGTTTTATTCAATCTAAAATGTTAAACAAACTTCGAAATATTTCTTCAAAGATTACCTGAATACGCAAACTAGTATATCTAGTATTATATTATCTATGGCACAAGTATTAAAGCGTGTCAATCCAAACATAAAGCCACTTCATACTAGACACTATGAAAATGGAGTATGATTTATTTCACCAAAGTTTGAAGATTGATTGCGTGTTTCGAATCAGCGTATTGAGCCCACGCGAATATGGCATTCATAGGATGTTTCATATTTATAGTCACTACATATAAAACAAAGCTTTTTGTTTGTTTGTGCGTGATATACTCAAACACTATTGCACCTTTTTTCGTTTTGAAGGTGGTAGTAGAATTTCACCAATGGATTGGTGGTTCCCCAGGAAAGTTTTATTATTTATTATACACTGAACTCTTTCTCGATTTTCAAACCGCATCAAAATACGTGGCGTAGTTTCAAGAATTAAGTAAGGTCAAAGCTTAAATGGGTACAGACTGCAGCGACTTTTTTATACCATTATTAATTTTTTAACCATATTAATTAAAGTTTATATCGTAATGCGATGATGTCACGAGAATTCACATTATTCATTACACATTATATTTATTTTATTCTGTACTACTTAATGCTATTGTTACATAAAAGTAAAACAACTTTACTGTACAATACTGTCTTTTGCATAGTTGTTTAAGATAAAACCCCTTTTAAAGGTTCTTTTGTACTTTTACCTCGTGTGTCTTGCGATTTAACTACTGTTTCAACTATTGTTTGTTATTTTTGATGAAAAAAGAGCTTTTTAGAGAATATTTACATTTTTTTTAGATTTGTACTATTTACATAAAACATTACATTGAAACGCAGTGGTGGCTCGGTAACAAATACCTCGGACTTCAAATTGATAAGTCAGGGTTCGAGACCAGGCGGGCGTGCAGTAAATAAATTGATTATTCAATTTATCTGCACATGTTTATAACATCAACCACTCATCACCACCACTACTGCAATCATCACCACTGCTCTAAGCGGTGAAGGAAAACATCGTTTGGAAACCGACGTGCCGAATTTAGGGTGCACTCACACACATCAGTCACCGTCAAGTCACCGATGACTGATCGGTGACGGTTTGTGTACGTATCCACAAACACCAGTCACCGTCATGTTGTCCGTCAGTCACGTCGCCGGTTTGACTGAATCATTGAACACATACATCAGGTTAGTCAGTGATTAGACGTGTGTCACGCTAGAGAACATGTAGCAATTATTGACGGTAGCACGACGCTGACTGAACTGAGACGTGACGGCACCGGGTGAGTGGGGATAAAAGTATGATACATGTATGGAAAGATTATTTGACGTGCCTGACCGGTGACGTCACTGATAGATTTCGTGCCGGCGACTGTCGTGTGGGAACAGAGTCATACTAGAACTATTGATACATATTTTTTTTTAATCCTGTCCGGTGACGTGCCGTGACGGTGACTGATGTGTGTGAGTGCACCCTAATCAAAAGCTCGACGACATGAAGTGACATCTGCCAACCCGAACTTGACCAGCCTGTACCCGGCTATAATCCGACACGCTGCCATAGGAGACCAGTGTCCAAACAGTGGGACAGCAGTGGGACAACTTAATAATTTGAATATGCTACTGAAATTTCTTGTCGGATTTGCTGTTTAAAATACCTTGAATCTACACTACTGTATACCTTGTAATTCTGTCATATAATTGAATTCTGTAAATGTCTAGAAAAGTGCAAACTCAATTAAGATCTTCAAGAATTCTGCTCAGAACATACACGTGTAGCGACCAACGTATCTAACACTTATTAATAATAAATTGAATTATTAAAGAAATGACTTTTATTTATACTTGTGATAACTATTCGAGAATCTTATCGAATAACCAATAAAGGTAAATAAAGGGTTTAATTTCATCAATAAAGCATATAACAGTGATATATAAGTACCAGAAAAGGAAATAAAATTAAAACCTAACATACAGTTTATTAACAAAAATATATAAAAAGTTTCGCCCCGGATAATAAAGCATTTGAATGCCATAAAGCACTAAATACCAAACTCAACATAAAGGTAGTAACAGTCAAAATATACATTAAAGCTTTAGCTCAGAAAAAGCACCATCTATCAAAATTACCTTTGTAGGAAGTTGCAAATGCTGAAACAAAACTTGATTGACGTACACGCGAACACATCATGATAAAAAATCGGTCAAATGCGAGTAGGGCCTGCGACTAAGGGTTCTGTATAAATAAGTTAAAGAGCGACAGCAAAATTGTCCTGAAATATTTTATTTACTGAAATATTTAAATATTAAATTTTATTTACAATCAAATTGATCATCCATCGAATCTGTAACCGTGCTAATCGTTGCTTAATCTTTTTTTATTATTTGTTGTTATAGTAGCCACAGAAATACATCATCTCTGAAAATTTCAACTGTGTATTTATCATGGGATACAGCTTAGTGACAGACAGACGAACAAACAGACAGAAGTCTCGTTAACAGGATTCCATTGATACCTGATTTTGACTATGAATACGGAACCCTAACAAAAGCAAATAAAAAGCGTAATTACGTAACCTCGCAGGAAGCAAATAAATCTTATATTATCTAATCAGGTTCATTCAGAGCATTTTGAAGGGTATAAATTGAGGGTCACTCCACACTCTGGCAATCTTGATTGAGTGTGCTCATTCGTTTGACACTTGAGAAAGTGTGTGCTCATTTTTACGTATGTTAGATTGTTCGTATTATTGATGTCGTTATTTAGAAAAGGATATGGATGATTCTGAAATGTATTAATTAGTACATAAAATTTTGTTGAATGAAGTAAATATAATAAATAAAAATTATTAGGTTGAATAATTACTAGCTTAAAATACAGGTTTGCGTGTGTGTGATTAAATTGTTTGTATTCAACAATTTTATTTTGAGTAGAAATGCTTTATAAATTACGAATACAAAATGTAAGTAAAAGGTTATCTTAAAATTATCCATAAAATTGTAAATGCTCACGTTATAACAAGATTAAAAATCAAGTAATACCATATAAAATAACTCTTGCAATTAACGTTTTACTATGTCTAAAAGGAGCCCTATTTTCCAAGATATAAAACCATTTCAGTGCGCAGCTGGGTACAGTATTAAAAATTTTAATTAAAACTTCCTTGTAGCTGATGCCATAATGTTGCTTTATGTGTCTCTTATTCTATTAAATTGTTAATTATGCTGTGGCTACAACCATTTTATATTTTACGCTTTTGCTTAAGTAAATAAGGAAGTTTTTTCAATTCAGTTACTGAGCACGGACTACACGAATGGACTTCAAAATGTCATCATTTTGACACGTAAGCTGTTGTTTACTGAGCCATATAATATACTAGCTTTCCGCCCGCGGCTTCACCCGCGTTTTCAAAGAAAAACCTGTTCCCATAGGATTTCCGGGATAAAACCTATCCTATGTCCTTACTCGGGTATCAAAATATCTCTATACCAAATTTCATGCAAATTGCTTCAGTAGTTAAGGCGTGATTGAGTAACAGACAGACAGACAGAGTTACTTTCGCATTTATAATATTAGTATGGATTAGCATGGATTACAGAGTTTTAGACATGGATAAACTATGGGCAAAAATGTGCAAGTATGTAGGTACTGGGTTTTCAACTCTTTTAATAACATATTTCAACATAATGCTAATCTATTTAGGTGTTTTATATTTCGTTTGTACATGTTTAGGAAAGTATATAATACAATAAACAATAAGTTAATATTTAAAATAGCACCCTAATACAAATTAATATTCTAAAGTACTGTTTATTTATCACAAATTAAAATACACAAATATTATATTCAATATATTCTAATTACTATCTCAACTGAAACTCAAAAATCACACATATGAATTCGGAGTATCGTAGGTTCTTTATCCACATTCACTCTGCAATGTAAGACATCGGTAGAATGATCTCGAATGTAGAACAAAAGCCTAGCTAATCATAGTGCTTTCTTTTGTTTTTAATAACTCAGATAGATGATTAAACAAATTCAAAAATCATGTACAAAATGCGAATATATCTGTGCTATTTATCTGCTCATACAGACTTATTGTTAAATCACTTAAAATGTTCAAAAAAAGAGATTGTGTGCCGAGCACACGTGTCAGAAGTAAATCTTCTTTGGGAAGATTTGACAAAATCGTCGCCTTACTCCATGACGTGACGGTATTGCCAGTAACGTTAAAATTTTACTCTCAACGCACCTAGAATAGTATCACTTCAAAAAGTATCGCTGAAAACAAAGAGGTATAGCAAAGTTGATTAATTTTTCTGTAAGAAATCAATGCCTTATGATCAACTAGCTTTTCGTGCGCGGCTTTGCTCGCTTTGTAGAAAAATAGACAAAAATGTAGTAAAAACTTCCTCAAGAACAACTCTATCTTTAAAAAAACCTCATCAAAATCATACTTAACTATGTGTCACATAATATGTGTCTATCTAGACAACGACAGCGACTTTTATAGTATGTAGTGATATCCAGGGGGTAAGATACGAGAACGGTTGTATTAAGAAAATTCCCACAGTATTTCCTCTAAAACCAGACACGAAAATAAATAACGAATACACAATAAATGCAATCAGGGCAAACCGTTAAAATGTTTAATGAAAGCACTAAGATTGAAAGGGTGTTGGACAAAACAGCGGCAAATTGAAATTCCTATGCTGTAGTGTCCATGGCTTTTAGAAAATGCAATAGCATTGTTTTTGGTAGACTATTGTTCGACGTTTTTACATAATAAGACTAGCTTTTCGCCCGCAGCTTTACCCGCGTAGTCAAAGACAAACCCGCATAGTTACCGTTAGCGTGGGATATTCGGGATAAGAACTATCGTATGTTCTAAGTTACCTTCTATGGGTGTGTTAAATGTCATGAAAATCGGTTCAGCAATTTTTGTGTGAAGGAGTACAAACATACAAACTTTCACATTTATAATGTAAGTAGGATGTATGCATGTTTTACAAAAATAGGGTTTGCTATTCGAAATAATCGAAGATGATTTATGGTGTTACCTCAAATGTTGAAGAATATTTCGTCGATATTATGTGAAGGTAGAGAGTACACCCACGTCATATTTTATTGCTTCCTTCCTCCCTTTATAAAATGATATTTATTTTTAAATTATGCTTTTATTTAACAAGTACATAACGTATAGATATTATATTGTGTATTTCTCGCCTGTAATGTTAAATCTTGACGTAAAATATATAGTTTACTAGCTGTTCCGCGCGGTTTCACCCGCATTACTCCGCTCCTGTTGATAAGGTAGCTTTCGAATGGTGAAAGAATTTTTAAAATCGGTCCAGTAGTTTATGAGCCTATTCATTACAATCAAACAAACAAACAAAGTTTTCCTCTTTATAATATTAGTGTAGAAATAAAGTGTAGATGAACACTAAGTATAAAAAGTATTAACGCGTTCCAGGGCTCAAACCAAAATCTTAAAGCCTGGATGAATTACACTGAAAAATGATTTAAAGTGTTTAAAAAGGAATTAATTTTTTGTATTGATTTTCTATTATTGTCATGTTACTAATTCTGTACCGCTATAAAACAATCAATTCAATCACTCATGCACACTCACGCAAACATAGGTATACACAAGCACACACACACACACACTCACACTCACACACACACACACAATCTCCATCGGCCCAAATCATATTCTTTTATTTTCTTAATCATTTACTTTGTATTCTTTCATCATTAGTCACTAAAATTTATTTTGTTAACTTGCCAAATATAATGTAATATGGAATTTGTAAGGGAAGGCACTGCCTTCTGAGATACAGGTATTTACCTAGTTCAGAAGGCAGAGCAATATTGTAATGTTATATTTGAAGTTGCTAATAAATTTTATTTTATTTTATTATTTATTATTTATTATAAAAACACATCTATTGAGTTTTTTTCGTGAAGCTTTATAGCATTCAGCAAAAAAGACAGAAAAGCTCTTCTTAAAGTACAAGTAAATAAATACCTCCACTGTCCACAATAAATATAGATTTGAAGCACTAAGAAAGTGTCAAAGTGGTCAAAATAAATTATCATGCGAGTACACAAAGCTCTTACCTTATGCCCAATAGAATTAGTGGAGAGAAATACTTTTATTTTATACATTGAGTGTTGAAATATACTTTTCAGTACTATTTTAGTACATTTGTACATTTATTGGTATTTTGTGAACTGCATCTACGATTCTATTATCTAAGTTCTGCACTATCTAAATAATTGACCACGTATTTTTAATAGTGTAACAATTTGATTAAGGGCTGATTTTTCAATCCTTGGTTAATACTTATTCGTCGAATAACGTATTAAACTACCATTTCAAAAATGTATTCTTTGGCCGTATTTGACAGTTTACGGGTGACATTTTAATATTATCGTGTAATACTTTATTGGGCGTATAAGTTTTAATCATGGATTGAAAAATCGGCCCTAAATAAGAATAGAAAATAATTGATCACAATAAAGTGTCAAGTCACTTGTCACCAATACATTTTTGTATATTATCACTGATCTCTGATATTATTAGTGTTCAAAGTTTGAATTAAATCTGTACGTTTAGAGTGGATCAAAATCAAGTCTAAAGTGGTCGGTTACGTAATAATATACAGGTATTGAGGTGAAGCTAATTTATACGTGTAAATAATGATCAATTTTATAGAGTAAAACCATATGAATCTGAATATTATAATTTAAACTTTATTACGTTTAAAATGATGTGAAACAACACTCTCTATATAACAAAGTCAAAATTGACTAATGCATAAGAAAAGCGACATCCAATAGCATCCCCCCATGTAGTATTTAAAAATAGGTAAAATATTGAGCTGACCAAAAATGTACTACACATTTTCCATCAAATAAAGTTTGAGTGTTTTTCATTCTACAGTAAGCTCGTAGTTTTTCATTTACATGTTAGCAAGATTAAAAACCATCAAGCAATTGCAATTTGTAAATTATTTTCTCTCGTAAACATTCATGAATGTGAAACGTAAGAAATGCTTGAGTTTATTCGTAAAAATATAGTTCAATTTGGTATTTTCTCGCGAGGACCATAAAGCGTCGTATATGTGTCAGCTCTATGCGTGTACATATAAAAAAATTGTATGAGTAAAAAAACCTGGCCTACATAACGCTAAAGTGAAGGCTTTAGTGGTAGGGAGAAATGTTATAATCCTGAATCATTCGTAAATGAAAAGTAGGTATGAATAGGTAAGATAATAAATAGAATGAGCTATAAGTATACAGGGTGTCCCACTGTTGGTATACTAAGCTCAAAGGAGGTTATAGTTTTGCATACGCTGAGTACGTAAAAAATACTTATAAAATTCCAGACGCATTTTTTTTTCAAATAGATGAATTCTTAAAATTCTATGCGTACACCTCTAACAA
This sequence comes from Colias eurytheme, assembly GCF_061535395.1. Taxonomy (NCBI): domain Eukaryota; kingdom Metazoa; phylum Arthropoda; class Insecta; order Lepidoptera; family Pieridae; genus Colias; species Colias eurytheme. The sequence continues at coordinate 4,600,644 of NC_143006.1, forward strand.
GCAACCCGCCCAACTTTGCCACCATCACGTGAGCTATCGTTAAGATTATGTTTTCGTAGACAAAATGCTCATATTAGAGAAGCGGTATATGCCGGCTGCGCGAAGTTAGAGAAGAAAACATGGATTTTCAGGAAAAAATTAGCAAAAAATTTTTGACGTAATTTTGTTGTTTAAGTATTTTTTACGTGATCAGTGTATGTAAAACTACAAGTCCCTTCGCGCTTAGTATACCAATAGTGGGACACCCTGTATAATTATAAGATCAAGCATTTTATTTCTTTCTAATAATTTTTGAATAATTGTAGTTTGTAATATGTAATTTCCAATAACTAGAAGTAAATAATTATGATAATAGAATGTTATACAAATTGCGAATTCCGATATGTATGCACTATGCATATGAAAATATAAGATAGTACATATTCAAGTAATTGTCTCGAAGCAAAACTAATCTACATTCTTCGTTAAAAATTTACGTTAATTAAAAACATTTTCGATCAAACTAAGACAATATTGTTTACGGAACTGCAAAATTCTATTTCCTCGAACAAAGATGGCTTCCTTCTTTGTGGCGGTAAAAATTAATTTTCTATAATGACGTAGCTATAGTGTGGTTAGTTACGCTCAATTGTTGCGTAATAATTTACTTTTAATTTATAAAATAATTAGAAGGTGGAGGAAACACACTGCTACAATTTCAAGTTGGTATATATTTGGTATATACATATATGTATATGTATTTAGAAGTGTTGGCATAAATTTCAATGAAAAACCGTTTTTTAGCAAACATTATAGATATTAAATTAAGCTTATGTTAATACAAAATAACTAATGCAGTAAAATGGTCTAATAATAATATATTTACAAATATGGCTCTCACTGATTTACCTTCATTTGATCGTAATCCCAAACGACAAAAACGAGAGAACATTTTTAAACTGTAAAATAAAATCACATGAGCACAAATACGCCCATAAATTTAATAATTCATATTTATGTACAATCTGTGACCGTTATGCTATCTGTGACAATAAATTATCTGTGCAAACAAATCATACTATATATAAATGGTTTATTTTAATCTGTATTCCATTAGGCGCCCATGATGGCTTTTCGCGCCAAAACGAGGTCGTCCAATTTGTAACTAATTTGTCGGAAAACCGCTTAATTTGTGTTTTGAGTTTAATTTTTACACAAGATATTATTCTAGATGTTTTAATAATAATAAATATAGAGTTTGTACGTATGGATGGATGGATGTTTGTTACTCTATCACTTAAAAGCTATTGGACAGATTAGGATGAATCTTTACAGGACTAAAGGTTTATACATCTGAACACATAAGCTATAGTAATACTTGATTTTGCCCGCGGGTTCGTCTGCAAATAAACCACGCGGCACAGCTAGTTTCTTTATAATATGTATAGGTTATACTTTTACCCCATTTTTACCCTAATAATTTTATTATATTTATATTCAATTGCTATTTATATTCAATTAATATATTATATAATGTATTATATATAATTAATATATTATACAATTAATATATTCAATTTATATTCAATTGCTAACAAGCCAAAATAAAATTAAATCAATCTACTGTAACATAATAAACGTCAAATTTGAATAATTTTCTGGGAAATGTATATTTATTGTTAAGAATGTTGAGGAAATCCTCAATAAAATTATAATTTATTTAGGATAATGAGGTAATGGAAAACAAATAGGGACTGTGAATAATGTAGCGGGTTTTTTATTGTTTATCTAAATATATATACATAATTACCTTGTAATAATTGTTTAAAATTTTTGAAGTGAAACTTCTTTTGGCGCGTTGAGAGTAAAATTTCAAGGTCGCGTCATGGCAATATCGTCACGTCATGGAGTAAGCGACGATTTGGTATCTTTGAATCTTGCCAAAATATCTATTTATAATAATTGGTTGATGTTGTTTAAATCAAAACCTTCAACACTGGGTCAGGATTTATTTAAGTACTTGATTTCTGTAAATCCTAATATTTACTATCGAATTTCTTAGTTCTAAAATATGCCACAACATTACGTTTACCATCAAATGTGTTATTAATTATCAACTTAAATTAAACAATTTAAAGAATTTTCTATTTTTAGTACCTAGTTTTAAAACCAATTAAAACGCCATAACATTATCATCTCAAGTTTGGAAGTTTTATCGTGTTTTGAATATTCAATATGAAATCTGACGTTTGACTTCATAATTATATAAAGTTTGGGCGCTCGTCGACAAAATTAATATTACCTATAGGTAATAAAGTTTTAATTAATATATAGTTGAACTTTTTAGAACGTGATTTTAATCAAAGTATAATCTATACTAAAATTATAAAGCTGAAGAGTTTGTTTATTTGAAAGCGCTAATCCCCGGAACAACAAGTCCGATTTGAAAATTTATTTCGGTGTTAGATAGCCTATTTATCGAGGAAGGCTATTAATAAGGCTTATATCATCACGCTAAGACCAACAGGAGCGGAGCAATGGGGGTAAAACCGCGGGGCACAGCTAGTCTAAAAAGAAATTCACTAAATAACCATGGAGAAAGCTCTACTTAGTACAGTCGTGGTGAAAAATAATTGTTGTTTATGGTTGACCATAATGAATTAAAGATGCCACGTACGTTATATTAAAGGGTCTACTACAGTAAGCTGTTTGATTTACATCAGCTTTACATTTTCATCAGGACTGTAATTTTCTTTGTAATTAATGTAAAGGCTAGTTCACACTGGTGGAAAATATTTGAATAATTTGTTTTTTTTGTGTATTGCCATAATGTTTTTAGTAGAAATAATATAAGTAGACTAAACTACTTTTATCAGTGATATGTTATTCGGATGAAGAGATGATTATTTTTTTTTGTTTTCAAAGTTCTTATATTTATAAGCTAGCACAGATATTTTAATAAGTATGCATAGTAATATATTATAAAAGATTAAATTAGGTTGAGATAATAATATATTATATTGATGATTGAAAATACATATTTGGATAATAGAGATATTTAAACGAACGTAAAATATTTTGCTCTATTTTCTAGAGAAAAATTTGACACATACACAACCTAATGTAGAGACATTAGGTTGTGTATGTGTAAAATTTAAATTATATTGCTATTTCAATGAATATTTCCAACATTTATGCATTTCACGTATAAGAATCTCAGGCAAAAAAAATTAAAGAAAAAGCTCGCAAAAATTAAAAATAATATAACTACACATTATGTACGGAACCTTATATTCAATTTAGCGTCATATTTATTCCGGAGGTTACACAAGATTTCGGTTTGCGTCCCGTTTAATGAAATGGAATGATCATTAATTTTTCAGTCCTTTGTTCAGTAATATGGAGTAATGAGACAATAACTTGGTACGAATAAATATTATTTATGAAGAGGTTTTTCAATTAGTCGTACCTAATAATTAAAACATCATTACATACTATAAAACAAAGTCGCTTTCTCTGTCCCTATGTCCCTATGTATGCTTAAATCTTTAAAACTACGCAACGGATTTTGATGCGTTTTTTTTAATAGATAGAGTGATTCAAGAGGAAGGTTTTAGTAGGTATATAATTTATGTTTTAGACAAAGCGGGCGAAGCCGCGGGCGGAAAGCTAGTTACCTATATAGTAATACCACAGAATACATAATAGTAGCTGAACGCTACAGAACGGACACTCTCCGCCTCCCGCCAAAATTAAACTTACCTCACCCCCGCGCGATCAGACATAAAATGGGCCATATTTTTCTTCAAGGACGATACGCAACGAAGATTGACAACATTAATCAAATTGACTTAAAGTAATTTTATTATTTTGGATTTGTGATTATCGTTTTTCGTAGAAAATGGTTAGATATTGTGCTGTTTACGGATGTATTTCATCAGAAAAACGCGAATTTTTTTTACGCTAGTCACAAATGTGCCAACCATAAAGCGTTAACACACACATTTGCAGTCTCTACAGTGTGACTGTCAAAACGATCATTTTGTATGGAGTGTCCGGGGTGTGGTAATACACAAATTTTGAAATGACTGACGGTTGTAAACACAACTTTTTCAACATATATTATCTATTAAATTATGAAAGAATGTTGTAATATTTCACGTATTAAATTCTTGTCCTGGACTTTTTTTTAGCTGAAACTCGAACCAAAATTATTTTATTCCTGTCAAGGTCTTAGTGGTTAGATTAGGATATCATACTATGTTGCATTTTTATTACATTTGATACATTTACATAGTTAACATAATATTATTATCTGCTAATTACATTATTACATTAATAACTTATTAAGACAAGTATAAGTCGTCTAGCGGCATCACTTTCCCACACTGGAAATAATACTGCTATAAGATGGTAAACCCCCTTTATTTATTAATTAATACCTTGTAAATATATGTATACATATATTTATCAAATTGAAAGGAAGATAGATAACAAATCTCATACAGCTACGTATAATGGGGTAGCCTTATCACTTCAGAGTGATCTCTACCAGGCGACCCCTTAGGCAAAAGATAAGTGTAAGCTGTAAAAAGGGAGGCTTCAAAGACTTATTTGTATAATAAAATAAAAACTTTACTTAATACATACTCAAAAATCAAAATATCGATACAAGTCTAGAACTTAAGTTTTATGCCCTAGTTGTAATAGAATGCAGATAGCATTCTATTGCTATAAGTGGTAACGTAGATCCAATATCCTTACCATATAGGTTCACTTTGTGTAACTATCCGAATGTAGTTCATATGAAAATCTCTCTTGGGAGCTATCAAAGGTTGTTACGGAATTTGAGGCGATATCTTCTAAATTGTATCGATGTAACGATATATTCTAGAATGGCTAAATTTACACTAATATTATAAAGCTGGGGAGTTTGTTTGTTTGTTTGAACGCAGTAATCTCAGGAACTACTGGTCCGATTTGAAAAATTCTTTCAGTGTTAGATAGCCCATTTATAGAGAAAGGCTATAGGCTATATTATATCATCACGGTAAGACCAACAGGAGCGGAACAATGCGGGTGAAACCACGCGGAGCAGCTAGTGCTGGATATAAATGCAAAGTGTGTGCGCGTTTATAATTCAAACTCAAACATTTATTTATTCAATTAAACTTTTTCTAGAAGCATTTTTTACCATAACATAGTTTTACCATTTACCACTGATTCAGAAAGCAGTTTCTACGGAAAAGAATTGTTTCATGTAAAATGGTTGATCCGATCGGGATGAAATTTGTTTAAGACATACATAGATAAAAGGCTAAAAAAGCTGCGAGGTAAACCTGGAATATTTTTAGTTGCTTATAATTAGTTATAGAAAAGGAAATTTTACAAAAATAGTTACATTTGTTTTTACAAATTTTATATATATCGAATAAGACTTCTCCAAGCATATCAATTTATGTGTTTATTCAATTTACAATTTTGTGTATAGTTGTAATCATATATATGATTACAACTATACACAAAATATTTGTGAATATACAAAATAACGGCGAATTGATTCATCATCTTTTTGGGAACGTCGGTTAAGATAAACGTGTTTTCATCAGGTAAGATGTCGACGAAAATACTTTTATTCGGTATCAATTGAGCATGTTTTATAACAGATACTTTTAAACAGTAGGTATTTTTACGACTCAATATCAGATGAAGGATGGAGTTCGAAAAACATTTCATTAGTTTGATAGATTCGTTAAATGCACGAAGTATTTTTTGAGCTTCTAGAAGCTTCGAGAACTTTTTTGACGATATTAACTTGGAAGTGATGTTTTATTGAAGTATTTCGACGTAAAATTAATTTGACAAACGACGTAGTGATTTAACTTTTGGGAGTGGGGAAAGAGAGGGGATTGCAACTCTCGATTTTTTCCCCTTGTCCCCATGATTTTTGTACGGCGTTGCGGAATAATGGATTAAAAGCAGTATAGAAATAGTATGACACAGATGCCGTACATGGTCGAATGACCAAATTTACCACCGGTAACTCTCGGAAATTAAATAAAAATTCCGACTTTGTGGACCACCATTTTTGTACGGCACTGAGCGGTTTCTTATTATTTTTAATGGATCTATCGATGGTTAAGAATGCCGTACAAAAATATATGACCAAAATTTACCGAGTCTACCTGTACTTTCGAATTCTCATCTGCACTCAGTTGGACAGCTTACAAGTGACGGCATAGTGATGAATCTTATTATTTTATATATTTTTTCCTATGCGGGCTTGTAGTCTATATAGTAGAATATATAGTAGAAGAAATAAATTAATCAATCTATGTGTGCCTTAAATTATACTAGTAACTATCTATCAACTTTTATAACTACTATTACAGTATCTCACAAACATAAACAGCTACGTACGCTCGAAAACATAACCACATTTTCCTAAGTCCGTTAACCAGAAGTTTGTATGAACTCAATCAGACATATGAGGGTATAAAAATGTGATAAAAGTACGAGTTATAATGATATTCACCCCAAAAGTTTAGGGAAAAGGGGAAATCCGTATAAATCACATTTAACTTTCAAATCTTTATCAAAATACCCTCATAACTTTACTCTATTGCCAATATCGAAGTAATTTAAGGTACTTACAGCTAGTTTTAGGGTCTGATTTTATAAGGAATATTTATTATTTTATTGTTTTCATAACATTTGCATATATAAGTTTGGCAATTATATTAATGCTCTTTCTTGTTAACTAACTTCGAAACTAAAGAAGTCATTATTTTTATTCGTGTTTATTATCTTTCAACTCCATCATTTTGAAACTTACCTATTTGATTACAGATTGTGGCAACAGAATTTTTATCAAAAACGTCGAATAGTTTTACTTTAAGGGCCGATTTTTCAATCCTTGGTTAAAACTTATTCATCGAATAACGTATTAAACTACCATTACAAAAATGTATTCTACTTGCCCGTATTTGACAGTTTACAGGTGACATTTTAATATGTTCGTGTAATACTTTTTTGGATGGATAAATTTTAACCAAGAATTGAAAAATCGATCCTTAATCTAAATAACAAAACATTGTATTTTAAGGAGCAGTACAATTTATACAAAATCGGATCGGATGCGTTATACAACATCTCATTTTTATGGAAAGCTCTCATACCTATATCATCAGTGTAGTTTGTTCAAGTTTCCTAAAGTAATATCTTTACATTGTAGATCTGTTATTTTACCTTAAGCCAGAAAAGTATCATGTATTCTAAACATATTAATTGCTAGCTTTCCGCCCGCGGCTTCGCCCGCATTTTTTAAAAAAAATCCGCATAGTTCCTGTTCCCGTGGGATTTCCGGGATAAAACTTATCCTATGTCTAACCAAGTTACCTTCTATATGTGTGCTAAACATTGTAATCGGTTCAGTACTATTTACGTGAAAGAGTAAAAAACACACACACATACATCCTCACAAACTATTGGTCAAGCTGAAGTCACGGGTATTAACTAGTATATATTTAACAAGCGGACCATAAAAAGAGACCTTTAAAAATACACACACATTTAATGTTAAATTAAAAAGTTATGTACGTCCCGCCTATACATTAACAAGGCTTTTTTATGTTTTTTTCTTTTATGTATGTTCTTTTTACATCAAGCCATTTAAACTCAAACTCAAACATTTATTTATTCAATTAGACTTCTTCTAGAAGCTCTTTTGAATTGTCATAACATATTTTAACATTTACCACCGATTCGGAAAGCAGTATCTACGGAGAAGAACCGACAAGAAACTCCATAGTTGCTGTTTTAAATCATGTTTTACAATTTAATTTTACAAAATACATGTAACATAAAAGAGACCTTTAAAAATACAATAACACATTTATGTTGAATTAAAAAATTACGTCCAGGCCATATACATTATCAAGGCTTTTTTATGTATGTTCTTTTTATATCAAGCCATTTTAGCTTAAAAACTTTAAAGTTATTTTATGTATATTACAATATTTACGATACAACAATTATTAGGTAGCATTTTCATTCGATTAGTGTTCAGTCTAGACAACTTTACGACTAGATAGAGCGAATATAAATGATATATTAAAACTTTGAACAAACATGTGGGTATTCTGTGTTTTAACGTTTTTAGGGTTCCGTACTGAAACTGAAACCCTTTTGTTGAGACTTCGTTGTCTGTCATCGGGTAATTTCATATACCGTGATAGTTAGACAGTTGAAAATTTTAGACATATGTATTTCTGTTGTTGCTATAGTAACAAATAATAATAAAATCCAGATTATAAGTAACTAGCTTTCCGCCCGCGGCTTCGCCCGCGTTTTCAAAGAAATCCCGTTCCCGTGGGATTTCCGGGATCAAACCTATCCTATGTCCTTTCTCGGGTATCAAAATATCTCTATACCAAATTTCATGCAAATTGGTTCAGTAGTTAAGGCGTGATTGAGTAGCAGACAGACAGACAGAGTTACTTTCGCATTTATAATATTAGTATGGATAGTTCGCACTTTCTTAAATGAATGGGTTATAATTTTTTAGCAGTTGCTCTTTAGTTTATTTCTACAGAACCCTTAGTATTGCTAGTCAGAACGCACTTAACCGATTTATATTTATTTATATACAACATCCTTTCAATTACATTAAACTAAAATACCGGATAAGGAAACTCATTTTTTTAGAATGTTGGATGAAAATAACTTCTTTTTGTATACGCTTTTTCTATTCTCCGGTTATTTTTTGCGGAAAACGTTGGGCTTTGTATGAATATAAAGTCGTGCTAAACTTTATTGAAATCTGTTAAGCGGTTTACAGGGAAAAAAACTGTTTAAAAAAATTATTCGGCGTAAATTTTTAAGAAGGTAACAATTTTTAGACTTCATAATGGTAACAAATGGTAGTTTTTTATGTTTTTTTTAAATGGAAATTTGAAATAATAAAATAAAATTATAAATCTAGAAATAATAAGTTAATAATTGTGCTTATAATGCCAAATTAAACAGAGTTTTATTAGGTTGTTTTGGCTTGTAACAGGAACAAGTATATTTCTATCATTACAAACTTTCACAATAAAAAAAAAACGCCGAAACGAAAAGTAAACGAGTGTACAATAAGAGCTAATTTTGTTGGAAAATAGTTAAAGAATTATAGTTAAACACAAGCTACCTCTTTTAAAAATGTACCTAGTTGTACCTACGCACACGCTACTTGTTTTTAAATATACTTCGTGGTTTTGCACGTAAAACCGCGGGTCACGGAGTACATAAAACGTAACCCATAAAAAGAACCTTTAACGTAACACCACATCAAAAGATAAAATTACTATGTACACTACTCCGAATTGAATCCAAGGCAAATACTCTATAGTGGGTGTATTGACATTATCATGGCGGAATAAAAAGGGTCCCAAGTAGACATCTCTCTGATGGGCCATCTACACAATGGGCAGCGTTGGCCCAACAATATTAATGATTGTCGATGCTCGCCGCCATTACAGCGATTATGAAAAAAATGTACAATGACGGCCGATCATAGACAAATAGGCCCTCTACACTATCTTGATTGCCTCTACTCGTCCAACGCTGCCCATTCTGTAGAGGGCCCATTAAAGATTTGATATCTTTTATTCGATCTTATTGGACAGATATGTGAAACTATGGCATATTTTTAAAATGGAAGTATTTATAGCGTATAAATCGACTAAATGTATTGGTCAATGTTAAAGCTACTAGAATAATCTTCTAAAAGTAACAGTTCTTTAAAATATAGTGTAACTAGATTTCCGCCCGCGGCTTCGCCCGCGTTTGCAAAGGAAAACCCGCATAGTTCCCGTTCCCGTGGGATTTCCGGGATAAAACCTATCCTATGTGTTAATCCAAGTTACCCTCTATATGTGTGCTAAATTTCATTGTAATCGGTTCAGTAGTTTTTACGTGAAAGAGTCCATACATCCATACATCCTTACAAACTTTCGCCTTTATAATATAATATTAGATATTAATTGTTGAAGTAAATTAGTAAGTAAGGAACATTTCTTAACAGAAAGAGGAGAGTATGTAAGTAGTACCACTACTAAAACAAAGTCGCTTTCTCTGTCCCTATGTCCCTATGCTTAAATCTTTAAAACTACAGTGCGACACAAAAGAGATGAAAATAAATGAGGGCGCCACCGTCGCTCATATAGCAACACTGATACTGCGACGCAAGCGATCTTGATACTATAGAATAAAAATCCAAAAATCTATATAATATAATCTAAAATAAATACCGCGATTTAAACCGTTATAATTGTTTCATTGTAGCAATAGTGTAAATTTAAGACAAAAATACATTCGTATTTTAATTGACCTACCTAGGTCAAATTTTACTTAAATGTATTTGGAATTAGTTATTTTATAAAAATCGGTCAAGTGTTTAGACTGCAGAGGCGCACATAGAATCAAACATACAAACAAACAAGCATACATGCAGCTCAAACACATTACCCTCTTTCTGGGTCCGTCGGGTAGAAAAAAACAAGGCGATTTGAAAACCACATATTTTTATTTTTTTTGTAGATAAATTTTGTACATTAATATAATTCATCAAAATCTAAATATTCTACTCCTTCAAAGGACTGATCATCACTCTGTTTCGAAGTACTGGCAAGAGGGTACGCCGTACGGGGCATCTTCAGTATCTGTAAATATGATACAGTAAATATGATTTTTTTTTCTTATGGTTTGATTGATTAATACCTGTATGAAAACAGTTATCACTATACTATGTAGTAAAATCTAAACTAGGTACTTTATTTGAGGCTGGTTGGATTGGATATAACTTCTTGACTCAAATTGTGCTGGTCGCACTATAAAAACTAGTTTTTGTTTACATACAAATAACCTCAAATTAAATTGCGAAAACGTAATAATCGCCATACATACATACATTAAACACTCGTCACTAATGGAATATTCTATTTTACGTAGTACTGAGCAAAAATAAATGGAATCTCACCGGTATATTCTGCTGTACGTTTGTAAACGTTTTCCAAATCAGTCAATAAATTTCCAGCTTGAAATTCGGACAAACACCGAATAAAAACTTTATACACCACATCACGGACACCGCTACGTTTAACCTTTTTCATGATGTCTCCTTTTTTATTTAAATTTCTTGTTCTAAATAACAATTTTATCTCAATAATTCTCCACTTCACGAAAAAAACAACAAATTTTTATTCAACTACACAGCTACATTGCCAATTCAGAGTTGCCAGGTAATGAAAAACGAATTAGTTCCAAAATAATTAATTTCATCTCTTTTATGTCGTACTATACGCAACGGATTTTGATACGGTTTTTGAAGTGAAAACTTCTTTAGCGGCGTTGGGTATAAAATCTTAAACTCGCGTCAGGACACGTGGCCTGATCGAAAAAGCGTAAGACGGATGGATATCAAACATGCTCAACGTTAATAATCAAGTTTTCACTTCTGCCGGCACTCCCGGAGTGCAACCCGTCTTTTTTTTTAATAGAACGAGTGCTTCAAGAGAAAGGTTTAAGCATGGACGTATAAAAAAAGACGGACGGTATATCGCCTAAATATTGAGTGAAGCCTAGTAATGGCGGCGAAACATCCATGCGTGTGTGCCATGTTGCCATGGCAACAGCTGTGTTGATGACAATGGCGGCTGTATTTTTTTCTATAAATTTTGCCGTAATAATTTTGTCATTAAAACATAAAAGAAATAACTTGCTTCCCTGTGGAATGTAATCCCTTGTGTTTTGTTATTTAAAATTGTACTGTTGCGACACCATTTAACCACGCAAGACGGCATTTTAAATATTTTTTGTGAAACAGTGACGCAGTTAATCAGTCGGTAGTTCACGACGTAATGGCGGCCGACTAGCTTACTATGGTGAGAGTGTGTGCGTGTTTATTGTCTTTACGCGATCGCTAGCTTACTATGGTGGCTTCATGTTGTTTGTTCGTAATACGGCGTCCGTCTTTTTTTATACGTCCATGGGTTTAAGTATATGTATAATTTATTAGGTTTTAGACAAAACGGGCGAAGCCGCGGGCGGTAAGCTAGTGTAACATAAACATATTTTTCCATATCCAATCAATTTTGTCAGATAATATTAAAATACTGATAAATAAAATCCAATAAAATCAATGAAGAATTTAATTGCGTTGACAATTGAAGCAAACAATGTTAACAAGGCACAAATACTTGAAGGTATTCCAGATTTGAATTAACCATATTTGATTTGAATTCAGAATTCAAATCAATCACACATCAAAGGCAAAGTTCTGAGAATCAGTCACAAAGAGACCACTTAAAATTCGCAATGGAAGGAATTTCCGTTTCAATCGCTATCTCGATGTCAACACTTAATTGTTCCTAAATATCGTCTATTTTAGTACCTACCTGTAGTGTATCTAGGAAATAGATATATACATTGTCTCACGTACACCAGTGGTGGGGATAGCTTATAGCTGTCATTAGTCAGTCGACGGCCGATGCCGGACTGGAATGGACGTGTTCCCGCACTATTGAGTGTAGTGGTGAGCCAGTGCAATTCTACATATATACGTACTGTAAGCACAGTACAAGTGGCGACGAGGTAAAAGGTCAGTGTTACAATATTATAAAGAGTACGCGTGCATAAAAAGTTTTAAGAAATTTAATAAAAAAGGGAGAGGGTATGTAGTAACATACCAGAATTCATTTTGAAATGTTAAAGACAGAATAACCGTCACGTCTGTTGGTTCACATTAAATACAAATGCAATTTCAATCTTATCCGAAATCCTTCACAAGTTAAAATAGAACGACAAAATAAAAATAAAATCTTTCGAATTTTAATCTAGTAATTAGAATACGCATTTATTTTGGTTTGAATAATTTATTTGAATTTAAGTAAGTAATTTATTTTCAAGACATCATGTGAGCATAATATAATGTAATCAGGAAAGGTTAAACTTCTTTTTATTTTGAGTTAATTATTCGGTATATCTCACATTGAAGAAACCTAGTTTAGAGGCTTCTGTGATAATATACCTATTTGATGAACAGTACCGTGTTTAGGTTGTTGGAAAATAATTACTCATTCACTATTTAATTGCGCTTATTTGTTCCACTCAGAAGGAGAAAATAAGTAAATAAGTATAAACTTACTATGTACACACTGAATTCATAATACACTTATTAGAAATTAAACAATAAATGCTGATAAAAACAAATAGAATTCCGCATTCAAGGAATAGGAAGGAACGATTTTAAATTTAAACAGAATTAAACTGTATTGAAACATTTTAGAACTACCTGCACATTAATGAATATTTTAGCCGCAGAACGCATACAACGCTTATACCGCGACTCGTTAAATGCGAATATAATTAATATGAAAAAAAATATTTAAAATACTTTAATATATATATATACATAATATGATAAAAATGCATACACTAAAATACTGTGTGTTAGCCACACCTAGTTTTATTATATTATTCAAGTGGCAAACTATTTAAATGTCTTAACGTTTTCACGACTGCTACTTATCTATAACTAATTTCGTTAAAATTAGAAATTAGAAATAAATATTTAAAATGTCGTTAGACTATAAATAGATTGGGTAAATTAATATATCCATGTTTGTTTAATGCATAAAAAGCCACAATATAAATACAAGTGGTAACATGTAGTAATTACCAAGATGTGGCAAAGTATTATGGACTCGCAACCGCCATTGTTATAATTTTATATTATTATGACATTACATGTAAATTGGGTGGTTAAGCATGGGACGACCTCCCACAAGATGGACAGACGACCTGGTTAGAGTGGCTGGGAGTCACTGGACGCAGGCTGTCCAGCAGTGGACGTTCCATGGCTGAAACGACGACGACGAGTAAACTCGTTTGTATTTCATATTCTATTTGAAATGATAGATGGACTTCCATTAAATTGGAGGTATTGACTTCCATTAAATTGGATGTATTGACTTCCATTAAATTGGAAGTATGGACTTCCATTAAATTGGTAGTATGGACTTCCTTTGAATAGGAGGTATTGATTCCCTATATATAGGAGGTATGAAAGAAAGAAAGAAAGATGACTTCCTTTAAATAGGAGGTAGGGACTTCCTTTGAATAGGAGGTGTTGATTCCCTATAAATAGGAGGTATAGATTCCCTATAAATAGGAGGTGTTGATTCCCTATAAATAGGAGGTATAGATTCCCTATAAATAGGAGGTATGGACTTCCTTTAAATAGGAGGTATAGATTCCCTATAAATAGGAGGTGTTGATTCCCTATAAATAGGAGGTATAGATTCCCTATAAATAGGAGGTATGGACTTCCTTTAAATAGGAGGTATAGATTCCCTATAAATAGGAGGTGTTGATTCCCTATAAATAGGAGGTATAGATTCCCTATAAATAGGAGGTGTTGATTCCCTATAAATAGGAGGTATAGATTCCCTATAAATAGGAGGTATGGACTTCCTTTAAATAGGAGGTATAGATTCCCTATAAATAGGAGGTGTTGATTCCCTATAAATAGGAGGTATGGACTTCCTTTAAATAGGAGGTAGTGACTTCCCTTAAATAGGAGGTATTGATGCCCTTTAAATAGGAGGTACTGACTTCCTTTAAATAGGAGGTATTGATTACCTTTAAATAGAAGGTCTGGACTTCATTTAAATATGAGGTATTGATTTCCTTATAAAAGGAGGTATGGATTTCCTTTGAATAGGAGAAATTGACATTCCTTAAATGGGAGGTGTGCCATCGGGACGAGGCTACTTTACATTCGAACGTTTTCAATGGGAAAATGTATCCAACAGTAATTCTATGTGTCACTCTTTGGTTGGTGCAAAGGTAAGGTGTCGAGGTCGACAAGTGCCAGCAGGCCGGCAACTTCACCTTGCGCAGCACGGATGGCGCGGCCGCTCTCACCACCGCTTCGAACGCCATGTCATCGCGTCGTGCACCGCATGAGTCGAGCTTCGAGCGTCATGCATCGAGTATCATTCGTTGATACGCAACACGATATCCTAGGTACCGTGACATCACATCTGGGTCCGCGACACCATGCCCGGTGTCCGCTACCACGTCGAGCAACGTGCCAACACATCCAGCCGGTGCTCATCGGAATCCAGGGTGACGTGTAACTGGGTGACTGGTACCAAACTAATCTGTATTACAATCATTCACATAAAACGGTCAGTAGATAATATTATTTCACATTGAGTGTGCAATTAGAAAATAAAGTAAGTTTTCAAACTGTAGTAACTTCACAATGATGGTAATACTGAACAGATTTTGTTGTAGGTTGTAACGTACAAAACCAGTGTGTAGTTATATCTTATTACATTAAAATTGACCCAACGTTTTACGTAGTTATATAATTATTATCTCGTGTTATATTACTAGTAGTTTGGAACCTACTGATGTTCTACATCAGTAATTCATGATATTTCAAAAAAAAATAAATCCTGTGGCGTACCTAAGCATGTCTTTTATAATAAATACACGAAAAAAAGGAGGAATTAATACTCAAATTATGACCAGATATCAGAATAAACTATATTAGCAACGTGTAAAGTTTATACTGCAAAAATAGTTTAAATTCTAGAAGTATTACAATCTACCTTCATAAATACCAGACAATTTTAAACCACTACCTATAAATATATTGCAGACAGGGTTGATAAATTGGTTAATAATTAAAAAACAATCCTGTGACTTTATAAATCAAAAAATATAATAATTGATAAATAATAAATTAATTATGGATATCATATTGGACATACATTTGCAATAATAATATTATTAACTAGTGTAATTTTGTTATGTATCGAAATAACAGTAATTAGTGTTGTGTGTTATACCTACCTAATATTGTTTAATGTAATTTAAAATAGAAATAATTTCTCGTTCAACTACGAGTGGAAGGAATAAGAATCTTATAACTTGTATATAGGTAATATCTTTGTAATTACATTCCGCAAATAATGATGATAATATGAATTTAAATATACCTTAACGGTTTTGTAGTTAGCAAGTTAACACTAGCAAAGAAAGACATTGAATTGAACGTAAACGATAAACATTCACTTGTCCATATATTATAATGAAAAACCATTTGCGAATTATTTTGAATTGATTTCTTGACTACCCACGTTAGTACTAAGTACTAGTACGTACTTGTCGACAGATCTTACCCTTGACAAATCGAAATGACATGCTATGCAAAGACAGCTTTATAACTACTCGAATAAAGATGAAAAGTAATGCGTTAAGTAGTTGCATCAAGAGATTTAATAAGTTTTTCGTAACTTTTAATTAAGGCGTGATTTCCATTTGACTTTAATGTATACTTAATGAAAAAACGTGATGTACAGCATTGCCTAATTGACTATGAAAAAGAGGCAGGTTTAATTTAATCGAATAGAAGGTAAATCTAAACACTTAATACTCGCATATTTTAATACTTTCTTATTTACGTCATAATAAAATGTAACAGATAAGCAGCTGACATAACGTAAATCCTATGGTTAGAATACGTTAATCTTGAATTGGTTTTTGAAGGTTGTTCATTTATTGTATTGTTTAAGGTAATTTAGAATTCAAACAAAAGGTACTTAGATCTCATGAATGTTTGGGTCTGTTGAAAGATTAAGATATTTAGATTGTTTACTCAAAGAATACAAAAATAGCACGGTTATTCGCGTCTACATAATACATATTAATATTATCGTCAGATAAAGTCAATTGGTTTAAAGGAGAAATTGAACACGTTTTTAGTAGGTAATTGTGTAGCTTTAGAATTCAGAACGCAAATCCTAAACATTGAGTCATTTGTAGTTTGAGTAATCAATATAAACATGTAGCATTGAATTTGGTGGTGTAGGTACACTCATCAGTACGGAATCTTGGCCACTTACAAATTTGCTGATATTAAAAAAAAAAAAAAGAATAAAGTTCACAAGTTTGAAGATATGCAGATACTTTAAACTTAAGTTAGGTAGTAATAAGTTTGAAGATATGCAGATACTTTAAACTTATGTTAGGTATTAAAAACATTAAGTTCAATAATAAGTTTTGTCCTATTTTTTGAGCAAGCCGAAATTTGTAAATTTAGATAACAATGTCATATTTTCTATAATTGTCTAAAGGACATTGCCCAAGTGACTGTGGCACTTGGTATCGCAATCAAGCTTGTTGTGTCAGGATGAAAATAATGAAATATAGCTCAATTTGAAGCTTGATGTTGGTACTTTTAGATACGATTAAAGTTTTCTTTAAAAAAATACTTTATCGAGTTTAAACTAACGATGAACGTTAAGTTTTACATTTATTACATAGGTAATATTTTGATTTACAATACAAAAAATGTGAAAAGTGAATCGTAATAAACATTATTTCAAAATAACGTCAAACAATGCGTCGAACACATTCATTTCAAATAGATACTATGACATATGACGCAGGATGCTTGCAAGAGAGATAGATGTATGTGTAAAAACAAAAACTTTTATTTTTATTTCTATTTATTCGGTATTATTACGATTTAATAGTGATAAATATGATCATTATAAATACAAATAGGAATTAACAATATCACGAACACGTGACACAACTAGTATTTTACAGATTCCATACGTGGTCATGCATGTTTCAAAGGACAAGTTTTGCTATTATTTCAATTTATCCGGTATAATTAAGACTTAATATTGATACATATGATCATTGTAAATGCAGATAGGAATTAACAATATCGCGAATACGTGGCACAACTAAAATTTTGCCGATGCCACCCGTGGTCATTCTTCTTTGTTGAACTGTCGAATCCTACAAAATGTCTAATCATTTTGAAGGACAGACGCTGTTTATAAAATGTTGGATAATGTTATACACTTCTATACAATATTCGTTTGAAAATAGAAAAAATTTTTTGAAAAGGAAGGGCAGGGGTGGAAGCTAGTACGGAATGAGTTTATCAAGTATCAAACGAGTAGGTTTGATAAGTATGTTCTGATTTTAAGAGTTCTTCATTAACTTAGGTTTCAAAGTTCTATTGGGAATTATTGATTAATAACTTGATAATTACTGTATAATTCTATAATTTTTCATTATGTGATTATTTGGAGCAAAAATTAATTAATTTTGAAAAAGGAAGGGATGTAGTGTATCTAGGAAATAGATATATACATTGTCTCACGTACACCAGTGGTGGGGATAGCTTATAGCTGTCATTAGTCAGTCGACGGCCGATGCCGGACTGGAATGGACGTGTTCCCGCACTATTGAGTGTAGTGGTGAGCCAGTGCAATTCTACATATATACGTACTGTAAGCACAGTACACTACCTATATTGGAATTTATCTTAATATAGTTACATTTATGAACAACTAGCTTAAATTATATACTAAAACCTTCCTCTTGAATCACTCTATCTATAACAAAAAACTGCATCAAAATCCGTTGCGTAGTTTTAAAGATTTAAGCATACATAGGGACATAGGGACAGAAAAGGCGACTTTGTTTTATACTATGTAGTGATTGATAATATCTAGAAGTGTAGTGGTTAGAATAATTTAATAAAAAAACCGGGATTGAATACAAAAGTAATTTATAAATAGCATTTTTAAGTCTTTACGACTTATGTATTTTTAATACGACCATATTTCAATGAAATAACACAATAGATTAGATTTGTACAATACTGAATTCACTCATACATTAACAATTGCTTGACGAGGCTGGGGCTATAATATGAGCTCTTATTTCCAGACAGTTTACGCCGTGAATTGAACTGACTGGCAAATTCATATTATACAATAATTAACCATGGCTGGTTATTGTGTTCATAATATGAATTTGCCAGTCAGATCAATTCACAGCGTAATCTGTCTGGAAATAAGAGGTCATAATACCATAGTATAAAATCATATAATATGGCCCCTGCTCGCTCTATGGAGACCCGCCTAATGAACATACCGTTTCCTAATGATATTTTTGATACCAAGAGAAGTCAAGTCATTTGTACTGTAATTTACACTTTCATAATGACAAACCTTCATAAATTCAAACTAAAATAAAATATCTAGAAACATCGAGAAACATAAAACAGAACTTAAATCTAACCTAAAATACAATACAACAAATTTGATCACACATATTATTGAACCCTTTTCCATATAAATGTTGGATATCTTTTCTTTAAAAGATTTAGCCTACTTATTTGAAAAGCAAAGTCCTTGAATAGATTTGAGCGGCTTCGATACGCTGGAAACTTTTATTACTTTTCGTTTTAGGTTCTACTGAATCTAGACGTTTAAATGATAATCGAAAAAGGGAAATAAATCGTATGTTTTGAATGAGATTACAGTTATAGTAAAACGAACAATATTCCTACTAAATTATAAATGCGAAAGTTTGTGAGGATGTGTGTTCGTGTGCGTGTGTGTGTGTTTGTTACTCTTTAACGCAATTACTACTGAACCGATTACAATGAAATTTAGCACACATATAGAGGGTAACTTGGATTATCATATAGGATAGGTTTCATCCCGGAAATCCCACATAATAATCTATACAAATACTACAATGAGAGAGAACATAATATTTTTGCTTTAATTGTTATTTATTTTTATAGTAAATGAAAAATAGTTCACCTATTTACCTAAAATTGTTATTAAGTTTCCCATAGGTACACACATACAATTTGGTATAGAGATACTTTGATACGCGAGAAAGGACATAGGCTACTTTTTACCCCGGGAAATAGGATAGATTTTATCCCAGAAATCCCACGGGAACGGGAACTATGCGGGTTTTTCTTTGACTGCGCGGGCGAAGCTGCGGGTGGACCGTGGAAAGCTAGTTTAAAGATAATATATCTTACTCAAAACGGAATAGAAAATTAGAGACAAAAGTGGATTTCGAATTAATTATATTATAGACTAGTAATTTGTATAAACTATAAACGTTAAATGCAACAAAATGAAGCCTTTAAAAACCTATTAAAGGTCCTTTTGAATCTTTCTTACAAAATTCAGTGTTACACAAAATCGAAACCCAACACCCTTACTCATGTTTCAAAGTATTGTCTATATTTAAAAGTCCTCTATAAAATTGTAAGCAAAAAATGCTCGAAATAGCTTTGGCAAGCCTTTGAAACTAAATCTACGTTATGTTTGGCCAAATGTTAACTGGCAACTATATAAATACGTTGAAAGTTACATGTGTGTGTATTTATATCAAAATAAAAACTTATTATGGAAAAAGAACTGAAAAAGAAAATCACTTAAAACTTTTTGTTGGAATAAAAAGTAATAGGAAGTTTGCTAAAAGTACACACCAAGCAAGTACCTATATATTTGTTAACTTGGTACGTTCTTAACATTTCAACCTATTTGCTATTATTATTTAACGGTTCATTTTCCGGTTTAATTATTGGAAGAAAAATACCATCTCATTTAATACAAAACAAACGAAAGAGATGGAAATTCCTTTACTTGAAAAAATAATGATATAGGGATGTTTGAAAACTCAAAGCAATATTTCAAAGGTTAAGTTTTCCGACCCTGCGAATGGCATTAGAAGTTCGAAAATCGACAAGACACGACTTTTGGGTTATTCCGAAGATCTGACGCTGATTTTGAGAGCCCTTTGTTAGAAGTTCAGTCGTTGATTTCGTAGGTTTGAGTGTGCGGAAGTTTTAGAATGGAATGTATACTAATATTATAAAGCTGAAGAGTTTGTTTGTTTGAACGCGCTAATCTCAGGAACTACTGGTTCGATTTGAACAACTCTTTAGGTTTTAGATAGCCCATTTATCGAGGAAGGCTATAGGCTATATAATATCATCACGCTAAGACCAACAGGAGTGGAGCACTGCGCACTGCGGGTAAAACCGCAGGGCACAGCTAGTGTAAGTATATAGATAAATATTATGAAAAAGTACCTACTGCATGGATTGAGCTTAAATTTTGACATTTCGAAGTCTGGGTGGTTTTATAACAGTTTTATGTATTTTCATTTCATTTCTTATCCATAACATGCTACGGCGAAGTCAGTAATGTATAAATCTTTTTGTAATCGCGTCAAAAAAATACAAAAAAGATTAATTTTCAACTTCGAAATTTTCAACTTTTACTTGAAAGTTAATTGTTATAAACCTATAAAAACCTAGAATCCTTTCATTTAAAAATTTATCAAGTCTACAAGTTAAACAATACAATTATTCACTATTCCATAATACAGTCTACATTTCATTTAAAAAGTTGAACTTTTGTTCCATTAAATAATAAAAAAATAGTTTAAAATTTCAATAGAAAATCGCAGATAGATTTTACTTTGAACGCGTGAAATTCGATGAAATCCTTTGAAACCGACTCCATACTGACGCTTTGTACATTGACATCGCAATTCTAGCTACCTATCTAGGGTACCTACTGGTTAATTCTATGTTAAACCTATTTGGTCGAATCTTATATTCTCTCTTTTTTAATGGAATAAAATATAGTTCATCCATTTCGTTTAGTATGTAAAATTGTGTAAAATAGTGATTGTGGAAATAAAAATTGTACAAATACAAACAACATTACATAAATACAATAGGTATGCATAGTTAATACAAGTGGTAATTGTTTCATTAAGGGCTGATTTTTCAATCCTTGGTTAAAACTTATTCGTCGAATAATGTATAAAACTACCATTTTAAAAACGTATTCTAATTGCCCGTATTTGACAGTTTACGTCACATTTTAATATTATCGTGTAATACTTTATTGGACGGATAAGTTTTATCCAAGCATTGAAAAATCGGCCCTAAACCAGTAGGGAAACTTCAGATAAAACGTTCGAAATGGCTCACGCACACATGCAGCGTGTTTACGAGAATCCTTAAGGGTATTCTTATTTCTGTCAATTGTGATAATACCCTTACTATTGTCGTAAACACGCTTGCTGGTGTGCGTGAGCCATTTCGAACGTTTTGTATGAAGTTTCCCTACTGATTGTATCTTTATATTGTGTCTATAGTTATTAGATTTAAATCCAATTGAAATCATTCAGCCAACCCGTGACAGGCGTCAGAGGTTTGAGCAAGACAAATTGCTGAAAGGTTAGTACAGATCGCGCGGCGAGAGTTTGGCTTTGACCGTTATTGCGCAGAAATCAGAAATTGGGTATCAAGGGGCAATTAGCGGGGTGCGGGGCGGGGAAAAGTATTGTGTGCGTTGCGCAGTAATCCCCTCCACCCGAAGGTCAAAGCCAAACTCTCGCCGCGCGTACTGTAACGTTAACTGTAGGAAGAATATTGCAAAACTTAATGTGCAAAGAGATCAAAATAATCTTATTAAACGTAAGTTTAGAATGAGATAAATTTTTGGTTGTTATTGAGATTATGTGTAAATCGGAAATTATATCTGCAAAACGAATTCCAGAGAGAAATTGCAATCATGAAATATCGAACTACTTACTTGAAAAGAACGATCGAAGGATACTTCACAAATGGAGCGAGGCCTTGAAATATTATATTTTAATAATCAACTTTAAATTCACGTCAAAGATGTGAATGTGACTAGCTGCGCTCTGCGGTTTCACTCGCGTGGCTGCGCTCCTGTTGGTATTAGCGTTATGATATATAGCCTCCTTCTTCGACGAATGGGCTATCTAACACCGAATTTTTTAAATCGGACCAGTAGTTCCTGAGATTAGCGCGTTCAAACAAACAAACTTTTCAACTTTATAATAGTAGTATGGATTATACATAAAATTTATTCACGTAAAACATATTTATTTCACTATGTTCATAGGTATGTGAAAGCAAAAGCGTTATTTGTTCTGAAAACAATACATACATCAAATTAATTTATTTGCAATACTCAATACCAACTCAATACCCATGAACCGTAGATAATATTTACATTGACAACAGTTGATTTTTTTAGTAACTTTTTCTGAATATAAAATCTTATATTCTCTCTTTTTTAATGGAATAAAATATAGTTCATCCATTTCGTTTGGTATGTAAAATTGTGTAAAATAGTGATTGTGGAGATAAAAATTGTACAAATACAAACAACATTACATAAATACAATAGGTATGCATAGTTAATACAAGTGGTAATTGTTTCATTAAGGGCTGATTTTTCAATCCTTGGTTAAAACTTATTCGTCGAATAATGTATAAAACTACCATTTTAAAAACGTATTCTAATTGCCCGTATTTGACAGTTTACGTGACATTTTAATATTATCGTGTAATACTTTATTGGACGGATAAGTTTTATCCAAGCATTGAAAAATCGGCCCTAAACCAGTAGGGAAACTTCAGATAAAACGTTCGAAATGGCTCACGCACACAAGCAGCGTGTTTACGAGAATCCTAAGGGTATTCTTATTTCTGTCAATTGTGATAATACCCTTACGATTGTCGTAAACACGCTTGCTGGTGTGCGTGAGCCATTTCGAACGTTTTGTATGAAGTTTCTCTACTGATTGTATCTTTATATTGTGTCTATAGTTATTACTAAGAGTTATTAGATTTAAATCCAATTGAAATCATTCAGCCAACCCGTGACAGGCGTCAGAGGTTTGAGCAAGACAAATTGCTGAAAGGTTAGTACAGATCGCGCGGCGAGAGTTTGGCTTTGACCATTATTGCGCAGAAATCAGAAATTGGGTATCAACGGGCAATTAGCGGGGTGCGGGGCGGGGAAAAGTATTGTGTGCGTTGCGCAGTAATCCCCTCCACCCGAAGGTCAAAGCCAAACTCTCGCCGCGCGTACTGTAACGTTAACTGTAGGAAGAATATTGCAAAACTTAATGTGCAAAGAGATCAAAATAATCTTATTAAACGTAAGTTTAGAATGAGATAAATTTTTGGTTGTTATTGAGATTATGTGTAAATCGGAAATTATATCTGCAAAACGAATTCCAGAGAGAAATTGCAATCATGAAATATCGAACTACTTACTTGAAAAGAACGATCGAAGGATACTTCACAAATGGAGCGAGGCCTTGAAATATTATATTTTAATAATCAACTTTAAATTCACGTCAAAGATGTGAATGTGACTAGCTGCGCTCTGCGGTTTCACTCGCGTGGCTGCGCTCCTGTTGGTATTAGCGTTATGATATATAGCCTCCTTCTTCGACGAATGGGCTATCTAACACCAATTTTTTTTAAATCGGACCAGTAGTTCCTGAGATGAGCGCGTTCAAACAAACAAACTTTTCAGCTTTATAATAGTAGTATGGATTATACATAAAATTTATTCATGTAAAACATATTTATTTCACTATGTTCATAGGTATGTGAAAACAAAAGCGTTATTTATTTTGAAAAAAAAATACATACATCAAATTAATTTATTTGCAATACTCAATACCAACTCAATACCCATAAACCGTAGATAATATTTACATTGACAACGGTTGCAATTAAGTAACTTTTTATTTATATTTATAAAACTCTTTCATCTTAATATTATAATCTCTTTAACAGAACCTATTTCCTTGTTACATTTCACATCAAAGAAAATAATGGTAAGCTCTTTGTCTATATACAGAATTTCCACTTGGAATAAGAATTTCCTTTTGGAATACGATTTACGCATTAGTGGAATTATATTTCCGGCTCATCAACTGTTGTGGTAAATAATGATGCTCTCTTGGTGACGAATTTTGTGAACGAGTTACGCTTTATTACAATACAATCCGCGGAAATGCTCCGAAAAGTAATACGGAATTTCCTTTGTCTTTTCCTTTGATTAAATAGGTAATTTCAGTTGATTTTATTTTGTTGTTATATGTTGTGTATTAGGTTTATTTATAATTATGATGTAACAATGAAAATAAATTATTTATCTTTTAACACGTTAGCTGCGGCAGCGATTTTTCAATCCTTTCCATTCCTGCGGTACGTAGGTACAGATATTAAAACAAAACAATACAATTCCAATATTTAAAGATAAAACCACTTTATACCATATTCTCCTTATCCATGGTTAACAACAAAATAAATAATTCAGTAATTTTGTAATCACATAATGAACGATGCGAAATGGACAACCGACATTGCGGTACCTACATACCTATGTTAATTTGAAAGCTTTTATCATTATTGCTTTGTTTAAATTAATGACAAATGAATCATTAGTATATCGTATTTAAACAACATGAAAAGTATTCATTTAATCGTGATAAGTATCCATTTTATCGTGAGCTATCTATCAATGAAAGTCTCGTAAAAGTTTGTCCAACTGTTTTAGAGAAAAGCAGAATCAAACAAATACTACTTAGCACTCAGGGACAAGCTTTTCCTCCTAGCTTAGCACTCAGGGATCACATTAAACAAAACACGCAGTGAAACTATTTAGAAATTGAACCAGTAGTTCCCGAGATTAGCGGGTACAAACAAACTCTACATGTATATAATATTAGTATAAATTTTATATTTATCAAAAAACTTTCCAAAAGCTGCCAAATAAATCAAACAATCAGACGAAATATACGACCTACTTAACACTACATTGAACACAAAACTTCAACCAGACTTCTATCAGACGAAATCAATGACATAAGCCCTTTAAATAAGTACCGTAAAAAAACTTTAGACACTCGTCTCCATAACTGAGTTATTACCATCTGCGCCTTATTCATCGAAGTTTCGATCGTCAGGAATCCATTACACTTTATTTGCTTTATGGTGCATTTACACCAAACGAACATAGAGCTAGAGGTAGAGCAAGAGCATTATTTCGTGATCTTTTAGTGTAAACGAAAACTCGTATTCAATGTTATTTAGTATTAGAACATTGCATAGAATCTTTTCGAATGCACTAAGAACAGATCAAAAAAAGAAATGTGAGTTCTTATCGCGTGCAGTTGAGTTCTACTGCAGTTCCTGATACTTTCCTGATACTACGGATCTAGTAGTGTTGGTAGCAGTAGAGAATATTGCCTAGTTTGCGAGTTATTCCATGCATCCGATCTTATGTCACATCCGATCTTAGGCGACCCAACCTTACTTGATCCCTGAGCACTATGTATGTACCAAGAGTTAGGGTGGACTGCTAGTTAATTAATATTAACCTAGCAACAATCTATAGAAGCTTTTCGGTGGTAAATAGTATGACGATTCAAAAGTGTTTCTAGCAGAAGTCAAATTGAATAAGTAAATGATCAACTTTAAAGCAATGCTAAGACTTGAGAAATTAGATTAATTGAGATATCAAACAACAAATAACTTTTGAAATTATTCAATCTTAATCTCATACTATTATAAAGGCGAAAGTTTGTATGGATGTATGGATGTATGGATGTTTGTTACTCTTTCACGTAAAAACTACTGAACCGATAACAATGGAATTTAGCACACATATAGAGGGTAACTTGGATTAACACATAGGATAGGTTTTATCCCGGAAATCCCACGGGAACGGGAACTATGCGGGTTTTCCTTTGAAAACGCGGGCGAAGCCGCGGGCGGAAATCTAGTTATTACATAATTCTATGGACTCCTGATAGCTGAAGTTATTAAAATTCTATTGGAGTCCTATCTTTGAAACTTTATTAAGGAAAGTTAAGGCTGCACTTATTTGAATATTTTATGAAGAGCTAAGGGAATTTCGCTGATCGTTCAATCACTACATAGTATAAAACAAAGTCGCTTTTTCTGTCCCTATGTTCCTTTGTATGCTTAAATCTTTAAAACTACGCGACGGATTTTGATGTTTTTTTAGATTCAAGAGGAAGGTTTTAGTATATAATTTATTAGGTTTGAGACAAAGCGGGCGAAGCCGCGGGCGGAAAGCTAGTTAAATTATAAAATATACTTTTTAGATGTTGAAACGTGATTCCATTGTGTTACTGATACTTTCCTGTTAAAACAATACACGAAATATCTCTTTCCAAATTAGTTAACAATATTTATAAATTTTTTGAATTTTATATTTTGGTTTTACGCCAAAAATGCTTTATAAATATAAATTATTAAAGAGTTGAAAAAAATCGATCACATATATTCTTTTAATATAGAAATCTGCTTTCATATCTTTTCTTATATCTACATTTTTAATATTGAGTTATCACGAAAAAAATACTTGAATTCCCTTTTTTAAATATAATATAATCGATAATTTAAGGAACGATACAAACAAATATGGGTTTTATTTTAATTACAACTTAAATAATTACAAAGTATAAACAAGGTCAACATTTTCTCGGAAAATTCAAATGAAAATTCCTTTAGTTTCTTAGATTAGGGACAACAGATAGATAAACAGAGGCTTTGTACTAAGAAGGACATTCTTTGCTCAGTCACGACATTTTTGAAGTGATTTATGTATTCTAAATTATATAAGAGATTTAATGGTTTAGGAAATCGTGAATAGGACATTTACGGTCTTCATCATAATTATATGATGCTGTTTTTTCGAAAGCAAAATAAATAAATAGTGAAGTTATGCATTGCATTGAGTGCATTGTGCATACATCTGTATCACTGATCGATTTTTCTTTAGGGACATGTAGATGATCAGCTTTCTGTGTCAAGATTAATAAATAAGATGTTACGATTCAGTGGGCATTGAAAAACCATTGATAATGAATAGAGGAATGCCGGCAATAAACTCTTATAGTTCCCTTTCCTTACCAAATCGGTTACGATTCATACGATTTAATTACAAATTTGTTGCTAATTTAAGATAAAATTCTCCATAACTGATGTAAGAAAGTACAGTACATGTATGCTAATAGGAAAAATTTTGTTTACACCACTTTTCTGACGGACAGACCACTTAATCCCAAATTCCAAGATGAGTCACTACTAAAACCCACCAAAACGTAGGTATCTACTAATACGTAAAAATTTTACGTCCGAAATAAAACCAGCATTAGTTCACACATCATCACTATAATTTAAACCGACCGCTGTTTAAACAAATTAAAGTTAATCTAAACAATAAATAGATTCGTTTATTTTAATCTGTGGAGAAAAATATAAACGTCTGTGCGAATGTGTTGGTGACCATGTTGAGAGTACACATGTGTTAATGGGACTCGAAATATTTGATGGGCCCTATCCTCAATGGGCAGCGTTGGCCCAACAAATGATGGTCGATGCTTGCTGCCATTACGGCGATTATGAATACATCTACAATGACGGCCGTCATAGACATTTAAGCCCTCTGCACTATCGTGATTGTCTCTACTCACCCAGCGCTGGCCAATGATTGTGAAAAGGAACCGTGATGTGTAGTGTAATAGAGTAGGGATATTATTATTATAGTCTGTCTGAAATCACTTGCTAGTTATTAAGTCTTTTGAACATCATCTGATTAACAGTATCAAATAATTTCAACGTTATTATAAAACAAGGTACAAACACACACACAATCACATGAGCACAATTTATGTAAAAAATAAAATATGAGACGTCAGTACTGCTACAGTATTTAACACATTTTTAAAGGATTGCCTTCTATTCCCAAAATTTAAGTTCTAAATTTACACTATCTTACTTTTACAGGGAAGAAATATTAATAGGACTGTTCTCTTGATATCAAAAGTCTTGGTTACCCCATGAATCATATTAGTTTGGCAACGTGTAAAAATCTTTGTAATTCTGAGAAATGACAAGTTGTATGTATGTATGTTAAACGGTTTATTATGCCTTTTGTTTTAAAACATATTGTTTTGATTTCGATTGCGATGAAACAAACTTCAAATTAATTACTTTGGATCGTCGAAAATCGTTAAATTTATTTGATTTTTGTATGGGTAATATAATGTATGCATGCCTAGAAATAAATGCGTTGTATTACAGTTCCATGGATACAAAATGATAGATAAACATTCATTACGTAACTCGTAAACAACTAAACCCATATAACACGAATGCAATTCACAGAACAATATATTTAAATCGAATTTGCACCCAATTTGAGTAAAGCCAACCTTTCATTATAAACACTTGGATGTCATCCAAACTGCCAATTGGAATGTTTGCCAAAACTTTTTCATTTAAGGGCGTTTGTCCACTACAAGGAATTTTACGGTCCGGCATTCCGATTTTTTACGGTCCGGTATGGCACGCCATTAATCTATATACTAGCTTGTGCACTATACGTAATTTTACTGTCCGACATTTTACTTTTCCCTATTCCGGATGGTTTTTTGTGTCTACGAGTCGCTGTAGGTATAATTGTTTTCGAATGCCCACTTGCTTGGATTTTACTGTTTTTACTGCATATGCCAATAAAAGCAAGCTCTTGTTTTACTTTCTTTTAGTTGGCAATGAGATTTGAGAAGTCGGTATTGTTATTTTATATACATTGACCAAGCATTGACCTATAATTATTATCTAAGTAAGTGTTGGTAAGTTAAAGTTCAAGTGGGAATAGCTTAATTAGCTCCTCGTCACCGATTAAAATAAATAAGTGAAACACGCATTTTAAATCTCTTACGGAACTTTACTTTTTATTATAATGAAGTAATATAATATTTCAACTTCTATATTTTTTACTCGTTTCTTGTAAAATACAAAAACAATCATTTATGATAGCATTATACCGCCAAACTTCCTTGAACTGTACCGCACTGATCCGAGTAAAGACGGACAGGTGCACAAGCAATTCATCGGTTTTTTCATGCCACACCGGACCGTAAAAAATCGGAATGCCGGACAGTAAAATTCCTTGTAGTGCACAAGCGCCCTAAACACATAAATACAGGACTTATTGAATTATATGCTCTCAATGTAATCCGCCAATAAAATGTATGAAAATGTTATCAATCAATATATTGGGTTAATCCTCAAATCAGATTTGCAAACTTTGTATGCAATTCAAGGAAGGTATTCTATGATAAAATAACGTCATATACAATACTAGCAATATGCCCTGGAGTTACCCGCGTTGGCTCTCGTGTCAGAAGTGAAACTTCTTTGGCAAGATTCAAAGATACCAAAATCGTCGCCTTACTCTTAAACTTGTGAGGTACATTCATGTAGAGTTATTAATGAAATGAAAAAAAAAAAACAAACTAAAAAAGAAGACGGAAAAAGCTCTCCTTATTTTAAAAATAAGTTTAAAATCATGGTGGCAATAATACCATTACCTATTTTAGATGTTTACAAATCATATTTTTTATAATTTCGTGTAACCTTAGAACTTATTTATCGATTCCAAGCATGGCTTAAGTTTTCAACTTTCTAGAAAGTTCATACGGAATGAAAATTGCACAGAAGATTGGAAAATTCGTTTAGTTTGCAACGTCGGGAGATTGTCGGGTCAGCTCAAGCTAGATGAATTTAAAAAGGTGATTGAGTAATGTTAGTAGTGACTTCATTATAACACGAACAAATAGTATTGACCCGAACCTTTAAGTATTATAATTCGTATGTGCATTAGAATTTGGCTGGATTATATAAAGCAAGAAACAGGAAATTAGTGTATTGAAGTTTTACTTACGAAATAACTTTGGTATCATAATATTTTTCAATTTCATGTAAGTATATACCATTAGTTAGACCGTTAGGATAATGTGAACAGATAACTGTTACTGGTATTTATTATAGTTTTCTTATAAAATGTTATTCCATTTTATTAAGAAAACCATTCATAGTTATGTCGAGTATAATATAGTGATATATATTATACATTACTTCATGATATTATACATTACTAGCGGTCCGCCCCGGCTTCGCCCGTGTTACATATTTCGCAATAAAAGGTAGCCTATGTTCTTCCTCAGGATCTAAAGATTATCTGTGCCAAATTTCATCAAAATCGGTCCAGTAGTTTATGCGTGAAAACCATACATACATACAAACCTTTCCTCTTTATAATATTAGTATAGAAGTATAGATGATAAGGTACAAAATTAGTTTTCACTGATTTCATTATTTACCTCCACGAAAGAATAGTCAGAGAAAATTGGCGCGAACCCAACACAAGATGAACTACGGCCTTTGCCCTCAGGGAAGTATATAAATTGTCTCTTTTTTCCTACTAATAAATCGAATTTCCTGCGACAGTGCAAAATGAATGACCTGCCGCTGTACCATGACGTCTATATATAGCAGTGTTATTTTCAATGAAAATGACAGCACTATATAAGTATATAAGTAGTATAGCGCCATCTCTTTCACACACTGGAAATAATAATGCTATTAGACATCATGCTAACGTCCCTGTATAGTACCATGATGCCAATAGCAGTTACATCCAGTGTGGAAAAATGACAGCACTATATAGGTCGTATAGCGCCATCTCTTTCCCACACTGGAAATAATACTGTAAGGGTGCTTTTGCACCAGATATGTGCTATGCAGCTATGCTACGAAAATGTAATAGCTATGCTATGAAATTATGTGACCGTTTCTGCTCATACTAAGCTTAGTATGCATGCTTGGAATCGGTAAATTACGAAATCATAAAATTACAAAAATATGATTTGTAAACATGTTAAATGGGTAATGGTATTATTGATACCATGATTAGTATGAGCGGAAACGGTCTACACTCTACATACATCACATAGCTATGTAGCGGTGTGAATAAGATGTGCTACTCGAACTATGTGATATATCGATAGCTAGTAGGCACCGCACATAGCTACACCACTCGCGACAGCACGCATTCATAGAACGTAGCACGCATCCTTCCATATAAAAAACATATTTTTAACCGACTTAAAAAAGGAGGAGGTTCTCAATTCGGCCGGTATATTTAAACAGGCCGCTAAACTATATGCATCAATGAATATGATTGGTGGATATCAAACGCATCCACAGCGTAGCATAGCATATCTCTAGTGAAAAAGCACCCTAACCCCCCTGTATGGTACATAGTGATGGAATTTATTGGCTTCTCACTCTAGTAACGTGAGTTTACTGTACAACGTTTAGGAAAAGATGGTTCACTTTAACTAAGGAATTTAACTGTGCTTTTGGAAATGTAGTTTGTGAAAATCGAGTGGATTTTGTTCTTTGTTATTTTGGGAAATGTATTGAATTATGAAAATTAATGTTTGTTTTAAGGTGGAAATTAATATATTATTGATCAAAAGAGAAGTGTCATACTGAAAAAACAATCATATAAGAACATATATTAATATCAAATTTTGCTTAGTTTTTTTTTAAATTAAATATTCGTTTTGAGACTGTTATGCTTTCCTTAACCGTTTTCGTTAACCGATTTTGATGTAATTTGGCACAGACAATCTTTAGACCCTGAGAAAGAACATAAGCTACCTTTTATCAAAACATCACGCGGGCGAAGCCGCGGGCGTAAGCTAGTAGAATATAAAAGAGTATGAAGCTAATTTAAAGCCCTTGCCCTTTCACGAAACCTTACAAAAGTAACAAAATATTCCATTATCATTTGTACTGAGAAAATACAGAATCTCTTTGATTATTTGCATTGCTATAAATAACTTGACAAATTACTTATTCTTCAAGGCAGACGTTTGGAGAGCAATTTCTTATATTATCCAGAAGCGAAATTGTTTTATAAAAAACATCGATTCTATCTTCTAGAATGATCTTTAATATAAGGTATTTATGTGCATTATATCTTTTAGACATCTTTTAGATAATATTTTCTTCTAGAAGTCGATGCAAATTGATTGCAGTTGAATGTTTATACGTTTATTTTATTTTGAAGTACGCAGTTTCAGTTTATATTACATCTATGACAAATCTTAAAAATGTTTTGAGGACGTAAAATTGTTTGTCTAAAATCCCATTATTATTCGAAAAAACTTCACTTTTTTTGTTGTTTTTTTTTTGTTACATTTTGTTCGTCTACATTTTTTCTTGGTATTCTTTTAAAATTATTTTTGACACGGTACACATACATGAAAAGCAAAATAACATCCCAATTTCGTACCCATTATAGTAAGGAAATGGAAACACAACCCTTACCACTTGTTTATAAATATCATCTTTCAATTGGCAACATCTCGTCTTCAAGCGAAAACCAATTAAACAGCTATAAAGCGAAATTGTTTACGCGAACATTTCCTAGAAATATTAATGAGGAATATTTCAGATTTTTCTCGAATGTTCTAGAAAATCTTTGTTTAGATTGAGTGCTAGATTACTGCAATCGTAGATGGATAGATGAATGCGCACGTGTTTCATTGTAGTTTGCTGTTTTCGTCTGTAATAGTTACAATGTATTGTTATTTCTTGGTTCAACTGTTATATACATACGAATATAAAAAATAACACTATCAAATAAAATAATATTTTGCAATAACCTAAGTAAGTGTGCCCTGCGGTTTTATCCGCATTGCTACGCTTTTTTTCTTAGCGTGATAATTATATGGCCTCGATAAATGGACTATCTCACAACAGAATCTAATATCTAATATTAATATTATAAAGGCGAAAGTTTGTAAGGATGTATGGATGTATGGATGTATGGATGTATGGATGTTTGTTACTCTTTCACGTAAAAACTACTGAACCGATTACAATGAAATTTAGCTCACATATAGAGGGTAACTTGGATTAACACATAGGATAAGTTTTATCCCGGAAATCCCACGGGAACGGGAACTATGCGGGTTTTTCTTTGATAACGCGGGCGAAGCCGCGGGCGAAAATCTAGTATATTATAAAGGCGAAAGTTTGTATGTATGTATGGATGTATGGATGTTTGTTACTCTTTCACGTAAAAACTACTGAACCGATTACAATGAAATTTAGCACACATATAGAGGGTAACTTGGATTAACACATAGGATAGTTTTTATCCCGGAAATCCCACGTTAACGGGAACTATGCGGGTTTTCCTTTGCAAACGCGGGCGAAGCCGCGGGCGGAAATCTAGTATTTTTATATAGGACCCGACAAACAAAGACAAACTCTTCAGCTTTATGATATTAGTATATATTCACTAACCGATTTCAATTCATCATTTTAAGCATTAGGTGTAAAGCACCTAACAGACGACAAAAGAATCAATTTATGCGTAACTATTTATTATTCTGAAAACAACGAAAGACGTTCACCACACCACAACCACACACACAATTATTTACGAAATAAGAAAATTAATTCTAAACACAAATTCACGGGAACGCTACAAAAACCGCAAACTCTAAAATGATTACAATACACGCTCTCAATAATGAACAAACCACATGTTTTACACGCTACACGCGTTCCACTAACATCAATAAATGACGTTAATCCATTAAAATACCAAACAAATATCACTAGAATTCCCTTAACAAGCTTTCAATACAAAATCATAGAAAAGTTCAAAAGGAGTGTCGACACAGAGCGAGCAGTCTGCGAAACAATTGAAGGAAAGAAACCATTTATTTCAACACACATTATAAATTAATAAGTTATAAATAAAAAAAAGCGTGTGCCGAGCACAGGTGTCAGAAGTGAAACTTCTTTGGCAAGATTCAAAGATACTATTATAAATAATAATATTATATGTTAATTAGTTATAAATTAAATGATGCTAAAGTGATCAGCACTGACTTTCATTGACACCCTTCCGACATCTAGATTGTCGAGTGCTCCACATACCTAACTATGATTAATTATCTGTGATGAACAAATAATATAAATATAAAATAGTAAGTAAATAATATAGTCTGTGGATCACTGAAACATAAAATTGTCATTGGATCACGCGCATTTCGCGTCTTTCTGAATGATTTAGCATTCGAGCTGCTTCACGACGCATTTTCTGCGCGCGGCTGCTCGCTCTGTGTGGACCCGCCTAATCATTTTGACGAGATAAAATCAGACATAATTCCCAACTCATTCCTCGAAAATATAACAAGCATCTTAACTGCTATACGTAAGAAAAACAAATGTTGTTGCGTGTCTATGAAGATAATTTTAAAACGAGATTTATGCGCCTGTAAATGATGTAACAGATGAGAATACATTCATAACACTCGGAGATTGGAACTCTAAAAAGATATATCTGTAGTGATATACATAGCTATTAGCTAAAACAAAGTCGCTTTCCGCTGCCTGTATGTATATGGAGATATCTATAAAACTACGCAACGTATTTTGATGTGGTTTTAAAAAATGTAGAGTCATTATCGGTTAACGGGAGCAATAAGTCAAACAGTATCGATAGAGAAGATACTTCACATTGAAGGAGTAAGATTAACGAGCAATTTAAAAATAAATGACAAATAGAAAGTATACAAAAAATATGAAAAATAAATTATTAAAGCTAATCCATACTAATATTATAAATGCGAAAGTAACTCTGTCTGTCTGTCTGTTACTCAATCACGCCTTAACTACTGAACCAATTTGCATGAAATTTGGTACTTATAGAGATATTTTGATACCCGAGAAAGGACATAGAATAGGTTTTATCCCGGTAATCCTACGGGAACGGGTTTTTCTTTGAAAACGCGGGCGAAGCCGCGGGCGGAAAGCTAGTAGGTAGATGATAAGTGGATATGGGATATATGTTTTTAATATTTAAAATGAGTCTAGTTCTACAGATAACATTAATTTTGTTCTAAATTAGGCTAAAGCTAGATACGGAGGAACATCATTTTCATTTTTTCATTTCATGATTTTATCATTACTGTAATAGGAAACTGTAAAATACCCTACGTGCCCTGCAGTTATGGGTTGTTAAATAACTTTTGGCTCTTTGACACGTTGTTTTTCTGTCGATGTTTTCCTTCCCAGATTGATTTAGTGGTCATACAGGTAATGATTGAAAAGCGATTTAATTTCACACGCTCGTCTGATCTTGTACCCCAACATTTTGATTAAAAACGGAGACCTCGATAACCGCTATATATTGAGGAAAATTAGTTTTAAAAGGTTATTATAATATACTACTCCATATTGTGTAAAATTTGAAAAAGAAATAAACTATTTTTATTTATTTTTTTATTATAGTTTAGTGGCATATAGTTAGAGCAAAACACAAAGTCTGTTATTTATTATTACCAACAGAACTTTTATAATTTCTTTTTATGTTCGCTATCAAAATAACAGTTTTATTTTTGCTCGTAAAATGAGGTATAAAAATAATTTATTGTGCAGTAAAAATTAGTTTTTATTTCATCCAAGTTATTTTTATTGTAACACTTTAAAGCTTTTGATTAAAAGTAATTGCCAATTACAGTTTAAGGGGCTAATTAATTAACTGTGTTACCTTGTACATAATTTCTTTTGAAAGATACTGACGAGTGGCAATCAATGTAATATGAACTTTAAGTGTTGAAATATCTTATCTTAATCTTAATACTATTATAAAGGCGAAAGTTTGTATGGATGTATGGATGTATGGATGTTTGTTACTCTTTTACGTAAAAACTTCTGAATCAATTACAATGAAATTTAGCACACATATAGAGGGTAACTTGGATTAACACATAGGATAGGTTTTATCCCGGAAATCCCACGGGAACAGGAACTATGCGGGTTTTCCTTTGAAAACGCGGGCGAAGCCGCGGGCGGAAATCTAGTCTATCAATAGTCCTCATCTTTTAACACGCTTATAATATGCTTCATCTGTACGTTATGCATATACGTTTGTATGTAACTGACTCCTTTCGATTTTGATCCACTTTAGAGTCTTTTTAACTATATTCGTTTATCATAAAAACTTGACTTCATCGAATAAATATATTGATCACTACCCGCTCTTGAATAAAACATAATACAGCTTTTATCTCTCAAAAATAATGCAGATTTTAACAGATGAAAGGTTTTTCAACATTTAGTATATTCGGAGTCAATTTCGCACAAAGTATTGACCAAAGAGCATCTTTAAAATATTACACGACCAGCTATTCTTCATGAAGCCAAATAGCTTACAAGATGAATCAATAATAGGGGTGACGAAGTAATAAAAGTATGTTCTCTATACTAAATGTGGTTGTTTGTAGCTACGTATTAATCAGAGCTTTCCGGCGACACTTGCCTTTGAACTCGGTGACCACACACAAGGATATAAATGGCTTGTAATTTACACACAAGAGAAGTGGATGCCGTGAATAAAATTGGACGTAACGTGTGGTGACAACGTTATGTTGTGGACATGATTTTGTACTTTGGGGGATTTTTATTTAAATTATGCACAATGGGACATGACGATGTTATTTTTATGCACTCTCACGGATTGGTAGCGAGGTGTGAGGTGTTGATTAAGTTCACCGCATTGTTTCGTTATAGTATTTCTGAATAAAAACTTCCAGCCATTACCGTGTCTTCTATAAACTATATTACTGCGACTTAAAGTAGCCTTTTACAAGTTTCTCCTCTATCTTTAAAAATAAGGTTTAAATGCATTAATTTCAAAGAAAAATAATATAAAGTAAAACAACTAAAACCCAACTACGACAAAAAACGACGCTGAAAAAGTATAAAACAAGATTTTCAGAATTCCACTATGTAGAGATAAATTTTCATGTTTGGAAAGGCGTAGTCACACGTTGTCAAAGTGCTACGGTAGATATATGTAACGTGTGACTACGCCTTTCCAAACATGAAAATTTATCTCTACATAGTGGAATTCTGAAAATCTTGTTTTATACTTTTTCAGCGTCGTTTTTTGTCGTAGTTGGGTTTTAGTTGTTTTACTTTATATTATTTGTACTATTTTGGTGTTAAAGTGTATTTTTGGCGCATAATATTGACAAAAGTTAAATTGATGAACTAATAAAGAAGCTATGAACGAAAAGATGTGAATTATATGCAATCAGCCCATGAATACAGGTAAAGTCACAAGCAAATGCTAGTAATATATATATATATTCAAAATGTGCAAGTAAAAAGCTTTCAAATGATACCAAACACGGCATATTTATCTTAACTTTATTTTTTTACTCTGTATGTTTTGTCCGCTAGAGGGCGCCACATTAGATTTTGTGAAACCCCATATAGCCTATAACCAGCGGACAATTAAGACGCTTCTAATGATATGTCATTTGTCGAATTCTGATAAGTAGTTTAGAAGTTACGAGGGAACAGATGAACATACATACATACATACATACATACATACATACATACATACATATATACATACATACATAGCCTGTCAAAATCATAACCCTCCTTTTGCTTTGCCGTAGTCGGGTAATAAAATAAAATAAGCACAAATTAGCACTGCCTGGGTTCATGCGTGAGATAGTAATTTTTGCATGTATGTTTTCAAAATTGAAAAGAATCGCCTAATTTTCATGAAATTTTACTGAAGAAATTAATAAAAATTTATTGGAATATCATGTTTTCACAAAAGTATACCTATGTATATAAGTATAAATAAACGAATATGAAAATGGAGAAAGAGAAAAAATGCTAAGGCATTCTCGACACAATAATGTATTTAAACAAGCCCATTTTCGTCAAACGTTCAAAAGTGCAGACACACTACAGGATAAGAGTCGATCAGAGAAACTTTATAGCTATCTATCGAACGAATTGGTTCTCTGCGTGATATGGAACGCTTTGACGATCAACTTATATGGTCGTGGTATGTGTTATTTGAATTGTTAAAATATTCTAACCTATCCTATCCTACTAATATTATAAATGCGAAAGTTTGCGGGGATGGATGTATGTGTATGTATGTATGTTTGTTAATCTTTCACGAAATTACTACAGAACAGATTACAATTAAATTTAGCACACATGTAGAGGGTAACTTGGATTAACACACAGGATAGGTTTTATCCCGGAAATCTCACGGGAACGGGAACTATGCGGGTTTTTCTTTGAAAACGCGGGCGACGCCGCGGGCGGGAAGCTAGTCATATTATATGCAATGGCATTTAAAGTTTTTCTCTGAGAAATAGAAATCATGATAATGCTTTTAAGTTTTGAAATTATCATAAAGTATTCATAATATAAACATAATGTAATAGTTATTTTTGTTATCAGAATCTTATTTACAATAATATAATCAGTAAATGTATAACATATACTTTTATTTTTGAACAGTGGTGTTGTATACTACAACTATACTAAAATACAAAAGTAATTATATCCTTCAGTTTATCTTTTCAAGTCGTTATTCGTTAAGATACTTCAAACATTCTATAGATGCTTCAAATTATGAAAATGTGTCATAATACGAACAAACTACTGTTATATTAAAATAATACACGCTCTTTCGCATAAGAAGAACACAGAATTGTACGTTTTTAATTTTCTCTAACGAGTCTATTGAAAATAACTAGAGACGTGTATAATTTCCTTTTGTATATTTTAGATTCACGTTCTGCGAAAGATATACTTTAAATCTGAAAAGACGTGAAAAAAGATTGTGTCGCACATTTTGAATACCTTTTTTTCCATGTTCTGAATACATCTAAACTATATGAAATTGTATGTAATGGATCTTCGTTGTTCTTTCTTTCATATTATTAAAGAAATATTAATAAATGAATAGATTTAAGTATAATAAATGGTTTTGGAGAATATGTGGACATACTCTACTTTCGTAATCTATATCTATCTTTATAAAGTTACTAGCTTTGCTCCGCGGTTTCACTCGCATTGCTCGGCTCCTGTTGGTCTATGCGAGATGATAATATATAGCTTATAGCCTTCCTCGATAAATGGGCTATGTATAACACCGAAAGAATTTTTCAAATCGGAAGAGTATAGTCCCCGATATTAGTGCGTTCAAACAAACAAACAAACTCTTCAGCTTTATAATATTGGTAGAGATTTGAATTGTCTATAAATAAATGAATAGATTATTATAAATGGTTTTGGAGAATATGTACTCTACCTTTTTAATCTATATCTTCCTTTAAAAAGTTATACCTACTAGTAAAGTTATGCTCGTATAGAATGGATACAGATATTCATACTTTTTACTGCTATAAGAAAATACGGATAATTGATGTATTTTACCTGAAATTTCCAACAAGAAATCATCACAATATAACGAAATCATGAATAACTTATTATATTATTATTCATAACGATAGATACGTTTCAGTCCGTATATTCGCATGTCCGCAATTTTATCCTGAATTTTAAGAGCTTTTGATGACTCTACGTGGAAATTTTTAAAGTATTGAAATGTAGATTTGAGGTTAAAAATTTAAGTATCATTATAACGAGCCAATACAGAGTAAATGTTACATGTTGAATAAATCATTCAAAGAATTGTGGTAGAGATAAACCGTTAATCATCTGAAGTATCCATTTTTCGATATATTAATGACATATTGTGTTATGTTACATAATACCACAGATAATATAATAAAATAGTAATACAAGCATTTGCCCGCGATTTTGTCTACCTCATGTCAGTAGTGTTGTCATATTTTAGTATAATTTAGCCTTTCCAAGGAATTCTCTGATAAACAAAAAGACATAACTTAAAAAAATGCTGTGAAAGTCATTAGTGGATATAGTGTAAAAATAGTTATTTTTCAACCGAAGACATTTTTAATTTGGTATAAAATATTAAGTGTACAAAAAATATAACTAGTACATTTAAAAATGTTATTTATTTATTGAATTTAACTCAAATTTAATAGCATTTCTAAAAGGTGACATATTATTAAAACGTTGATAAATGTATACTTACGAATTTGGCAAAAAGTAACTACCTGAAACAAAAAATTCATTATTATTCATACCTACATATTAAATAAAAAAACGCGTGTGCCGAGCACACGTGTCAGAAGTGAAACTTCTCTGGCAAGATTCAAAGATACCTAAATCATCGCCTTACTTCATAACGTGACGATATTGCCATGACACGACCATTAAATTTTACTCTCAACGCGCCTAAAGAAGTTTCACTTCATTTAGGCGCGGGTCAAACACAAGAGGCGCGGGCGCGGGCGTGCCATAAGCGCACCTCTTGAATCTGTTTTGCACCACGTCCTTCTTATACATTTTGTATGAAAGAATTTTGGACAGGCGTCGAGACGGCACGCCACGGTTGTGCCAAGGTTGCGCCAAGGTTGCGCCTTTCCAAAATTATTTCATACAAAATGCCAATAGCGCACCCGATGCACGCCGGCAGCGCGCCCGCGGCGCGCCGCGCCGCTTGTATATGTCCCGCGCCTAAAGGAAATTATTTATTTGCAAGTCAAAAATGTTTCAACTTCAGTTTTGGAAACTCATATAAATTTGCAAGCGAGATGGTACCTACTTGGTGTATCTTGCTGAAATCCACTTATTATTGAAATTTCCTCCTAAGTATTTAAATACTAGCTTTCCGCCCGCGGCTCCGCCCGCTTTGTCTACAACATAATAAATTATATACTAAAACCTTCCTCTTGAATCACTTTATATATATTAAAAAAACCGCATCAAAATCCGTTGCGTAGTTTTAAAGATTTAAGCATACATAGGGACATAGGGTCAGAGAAAGCGACTTTGTTTTATACTATGTAGTGAAGACAAAATATTTCGTGCTTTGTAACAAAAATTTGTTAATATTCGTTCATTAAATTAACAAAAACCAAAAGGTGTATGTCTAATTGAACTATCAATGCGGAAAGAACTTGAGAAATTAAAGATTTTAACGAATTTTAAACGCGTTTTATTCATTATATTAGTATCCCGATGTTTCGCACAATTTGCAGCGAGCGTGGTCACGGGGAGACTGAGATGTTATACGTCTTGACGGTCATTCAAAAGTTGCTATTTGTGAACTACCTCCACCTATTTCTCTATAGTTGGTATGTGCAGTATATTAATTCTGGATGTTGGTAGTATTGGAGATGAAATCATACCATAACTAGTTATTATTCTGTGACGATACGCATCTAAGTTGATAATAATTCAAGTAAATATTATACTTATATACTCTAAATTTTAGTTGGTTACATAAAATCTCAGGAACTACTGTTGAGTGTTAGATAGTAAATTTATCGAGGAAGGCTATAGGTTAGAGCCACGCGGGTGAAACCGCGAAGCGCAGCTAGTAGTTAAGTAATATAAATTAAAAA
This sequence comes from Colias eurytheme, assembly GCF_061535395.1. Taxonomy (NCBI): domain Eukaryota; kingdom Metazoa; phylum Arthropoda; class Insecta; order Lepidoptera; family Pieridae; genus Colias; species Colias eurytheme. Next base: position 4,642,593 of record NC_143006.1, read on the forward strand.
CATACCATATACGATATTTTCATATTTGTTACGACGAATATAAACACAATGTACTCATTACGTTGTTTAGCTTTAATTTCTGAACGTAAATACAGAAAATAATACTTGTGGCGAGTAAACAAGAAAATGCTACGGTGAAATGTTTGGAAGTTTTTTCATAAGGTATATTTATGATGCTTGCTTATTACTCACTAAATTTTGTTGATTTTAGAGGAATATTTCTTATTTTAAACTTTATATTATTTTCTTTGCTGTAAGGGATTAAATAAAACGTAATATCACGGGTGACCGAATTGGTCAGGCGTCCGCCCCGGATTGGCAGAAAGACGCAGGTTCAAATCCCGCCTCGGGATCGATTTTTTTCATATTTTTTTTTTACTTTTGTTGATCAGACAAAAAGTATTTTATCAATTTATTCCAAGTGGAAATATAAAATCTCTCAAATAACATTCTCCACACACGAATTACAATCCAATATAAATGTTTACTATTTGAATTCAATAACTTTGCCTCAATTTTGTAACTCCAGTTAAGAAAACAGAGTAAATTAAAGAATAACATTTGCTTTGCGAAGTCGGCCATGATCGACGACCAGATTTCGTTCAACAATATATGAGAGACAGCGTAAAATGGAAACTTGTTTGAAACATTTATTTAAAAAAACTTTTGTTTTTACATTTTTATGAAACATTGATGGTAATTTTAAACAAGCAATGACTTCTATTTTGTGTTATTTTTGGAAATTACTGAATCTATTTTTTATCAATTAAAATATATGCCTGAATTTAAATAACAAAGCCTCGCTTAGTGTAATTTTTTCGATCACGTATTTTATCGTCATATTTATTTAGTAGCAGAGTACGTTGTAACTATTTACAACGTACAGGTTGTAACGTATAAGTTTAGAATACGTTTTGAAATATTTATTTCAATATTTAAGATTGTAAAGGTTATTTCATTGTTATTGGTATGAGGAACATCATACCAATCATACCATATAAATCTATAGTCGAATGCAATAGTGTATTACCCTATAAAATAACTCGAAGACTTGCTTATAGTTCAACAGCACAACGCTGACTGACACACCACTATACATACCTGTATATATAACGTGATATTAACTCTTGACAAATATATACCCGCATTATAAAAAAAAAGTACAAAGAGCTTTTCGCTTATAAATTAAGACCAATTCACATGTCTCAAGTATTGTGTGATCCAGATATATAACATTTTATGGGCAACTCATGGAAAAACGGCCCGTAATATATTTTCGATCGAAGCAATCAAATATTTTCATATCGCTTGTATGACTCTTGTAGGGAAATGTTGGATAATAAATAACAAATGAGAAACTATTCTGGGAAACTGTTAGTTTTGATTTCAGTATTGGAGATTGTTGATAGAAATACTAGACGTTTGAGCTAATAAATGGGTTAAAAGGAATTGGATATAGGAATCAATTCATAGTCCATACTAATAAAAATAAACTCTGTCTGTCTGTCTGTTACTCTATCACGCCTTAACTACTGAACCAATTTGCATGAAATTTGGTATAGAGATATTTTGATACCCGAGAAAGGACATAGGATAGGTTTTATCCCGGAAATCCTACGGGAACGGGTTTTTCTTTGAAAACGCGGGCGAAGCCGCGGGCGGAAAGCTAGTATAAAATAAAGTCGTTTTTCTGTCCCTAGGTACCTATGCTTAAGTCTTTAAAACTAGGTACGCAACCGATTTTTATACGGTCTTTTTAATAGATAGAGTGAATCAAGAGGAAATCTTTAGTATATAATTTATCAGGTTTTAGAAAATGCGGGCGAAGTCGCGGGTGGAATGCTAGTAATATTAATAAAATGAACATGAAAACATGTAAAATAATCATAATTCAATGAGTGGCAGTTACAATTACTGAATAATAAATAGAATAAATTGATTTTATGTTATGTTTTTGCGCTCGTGTAGCTTTATTTCTTCATAAATATTGTATGTATAATAATAAGATATGTTTTTTGAATACCAACTACACCATATTTTGCAAAAATAATATTACTAGCTGTTCCCCGCGGTTTCACTCGCATTGCTCCGCTCCTGTTGGTCTTAGCGTGATGATATAATAGCCTATTCTTCCATCCATCTTATAAATAGCCTTCCTCGATAAATGGGCTATCTAACACCGACAGAATTTTTTAAATCGGACCCGTAGTTCCCGAGATTAGCGCGTTCAAACAAACAAACTCTTCAGCTTTTTAATATTAGTATAGATTCATACAAACTCCGAACCTTGATTTCTTTCAATTAAATGAAAGAGGTTATTATGGTAATATCAATATACCTAGAGGCTAACTTTCGTAATGTGGAGGTTCTTTTTTAACTATAAATCAATCTAAATGATCCGGTAACGTATTTGGAGATACCTTACCTCTGCAAATGTTCATGTGTGATCGCTTAAGAAGCCAAACATCAGCCAGCGCCTTGTTAGAACATAAAAAAGTAATTCCCCATTATATCGTATTGACTTATTCAAAATGAAACAAACGTTGCTTCCGCATTTTCCAATACAAATCATCGTATCTAAAACATTCCCTTTATTTACCAATGCGATCTCCCAATCTGTTTTCAAGTCACGACTGTAATTTTTCCCGCCTTGCCGCCTTTTTTTCTTTTTTTTTTTTAATAAAAAAACGTTTTGTTGCCAGTGTCAAGTTAAGATTTACTTTATTAGGACTTAAAAATATAATAAAATTCAGTGTCTAATATTTACGTAAACATACAATTAAGCTTATTTTTCAGTGGATAGGTATTAATTGTTGAAATATAAGAAGAAATTATTGCATTTTTATCACACCTATTACTGACGTTTTTAACAACGTTGTTGCGAGTGCCACCTGCTCCTTTGCTTATTTTGTTATAAATAAAATAATAAAAATAAAATCGTTTATTTAGAAACAATACATACAACAAAAAACAATTTAGACACGACGATCGCCTCAACTAGGAATATACCTGTGCTAGAGACGATCGACGCCTTCCTCTCCAGACTTAGCCAGTATTGTTAATTTATTTATTTATTTATTTATTTATAATTCTTTATTGAACAAAATATGAGAAAACAATAGTATGCAAAAAGAAGTAGAAATACAAAAGCATAATTTGCCCAAAAGGCGGCCTTATTGCTAAACAGCAATCTCTACCAGGCAACCTGGCGGGAGAGGAAATGCAAGAAGATTATGGGATAGTGCAAAAATACAAACAAAGTATTAATGCAAAAACAACAAAAATAAATATATATTTATATAAACATACACCTACATAAAAATAAACAAATACAATATCATAGATACAATACTACAAATACATATAATATTAAATATATATATATATATACATATACACATATATACCTATACATACACATACTAAATAAAATAAAAATAAAAATAAAACTCAAATAAATATAATGAATAAAACAATGATTGGCTTCAGAAGGCAAACAGGAAAGCAAGGGAAAAAAAAAGAATATGTAGTAACAGAAAATTGAAGAAGCTACTGTTGGGATAGGTAATAGTCTTTAAGTAGCTTTTTAAAGGAGGAGAGTGATTGTGCACGTCTGATATTTTCAGGTAACGCATTCCACAGCTGAATAGCGCGCACTGTGTAGGAATTATTAAAAAAGTTAGAACTACGGATAGGAGTACTTAATAATAACAGATTAGTAGATCGAAGCGAGATAGAATGATTAGAACTTAAATAATTCAATTTATCTTTTAAGTACGGCGGAGTCTTAGGGCTAAATAGTATACAGTATAAGAGATGAAGCACGTGAGTATCCCGGCGATAACGAATAGGAAGCCAGTTTAACCTTTTCCTGAACTCTGAAACATGGTCAAACTTGCGTAAACCGTAAATGAATCTTATGCAGAAATTTTGAAGCTTCTCAAGGGTGTCCAGTTGATATTCATAAATATCAGGATAGCAGGAATCGGAAAAATCGAGGAGAGGAAGGAGAAGAGATTGTGCCAACGTAATTTTGGTAGAGATTGGAAGAAAGTACCGTAAGCGCCGTAACGAAAATGCAGATGAAAATACCCTTTTTTGCACTTGTTTGATTTGCTCGTCCCAAGAAAAGGTTTGATCAAGCGTCAAGCCTAAATTTTTAACCTGAGTGGAATAAGGGACAAGTACATCATCAACGATAACATTAGGTAAATTGGTCCAGTCAATTTTTGAGACTAATTGCCTACTTCCGAATATAATAGCTTTAGTTTTTGTTGGATTAACTGTTAAACCATAGTTCTTGCACCACTTGACAATAGTTGCAAGATCCCTATTAACTTGTAAAATCGCTTCAGGTAGTTCGAGAAGAGAGGCATGTTTATATAACTGGAAATCGTCCGCATACATGTGGTAGGATGATACAATATTAGTGGAGATTGTGTTGATGAAAATGGAAAAAAGGAGGGGAGATAACACGCCACCCTGAGGAACGCCAGCAGAGACATTGCACCATGTCGAAGAAAGCTCCTCGATCAGCACACGCTGTCGACGTCCCTCCAAGTAGCTATGTACCCAGTCTATGGCCGAGGCAGATAAATTAAGAGAGCGTAGTACAGCTAACAATACATCATGATCGACACTATTGAAAGCGTTGCTCAGATCTAGCAGTGTGAGTATTGTAAGCTCCCTGTTGTCGAAACCTCGGCGAATATCGTCTGTAATTTTAATCAGTGCAGTAGTAGTGCTGTGACCTGGTCGGAAACCTGACTGGAAAGGATTAAGGAGTTTGTGATGATTAAGGAAAAAACTAAGTTGCTCCTGTACCAACCGTTCAAGGACCTTGGATAAAAATGGCAGGATAGCAATCGGTCGGAAATCGGATGATATAGAAGGATTCGGTTTTTTGGGAAGAGGGACAATGTGAGCATTTTTCCAATCACTCGGAAACTTTCCTGTCGATATAGAAAAATTCAGGATGTGGGTGATAATAGGAATAATGATGGAAAGGATAGGGATGATCATGCTTCGACCAATACAGTCACTACCAACTGCCTTTGAGGAGATTGACAACATGCTTCTCTTAACACTGTCCTCAGTGAACCGACGGAATACAAAGGGAGGAGAACTGGGAAGAGGTAAGGTATTAAGGTAATTTAATGTACTATGTTTTAAGTTTGGAAGGAAATTTGAAGAAGAATTAGAAAAGTGGGAATTGAGGTTGTTGACATCAACTGAACTAGGATAAGAATTGGGTGGGGATTTACCAATTCCTAGGGATTTGAGGAATTTCCACATTTTTGACGGATCACCATTGTCAACGGATTTAGCAATGTGCTGTCTCTGAGCATCCCTACACAACGTATTGCATCGATTTCGAATCACATTAAACTTCTCCCGATTAATATCCGTGTTTGACGACTTTAATTTAGCCTTTGCTCGAGCCTTCTTTCGTAAAAGTTTTTTTAGGTTATCGGACATCCAAGGAGCTGGCAAGTGCTTAAGCTTAACGGGACGCAATGGTGCATGTGAATCGTACAGTTGCACAATTAAAGAATTAAAAAGGGACACTTTGTCATCGATAGTATCAGCAGACCGAATAACCGACCAGTCCATGTTATTAGCGTCTTCGGAAAGTCGATCAACATTTATTTTAGCAAAATTGCGTGACATGACAATCTTTGGTTTATACTTGGGGGGTTTTATCTTGTAAGAAAGGAAAAGGAGGTCGTGATAGGAAAACATGTCAGCCGGACACTGGCCATGCTCGGTGACATGCTCTGGTGAGGAAACAATGACAAGATCAAGGAGAGATGGAGTACAGTTGGGAGAGGAATGAGTAGCCTGTAAAGGAAGGACTTTAAAATTATAGGAATCAAGAATAGATAAGAGTTTTTTACTACGATGGTCACCCTTGAGTAAGCAAGTGTTAAAATCTCCCATAAATATAACATGTTTATAAAGTGGCGAGAAGGATTCAAGGATATGATCAAAGGATGGGAAATAATTAACAGTAAGGTTGGGGGAGTAAAAAACACCGAGAAGGATTTTAGTATTCGAGGAAGTAATTTCAATAAGAAGATGTTCAGCCGCATCGCCAGGTGGCGGCTAAGGGAAGAACTAATAATGGAGTAAGGAATATGTGTACGTAAATATATAGCTACCCCTCCACCGACTCTGTCGACACGGTCGTTTCTTATCAAATTAAATCCTGGAATACTATAGGAAGAAGAAGGAAGACAGGGTTTAAGCCAGGACTCGGAAACTAAAATTGCATGAACAGGGTTGGAGTCAAAAGTAGCAAGGAGATCAGGATAATGAGCCGGAATACTCTGTGCATTTATATGTACGAAATTTAAGTTATGAACATTAGAGAAGAGGTTAGAAATACAAGGGGAAGGAGAACAAGTTAAACTATGAAAACTGTCGTCTTCTGAACATTCATTATTTGAAGTAAGTGAAATAAAACTTTCGTTATCTGAACTAGAATTAAGAGCCATAATATATGTAATATAATACAATAAATATTAAAATATATAATATAATATTATAGAATGAATAATTTACGAATAATAAAATATAACAAAAAACAATGTAAAAAAAAAATCTATCAAACATAACCTTTGCCACCAGTTACATCTTATTAATAATATAGAATAAAACTAAAACAAAAACTAAACATTGATCGTTAACCGTCTGTGATATGTCAAAAATGCTAGCATCCACGCCACTAAAAATTATATAAAAATGAACGTTGACAAAATGTCAGTTGTCAAATTTGGACTGACAGTAAAAGGGTACATATTAAACAATTATACAAAAACAAAGGTAAAACAAAATTAAAAATAGCGGTCAACGATTAAAATAAATTAGGGTATTTAAAAAAAATAAAGCTAGCATAGCAGTAATAAAACCAAGAGACTAGATAAGACGGTACAATGAAGACGGTACGAGAAAGAAAAAGTAAATACAATAGTCAAAGTAATTTAAATGTATAAACTAATTTGGAAATAAATAAAGTAAAATTGAAGTAAAGAAACGCTGAGTTCTTACTTGCCTTTGCCGCACCTCTTGGGTCTTACGTTTGAAATCTGCTTAGAGTTATGTGGTACATTTGTGGAAGTTGTGGCCAAACCAGGGGCACCCGCAGCAGTAGAAGGAATGCTGTCAAGCTCAGACATCATTGTGACTTTAACTTATATACTATTACATAAATTTATAAAATAGAGAATCATTAAGAACTAATTGAGGTTAAAAAATAACATTTCGGGCATGCAGTTTGTGTGTGTGTGTGTGTGTGTGTGTGTGTGTGTGTGAGTTCGTGTGTGTGTGTGTGTGTGTGTGTGTGTGTGTGTGTGTGAGATGTTCCCCTATTTGAGAGATTGAGTGGACGAGTGTGTAAAATATTTCAATATCAATATGCGGTTTTTTATAGGTATTTATAAGTATTAAACTTTTATGAAGTCTTCGGTCTCGCTGTACGATAAGGTAAGTAAAAAGATGATCATTTTATTTTTCAAATCGGATAAGGTCAAAGTACGAACGTTTAATATTTTATTAATTTTATTACTTATACAGAAGTGGGCTCAAAAAAACACAGAATCGTTTTGCAGCTGCAGTTCGGACAAACGGTAAGTTAAAAATTTTATCCCTACGCCTTTTTTCAACTTTTATTTCGTGCCAGTTCGTCTGCTTGTGATAAGCAAGAACACAGTGTAGTATGAAGAGCTTTCTAATTGATAGTATTTTGCATTCTGTGTAAAGAGCAGTAGTGGGATAATATATGGGCTTAGCCATCATTACTTTTAATACCGCTCTTTGAGCATACAACTAATCTTGTAAATAAATCTTGAAAATAAAAAAAACAACAACATAAAACGTCATTATTAGACACATTAAAATCATTCAGTGTTACCATTTTTAACCCATTGACCACCGAGCGGCCCGATCGGGCCGAGACACAATAGATTTTCTATTGTGTCTGTGATCCGAGGACTGACGGATTAAAACTGTCCACGGTATCATTTACATTATGGGGGAACAGAGTATCCATTTATCATGGATTTTGCGAAGGAATTTCGCTTTCACCTCTCCGGATGTATTTTAAAGATAAAAAGTCTCATAATTCAGGTGTTATACGAGTGAAGACATTATTTGACTATTCATTTAGCTTCTAAAACTGCTTTGTAAAGTTTCTTTATGTTTTTAGTAATTTATTTATTTATTTATTTATTATACTTTATTGCATTGAAAATACATATAAATACATATAATAAAGACAATACTACAGAAACAGCAAAGGGCGGCCTTATCGCTAGGTAGCGATATCTACCAGGCAACCCAACAATCAGAGGAAATTTAACAATATGATGTGGGTGAGCAAAAATAAGGCAATACTAACACACTGAAAAATGTACAAAATAAACATATACAAAGCTAACTACTTACTAATAGTAATATATAAATACATAAATACGATAATAATTATAATAAATAGTTATACATACACTTACATACAATACATAAAATAAATACATAAATACATATACAAATATATATCCATAGCACACATATACATCATAAATATTAGTAACTATGTAGAAAAGAAGGGATCAGAAAAATAGAATAAAACGAGAAATAAAAATAAACGTAAATACGACAGCTTTACAAAATTACACAAGAGATAGATAATAATTTTTTAATAACAATTTAAAAGCGTTCAAATTTTGAGCACATCTGACCTTTGTGGGCAGATAGTTCCATAATTGAACCGCACGAACTGCAAACGAATTGTGAAAGAATTTTGATTTGTGAGCCGGAATCAGAAGTAAAAGGTTAGTAGAGGAGCGTAGATTACTCGAGCTCAAGTATTTGAATTTCTCTCGAAGATAGCTTGGAGCTTTTGGATCAAACAACACACAGTACAGAAGATGAAGGATATGGGAGTTTCGCCTCAGTCGGATAGGGAGCCATTTCAGTCTCTTACGGAAGTCGGAGACGTGATCAAATTTATATAATAATTTATATATATATATATATATATATATATATATATATATATATATATATATATATATATATATATATATAATTTATATATAATTTATATAAATAGTAATATATAAACGTTCGGTATGTTCTTGTTTAAAATGCTTTATTATATCCTATAATATGAAAGAATGAATGAAAGAAGATTTCTTAATACATATGTTAATAACTAGCTGTGAACCATTGCTCCGCTCCTTAAGTAACATATAAAATTTGTCAATTGGTCTAAGCATGATGATAATATAATATAGACTATAACCTTCCTCGATAAATGGGCTATCTAAAACCGAAAGAATTTTTACTGAGATTAGCCTTCAAATAAACAAACAAATTAGTAGATATAAATTAGATTTAATTCAAAAAAACAATTATTTCAGGATTATGTAACATCTCGAATAAACTATAACAATATTTTGACAACGGAAAATGTTTTGAGCTAAAATATGTTTTCAGCTACCTAATTGGAACATTCAATTTTAATTGGTACATTCTTTTAACAGGGTATTATTCCTGTCACTGTTTATAGTTAACAAACGAAATAATTGAATAGATACATACTATAGGTATAATTTTAAGCTTTGACCGAACATTGTAGTCCTATTTTTTCTTCTTTTCCACAGAAGAATTTTCGTTTACTTCTTTGTATTCAGTAGGTACTAGCTAGAAGGCACGTCATACCCAGAATAAGTCAAATGTGTCGTTATCCTGTTATTATCTATCCACTAAATTACATACAGATACGATCAGCTGTTTTTGCGTGAAAGTGTAACAAAAATCAATACAAGCTAAATAAATTTCCAGTTTATAATATGTACGAATGAGATTGTTAACATAGATAAAGAGAATTGAAACCTTATAAAAAATACTCTTTGACTTTCAATACAATGTTACTCTATTAAAAAAAATACGTGTGGCACTCGAGGACTGCCGCGGTAAAGCATAGCATGCCTTCAAGCCACATCTCCGAGCCCGTCGGAGTGGGGAGCGTGAGGTTTTTTCGTTACGGAATTTCTCGATTCGGTCCCCGCGCTCAAGGCCCGCGATAGAAGCTATGCAATAGCTTAAAAAACAAACCCAAACAATATACTTCACAATATACCAAATACTTCTTTTTTTAAGTCGGTTAAAAGAAAGAATGCAATTACTTTACTGACAGTAAATACACGATATTATGAAACCTCTACAATGGATGTTCAAAGGAATTTGAATAAAACGACATATGACATGACTTCGCAGAAAACTCATCACATTTTTGTGGGATACATTTCACATTGGAATAAAAATGTCATGTACTTAATAAAGAAGAAAGGTTAAAAAATTAAGGACTGAATCTTAACTTATAATTTAAATATGAGTAACAGATTTTATCAAGGACATTATTTGCCGGCGGAATCACGGCGCGGTTGGCCGAGAGGCTAGGCGTTGCCCTGGTAAGGCAAATAGACGCGGGTTCGAATCCGAAATGATGAATTTCGCTTGAATTAGATTAATAACAGCTGGTGGTTCCACATGATTCTCTAAAATTATAAAAAAAATGAATTGTCGTTATTAATATAATTAAGTAATAAATACGATAAAAATATTTTCAGTCAAATGAATGAAACAAATAATGAAGGACCTTTTTGTTATTAATTGTTCGATAGCTATTTATGAAAAAGCTTAACTTTTTGAATCATTTTAAAATATCAATATCTATATATATATATATAAAACTCAAAGGTGACTGATATAGTAATCTATCAACGCACAGCCCAAACCACTGGACGTATCGTGCTGAAATTTGGCATGCAGGTAGATGTTAAGACGTAGGCATCCGCTAAGAAAGGATTTCCCGAAATTCTTGCGGGAACGGGGAAAACGGGGATGCACGTACAAAGTCGTGGGCGAAAGCTAGTTTATCATAAAAGTTAAGTGAAAATCCGAAAGGATTGAACGGAAATCTCTGACGACTAATAAATATTTGTACTTTACTCGAAGCGCGTCAAAGCGGAATCTTTTGTAAAATAAATAAATTGTGAATTTATTCACACTTAAAAATAAGCGAAATAACAATGCCAAACAAGATATAAATATCAAATAAACACTTCCAAACAATGTAAATCAAAGCTTTTTTAAAACGATATCAAAGATAAATTAGCCCAAAACAATATATTATTTGGAAGATAATATCAAACAATATGATACAGACATTTTGGACAAAGGAATGTTATTTTTACATTTCAAATATAGGTTACCCTTGGGGACGGGAATTTTTGTAAAAGGTTTATTGACCTTATCCTGAAGGTAATGTACCTATAGAGTAGGTTATTTTTTAGGATATATTTTAGTGTTGTACTTAACGAAAAGTGACTGAGAGATTGGGGGTATTTCTGTGCAAATTCGATTTGGAATTCAAAGGTAAAATAAAAAACGGTTGATATATCTTGATATATTATTACTTAATAGTTTGTTTGAGAAATTAATAATCATAAATACATCAAATATATCACGGCAAATTACACATATGCTATTTAACACCAAGCAATACTTGCACTGTTTTGTTTCCCACACACCGACAAAAATTGAGACGATTTGACAAAATTTCAAAGAAAAAAATTTCATTAAAAGATTTCAAAAATACTTTCAGCAGTAGAAACCTACATTTTCCTGAATTATTATAGGTGCGGAGTTGGGAGAAAGGCTACTTTTCTAGCATACATTTTTAAACACACTTTCCTAGAAATACACGTAAATTGACATTCTTTATAACTTTAATACGCTGCCATATGCACAATGCATATATTCTTTTAAATTATACAGCAATTTGAAGATGCTAAGGACGAGTTCTCATAAAATATTGTCTCACATGACATTCTAAGATGAGCTTTTGTCTTACTCTGAGTAAAATACGTGATAATATTCAGAAAGCTGTACTTTATAAGGGTATACGTCGACTATTCTTAATATGCGAAATGCATGCAACGAACATCTGTCTGCAAATATAATATCATTTCAATTCCGTTTTTGAATGATTTATTTCTTAGTAGTTTGTCGCATTTAATAAAATATAACTTTTGTTTGCAATTTTTTTAATTCAAGTAACTAGGTCGCTAATTTTATACTATACCAGATTGATTTACATATAATATTATCTGTATTTTAGCCATGGTTATAAAATAAGAATACCAACTTAAATGCATATCAACCTTGCGGCATGAAATTACGATGAATACAAATTATCCATTATTTATTTAGCTTAGACCGTATATAATACCTCTTATAGCAGCGACACATAAGACGAAGAAGTATAATTTTAAAATCCATATCTATATATTTCGAACTGAAAACTTTATATCTATTTACCACAACGATGTTTCTAAAGAAAAATATCATTGCATACCAATGCTAATGTAACCCAACCTTTACAAGCCTGTGTAAGAGAGATAAAGTAGAGTACACGAGAGGAAAAATGAATTTCACAACATCACACCTCTTGAGAAAACATTTCATACGATTGGTACGTAAATAGATTAAGTTTTTATTTGTATGTAGCTTGCTGTAATACATTTTCTACATACTGCTGCTGCTGCATCTATATTTTGCGTAGTATTATAGTATCTGTTTACTTTTTAAGTTAAGGTAGTGTAAGTTTTTGTAGGCAATAAAGCTTTTTTCTTTCTTTAATATTTAAGTGTATGTAACATTTAAACTACGTTACAGTATTTATGAAGTCGTCCTTTACTCATTAGTTAAAAGCTGATGAAACACGAATTCATGTTATGGTACGGGAGCCAGGAACAGATTTTATGACCAAGTTCCTCTCAAGCGGTAATTAGTAAAATGCATCAAAGTATAGTATTATGAAGCCTCGTGAACGTCAGCTGGAGCTCGGTTGGGGGGAAGAGCGGTTGTCAGCCTCCCGTATCAGCTGACGGTTTTTCCACCAAGATACAGCCAGCTGACCTATATATTTATCCACAGTTACATATAAGCTATCATCAGGTAAATTTTTGTTTGAGAGGAAATCACGGAAAATAAATTTTTTTCTTTCATGTTCGAGACACCAGCTGACGTATAATACACCATGTTGTAACCAGCTGATTATTTTTTTTTCGTTGAGATATTGGGTTAGCTACAATTTGACAAATTTTTAGCTGAGAGGAAATGAATGAATGAATGTATTTTTTTTCCTACGTGCGTGGGAGGCTACAACCGCTCACCCCCCCAACCGAGCGCCAGCTGACGTTCACGAGGCTTTATAATACTATACTCTGAGGCGTCTGACGAATTATCTCTTGAGAGGAAATAATTAACCAAATTTGCACCTGGCTCCCGTACCAATATATTTTGAAGTGAAACTTCTTTAGGCGCGTTGAGAGTAAAATTTCAAGGTCGCGTCATGGCAATACCACAGTATTACAATATTATTTCCTACAGTAAGGAATCACCTTTGATATCGCGCCATGCCGCCGCCAGCGTAGGTACTTACGCTGCCACACGAAAATACGCTAGGGTTGCAACAAATGGGAAATAAAACAATTGTGATTATTAATATTATGATGAAATCATTTATTCATATGTACATTCAAAATAATTGCGATTATTAAATCTGATGTAATTATTTGTTCATAAATATATAATTACAGATATTGCACTGCTAAATATTATTTACGTAGACACTATTTTTGGATGTTCTTAATTGTATATTATAACATTTAACTAAGTAATGCATTCGCATTGGGATGTACAACATATACATAGGTTTGATTTTAATTCAACAGATACAATTAATACAATCTTTCTGAAATATTGTTTCCTTCTGGGATTTCAATGTAGATTTACATCCGTAAACGAAACAGTGTGTGCGCGCCATAATAGAATATGTAAGTACCTATTCTTCTTATATATAAAAATGAATCGCAAAATGTGTTGGTAAGCGCATAACTCGAGAACGGCTGAACCGATTTCGATAATTCTTTTTTTATTATATTCCTTGAAGTACGAGGATGGTTCTTATGTAGAGAAAACGTAAACATGTACCACGGGCGAAGCCGGGGCGGACCGCTAGTGTATAATAAAATTATTACACAAAAAATACGACTGCGTCGTCCTTTCGCGCTAGGTAAAGCAAACTAAGCGTGTTTGCCTTACGCGGCCCGCGTCGCCCGACCCCACTACTCGCACTACTGTAGGAAATATGGTAATACTGTGGCAATACCGTCAAGTCATGGAGTAAGGCAACGTTTTGTTATTAGAATCTTGCCAAAGAAGTTTCAATCCTGACACATGTGCTCGGTACGCTCGGTGTTTTTTTGATCTTACCATTATTTTTATTTTAGCATACACTGTAAGCAAACAAATGTTGTTTTAAAGATATCACTGTATTTTACGATCTAACGAAGCTTATAAATCTGTAAATAAGTACTTTTATCCCAGTACATTTTTCTACAAGTTGTTGCTACTTCAATATTAAGATTGTGAGATACATCTTGCAGTTGTCGAGAAAGTTCTAGAAACTTCTGTCTTTATCTTTACCGATTCTTGGGACAGATTAATAAATCCTAACTGTATTTGAGTGCTTTCTGAGCACTTTACTAGTTTTTGTTATGACGGAAAGTTTTTCAATGTTGGTAGCATGATTGAGTACTGTTGTAGGATAATGTTAATGTAAAAGATTACTGCTTCACGCAAACTAAGAAAATTAGAACTTGAAAAAGAAAATTATATGCTTATCAAAAGAAACTGTTTGTTTATAAGTTGAGGATTATAATATTACTAGCTTACCGCCCGCGGCTTCGCCCGCTTTGACTTAAACCTAATAAATTATATGCTAAAACCTTCCTCTTAAATCACTCTATCTTTAAAAAAAAACCGCATCAAAATCCGTTAGTAGTTTGAAAGATTTAAGCATACAAAGGGACATAGGGACAGAGAAAGTGACTTTGTTTTATACTATGTAGTTATGATAGCTTAGAGATGATAGTGATGCTAAGAGCCGACAATTAATTTATTTCCGTAGTAGGTGGGTGTAAATTGTAATTAATTCATGAAGTGAAACTTCTAGGCGTGTTGATAGTAAAATTTCCAGGTCACATCAAGGCAATACAGTCACGTCATGGAGTAAGGCGACGATTTTGGTATATTAAAATCTTGCGAAAGAAGTTTCACTTCTGACACGTGTGCTCTGCACACGAGCTCTTTTCTACAATTGGTCTTATTTTCTTGTTTGTATTATAGGTATTAAGTTTTTATGTACTTATTTAGATTTAGGACTTACATTATCTTTTTAGGAAAGACAAAACGAAACTTTAAAAGTAGTTTTCACGGAATAGAAATTATGAAATAGATATTTATCAAATCTGTTTTGCATGCTTTAGAATTTTAGATAATCCTTGTTTTGCTAATTGCTAAATGCATAGTTTAGCTGTTATAAATGCATTAATATTAGTTTAGATTGTAGCGGTTTTAAGTACATTAGTATTACAACAACTTTTGTGTTATTTTGTAGCTACTATAAAGTTTTAAGTACCTTATGCGGCTATCTGCTATATTTCACTGAACAGTTTTCTTTGAGAAATTACCTTTTTCGAAAAGGACCTTGTGGTAAATATCTTTTATATTTGACCGATATAATTGTTTTACATATGGATTTGAAATCACGAAATCTGGTTTATGGACTGGTATATGACCTGCCTTCAGTTTTAACTCATTTTGTTATTGCACGCCTCATAAGCGAAGCGTTGAGGTGGGTACTACTGTCACTTCGCGCAAAACATCTGATTTTTCAAACTTAAAATGTCTTTATGTATCATACATTGCACTTGTAAGATAATACATACACACACATATTAAGAAAAAACACTATTTTTAACGTTCATGATATTTTTGATGTCATTTTTGTTATTTAAACTAGTTAAAAAACAGTTTAAAAAAGTTCTGTCTTGGACGTCCGTGTGTCTGTATGTGCGGATCCTTTTTCTTGTTAACACGATAGCGACCGAAATACTTTACTAATCGAGTCTTTTTTTTCTCTTACGCTTGAGTATGCTCAGGAATAGAACCCTTTCATTTTTCAGGGTCTGATTCGATGTGGTTTAATTGTTATTAAATAAACAAAAATAATAATTAATAAATATTTATTAAAAAAAAATTATGAGGCGTGCACTTTTGGATTTTCCAAATTATTTATATTTAATATTTATAATAAATTAACAATGTAATTGTAGACATTATTACTCAAATATTACACTTTAAACTTAATTAAAAATGTAATATATATAACATATATTTCACATTTTGTCGATTAATTATCTCTCCAAAGAGGATGTTAATAGACTGTAATTTTATATATTAAAACGCTAGCTAGAACCCGCGGTTTTTCCCGTATTGCTCCGCTCCTGTTGGTCATGATGATAATAAAATAGCCTTCCTCTAGGCTATCTAACACCGAGTGAATTTTTCAAATCGGACCAGTAGCACAGCCAGTAATTGTGATAAATTAATTCCTTCATTATGAAGCGATGACATTCTATATAAAGCAAAAGTTTTACTTTTTACGATGTTTGCTAACAAGTTGAACATTCTCTTGTTGACAATGATGAGAACAATTTCAAAGTCGTATTATACTGCAATATTTAATTAAAACACATTTAAATCTATACATAAAATATTATAAAGCTGAACAGTATGTTCTTTTGTTTGTTTGAACGCGCTAATCTCAGGAATAACTGGTCCATTTGAAAAATTATTTCGATGTTAGATAGCCCATTTATCGTGGAAGGTTATAGGCTATTATATTATCATCACGCTAAAACCAACCGGAGCGGAGCACTGCGGGTGAAACCGCAGGGTGCAGCTAGTTTAAAATAAATCTTCTCCTTGAGCTACCAGACAGCATAAATAAATCCTACAGTAACAGAATCAAAAGAAATTCCTTAGGTTTATCTAAATAACGCACAGTTAGTACCAAACAGTAATCCGTACAAATCTTTCGAGTCAATGGTCATAGTTAATCATCACCTCAGTTAGTGAGCCGTAAAAACGAATATGCGTAGAATCCAAATATTTATGTATGCTTGTTAAAAATAGTATTTTATTGCGCTACGTATCGTTTGATGTGTTTTAGACTGAGAGCTGATATTTTTGTGATACTTGGAAAAGAGGACTGGGTGATTTTTTTCGGTCGGCTTCTATTGTTTGTTAACCTGTCAATTAAGTCAAATAGTCTATCAGCATTTAGTTGGTAAACATTTATAGACTGGGGTAGAAGCCTTTAAAAATAATGAAAAGATAAAAAAAATCGCAGTCGGATGAAACCCATTAGAAAAGGAGGGGAATATGATGAAAATAAAAGGAAAAATAAATTACGGTCAATCCGAGTTCGGGAAGTGGGAGGGGGGAGCTTTTAAGAGAAAAAAATGGTTTCTCTCGATTTCCGATAAAACTACAAGTCCTACAGAAAAAAGTTCAATGGCAAAGTTGTAGGTAATTAAAAGTTCTACAACTTTTGTATTCACAATTTTTTCAATTTGAAAAATTCATAAAACCAAGTTTTTGGTCTTTTATTTTTATCTACTTCAAAATTAATTTTTTTTCTACGAAATTTGGTGGAAACTTACTTTATTATGTCCCAAATACACTGTAATTTATTTGATTGAAAATATTTATTTTTTCGCCTTATTTTGAATTAATACCAAAAAAACAACCTTATTTTCAATTGAAAAGTCACCCGTCAAAATATCAGCTTTTTTCAAAAACTTGGGGTGCCTTTTATTCATTGAAATCTCTACTTTCATATGGTGTAAAAAAAATAAACACCACTATAGTAAATGTTCTCAGGAAATGCATACAAACAGTGTAATAATGAGCTTTTACTAAATCAGGCACACTTCTCGAACTCTATATCTTCTCTTGTATCGTCTTTTCGGTAATATTTCAAAAGAAAAATAATTATCTGTTCTAAGTTTAATATTTTACAGCATATTCAAAAGCAAAATGATGTCGATAAAAACATTTCAGGTAGTTCCAGAAGTGTGCCTGATTTAGTAAAAGCTAATTTTCACACTGTTTGTATGCATTTCCTGAGAACATTTACTATGGTGGTGTTTATTTTTTTACACCATATGAAAGTAGAGATTTCAATGAATAAAAGGCACCCCAAGTTTTTGAAAAAAGCTGATATTTTTACGGGTGACTTTTCGATTGAAAATTAGGTTGTTTTTTTGGTATTAATTCAAAATAAGGCGAAAAAATAAATATTTTCAATCAAATAAATTACAGTGTATTTGGGACATAATAAAGTAAGTTTCCACCAAATTTCGTAGAAAAAAAATTAATTTTGAAGTAGATAAAAATAAAAGACCAAAAACTTGGTTTTTTGAATTTTTCACCTAAATTTTGAGGTTATGTGAAAAAATTGTAAATACAAAAGTTGTAGAACTTTTAATTACCTACAACTTTGCCATTGAACTTTTTTCTATAGGACTTGTAGTTTTGTCGGAAATCGAGCGAAACCATTTTTTTCTCTTAAAAGCTCCCCCCTCCCGCTTCCCGAACTCGGATTGACCGTAATTTATTTTTCCTTACATTTTTATCATATTCCCCTCCTTTTCTAATGGGTTTCATCCGACTGCGATTTTTTTTTGTTTCAAAAATTATCTAGTCTAGTCTATTACTGTCTTAACACAAAAAAACTTTAGACAGGGTTTAACATTAGGCGCGGGTTCTCTAATCTTGTTTTATCGTATTTCACATAGACAATTATTAAAGTGACAGATACCTGGTTTAATTGTTTAAAGTAAGTCTGTGTTTAAATTGTTTTGTTGTAAGACCATTAAATATTATGTGCAAATTATGTATTCGTAATATTTGTCATTGCCGTAAAGAAACAATCATTGTACGTGGATGTCCAAATCTATTTATTTTTTATTAAATTAGAAAAGGAAGAAATTTTACCAATGCATTATAGCAAATAATGCAATATGCATGTTAAAGAATAACTGTTAATTTTGAAACTACACAAGCTTGCAAAAGTCACTTTCCTTTGAACATTTCCCATTTCATACGAAACCTTCAAAAATATCAGAAAGAATAGGCCATCTGATGTCCGATGGCCTATTCTTTATAAAAGATGACAGTTCATGATTTCCTTCATCATCATATGTCAATTTGACATGGGTAAGATACGTACAAAGATCTTTTGGCACTCGGATCACACTGTTAGAGGGGCATGTGTGTGAAATAATGTTTGAAAAATCTTTGTTTCAGGGAATATACGAAGGATATCTTTTTAATTTTAAGGAATAATCTATTTTTTCTAATTTAGTGTAGCGCCTGTAAGTTATTTATTTAAATAGGTAGTTTGAGTTGAATGGTATATGTCAAATCATTGTAATTAGAGAAACTGCATTACCAAATAAATAAAAAAACACTCGGCGATCTACCATCAAAATTTGATGGTAGATCGTCGAGTGTTTTTTTACATCATTTAATGATGTTTTACAAGATGACGATATTTCATCCGAATTTCGTCACGTGACAAAAGGTTTGTTTAGCACCAATGATATTATATGTAAAAAGGTGTAGATAGGTTATTAGCGCTCCGGGGAAGGTATCCAATTAGCCCCATTTTACTTTGTCTTTTTCATGCTCACGATAGTTTGAATCATGCCGTCTTACTCTGACGTCTAATCGTGTGTGCGTTATTGTGCCGTTTTTGACGACCGAATGTTGTGTTGGTAACCTATCTACTTACACCTTTTTACTTATATTATTGTTTAAGCACTATAAATATTCAACCATCTCTTGGTCTATTCGACATTTTATTTTATTCTTGGAGCTTTTAAATATAGGCGAATGAGAGGATAGTTTAAACAATGTTAACTGATTTATATTTGAAGTTTTTTCCACCGTTGAAGTATTTATTCTCATTGCGTTTTATAGTACTGTGAAAATTATATAATCGTTAATCTTTTAAGTGTTTTCTTTGTAAATAACAAGTTGGAGTGATGTCGATTGGTAAATGAATCACTGAAGTATTCCAGTTGATTTATTATTTCAGTAGTCAGATTTAAGTTTAGGAATTCAAGTATTTGTAGTATGGCAATTATGTAAATGTAGCTCAAGCTTAAAAAGTCAAAGTTTACATTTTATTGGTTTCTTTCAAAATGTGAGGTTGTAGGTAACGCTGAAACAAGAAAAAATATATTTTATCAATCATGAAAATAAAAAGTAACAAACAAATATATGGTTAGGGAGCCAGGTGCAAATTTGGTTAACTATTTCCTCTCAAGAGATAATTCGTCAGACGCATGAGAGTATAGTATTATAAAGCCTCGTGAACGTCAGCTGGCGCTCGGTTGGGGGGGTGAGCGGTTGTAGCCTCCCACGCACATAGGAAAAAAAATACATTCATTCATTCATTTCCTCTCAGCTAAAAATTTGTCAAATTGTAGCTAACCCAATATCTCAACGAAAAAAAATAGTCAGCTGGTTACAACATGGTGTATTATACGTCAGCTGGTGTCTCGAACATAAAAGTTAAATTTAAAGAAAAATTTATTTTCCGTTATTTCCTCTCAAACAAAAATTTACCTGATGATAGCTTATATGTAACTGTGGATAAATATATATGTCAGCTGGCTGTATCTTGGTGAAAAAACCCTCAGCTGATACGGGAGGCTACAACCGCTCTTCCCCCCAACCGAGCTCCAGCTGACGTTCACGAGGCTTCATAATACTATACTTTGATGCATTTTACTAATTACCGCTTGAGAGGAACTTGGTCATAAAATCTGCTGCTGGCTCCCGGACAATATGACTAACTTATTTTATGACAACTGAATTTGAAAACCTTATAGAGACCCAAGCAGCGTTATTATTTGAGGCGCTGAATTATAAAACTCAAACATTTATTCATTCAACTTGCCTTGCTTTAAAAGCGCTTTTGAATCGACGATATACCTACGTAGACGTATTTAACATTTACCACCGGTTCTGAAAGTCCTCTAAATGAACGGCGTGATTGTAACAAGACTAGGCTATTAATTGAAAGACTGATTAAGGTAATTGGCCTATACATTGAAATCTATTCAGGCTAATATTGTTTACTAGTATCTAATAGAAATGTACTTAAAAACATACATGCCTTGAGAATATCGATTGATATTCTAAAAATAAACAGGTAAAAATAAAAACATGGCAGAGAAAGTAACTTTGATCTAGATAATATAAATTCGATATCATACAAGTTTCCTCGTGTCGAAATTTTGTTTTGTGATTTTGTAAAAGGAAATGATATTTTCAGCCAGACTATAGTATAGATTACATATATCAAAAGAAATTGATATAAACGCTCTTAAAAGTAACGTTTATGGAATATTCCGGAATGTTCCTTAGCATTGCTATGTCAAATTTGACGTAAAAACAATTATGTGGGTGCGGTTT
The DNA here is from genome assembly GCF_061535395.1 of Colias eurytheme. Classification (NCBI taxonomy): domain Eukaryota; kingdom Metazoa; phylum Arthropoda; class Insecta; order Lepidoptera; family Pieridae; genus Colias; species Colias eurytheme. The sequence continues at coordinate 4,664,061 of NC_143006.1, forward strand.
CTAACCTTAACAAGATGGTGGAAGGTTCCCAATTTGTAACTAAATTAGGTATGTAATTATTGTTTTATAATCACACATTAAAACAACTGAAAACAGTGCAGTGTATGGCTTTATTTTATGTTCTTTATTGGAGTTTGACTAAATCACTAATTATTATTAAATACTAAATTATTTACATAACAATTAAGTATGAGAAATCTATATTAATATGATGCTGATGAGTTTGTTCGTTTGCTTGAATGCGCTAATCTCAGGAACCACGGGACCGATATGAAAAAAATATTTCACTGTTACATAGTCCGTTTATCGAGAAAGGCTAGGGTATATACCCTAATAATAATTATATAATTATCGCCACGTTAAGATCGATTATAGGAGCGGAACAATGCGGGTAAAACCGCGGACACAGCTAGTAAATAATCACTACATAGTATAAAACAAAGTCGCTTTCCCTGTCCCTATGTCCCTATGTCCCTATGTCCCTTTGTACGCTTAAATCTTTGAAACTACGCAACGGATTTTGATGCGGTTTTTTTTAATAGATAGAGTGATTCAAGAGGAAGGTTTATATGTATAATAACATCCATTAAATAGTGGAGAAGTACTGTTATTTTTGAGGTTTCTAATGTGATGTCGTAAAAAATTACATTTTTTCCGCTTACATTGCAAACGCAGGCTGAACCCTACGAGTTTTATCAAAATAATGTACTAAGTATTATACACATTGAAAAGGTCTACAGAAAAGTCCGCGATGGTATATGTCTATCTCTTATGGCTAACACACAATAACTTTTTTTTGTCATTTACTTTTTACGACAAATAATGGCTAATTTTCGATGCGATTTTAACCAATACAGCATTAATCCTTAACCAATTAAATACCTTGAATACATTGTACATTTAATATAGATCTATATAGCCCTGTACACCGTATGATTTAAGTGAATATTTTCGAAGATATTACAGATTTAAAAATTGCGGTACCGGCCGGCCGCCCGGCTATATATTTTATACCCGTATAAGAAGCCGGAGCGGGCCGCTATGTTTTTATATACAACGTTCACAGTTTTTCTGTTGTGTGTTTAGTATCAGCATTGCACCCGTGCGAAGCCGGGGCGGGTCGCTAGTGCTTAATAAAACATGACTTTGTAGATAAAATCAAGGCATTTAATTGTAATTTAAATTACATTAAATAACATTTATCACAGAAACAATTTACATAAATGCTTAACCAGTTGACTTATTTTGTTTGTATAGGTACCCGATGTATTCAACAAGCAAAGCTACTTTCATACATATTAATTTTATTTATTATTTATTGTACATAATATATACCAAGACAGAAATACTAGACAATAATTTGATACAATCAAAATATGACGCACATACGTACAAAAAGGCGGCCTTATTGCTCAAAAGCAATCCCTTCCAGGCAACCCTGATTGGTAAGAAATGTTGATCGTGTACGTGAAGACGCAAATTCAATATAAAAACATATAAAATAAGTATAATAAATTCGAAAATCTGTCTGTTATTCACCGTTAAATTACAGTATCGATTTCAATAAAATTTCTTACAAAAAATGTTACAAACAAATCGAAAAAAACTACTCTTCTCAACAGTAACCTTTTCTTTAAACCATTAGTCGAGTAAAATCGTGGAACATAACTAGTTAAAATAAACAGGTTTTTATTTCACGTAATGACCTCTTTTGTTGGTGGTTTTAAGAATTTCTCGAAAAATGTGGCCTTCATTTGAGTAGGGGTTGCCATGGTTGAAATCGGTTTGGCCTTATACATTTTTAGGCGGTTTTCCCATTAATATGGATTGTTTATTTTCACTATTAATGATGGATTTGAAAGAAAAGTATTTATATGAATTCGTTCATTTGGATTCTTTTTATTAAATGCTTTTAGAACGGGGCTAATATTAAAAATACGAAATACACATTTTGTAGTCGCGATGTTTTATCAGTGTAATTTTGAGCTTTCATGCAATTTTGTTAAATAATACATTTTTGTAACATAATCTATACTAATATTATAAAGCTGAAGAGTTTGTTTGTTTGTTTGTTTGAACGCGCTAATCTCGGGAACTACTGGTCCGATTTGAAAAATTCTTTCGGTGTTAGATAGCCCATTTATCGAGGAAGGTTATAGGCTATATATCAATATCATCGCGCTACGACCAACAGGGGTGGGGCCACGGGGGTGAAACCGCGCGGAGCAGCTAGTAATATATAAAAGCACGTAAAATCAGAAAAAGATATATCTCATAACAGACGTTCTATGTTCCCCTATGTTCGACTTTCAATGTTTTTTTTTAAATTCTGTCTCTGTGTATTTAGGTATAGCTATAGGTATAGCTTTAAATTTTTTTGTAGTATGATTACAGGCAGTGGTATCATTTAAACATTAAGTTTTAAAGTTTTACACTAGGCATATACAAGAAGAACCGTTACTTCGACTCCGTGAAAGTTCGAAAATGTTAATACTTGGAGAATTTTGAAATCGCGAACCAACAAGAACTAAAGAATCTTTAACAAAAAAGGTTTTAATCTTAAATTTGTATCGATGGAACTTCGTCCGTTGTAGAACTAATTTGTCTTTGAACTTTTGTTTCTTGTGATTGTTTCTTTGTGTTTTTGGTGGACTTGTTTAATTGTAATTGGTTTTTGTTTATTGTGTTTTATTAAATTAATGTAACAATTATCTTTAAATTAACCTAGTAATACTTTGAATTATGTTTAAAGTACATTATAATGAAGTATAATAATTATCTTTATGACGTGAACAAATTAAAGTAAGATAATTTAGGAATAACTAACAAGTAATTTTGCAGGTATACCTACATATTATTTTCGATACTTTGTGTGACGGTGAAGATGCGTTTTATATTATATTTAGCTGAAAATTGATATGTAGGTAGACTATAGTCTCAAAAATTATTGATGTTTTTATACTACGCGACCAAAACCATCATCTTGCTATTAAGATGTTACTCATTTAAATGTCTACATTATGTAAAACATTTATTATAGCATAGCCGAGAAACATAATGTAGGAATGTAAAACATAATTTAAGAATCTGTATGTAAAATATAATTGACCGCCTCCTTGGTACAGTGGTTGACGCGTGAGCGTAGAACCGAGGGGTCCTGGGTTCGATTCCCGGTGGAGGCGAAGAAAAAAAAAATGTCTCGGTCTGGCAGGACACAGATGGCTGATCAACTACTTGTCTCTAAAGAAAATCGATCATTGAAACAGATGTATGTATAATGCATCTGCCCATTACCCCACTTGGGATATGGGACTTCACTTACTATGTAAAATATAATGCTATTCTTCTATTCGGCTATTCTTCTTACTAATGACACAAAAAGTTTCCTAACAAAGGCTACACACGGCTCTCATTAGCGAAATCCCCGAGTTTTAAAGTCGTTCAAACTTCTGCAATATCCCTGCGAAAAAACCAAAACAAAACGCTTTATTTGACATTTTAAATGTTCAAGATGGCGGAATTAACGCTTAGCTTAGCTTATTTATTTATTTATTTCATTAGAAATACCAACGTTTGTTTACATTGAAGCATTAACTATTAACTTAGACTTAAATGTTTTAGTAAATGTAACAAACAATTACAGGTATTTACAACATGCAAAATATACATTACACAAACCAACCATTAATTTTATATACTACAAACAACAAAAAAAAAAAAAAACCAAAAACATTATAAGCAGCTTAGCGTGAATTAAGGATATCTTTGAATATTTTTTACTACTAGGTACGTACTTTCTATAGTATTAATATTATAAAGAAGAAGATTTTGTTTATTGTTGGTTGCGAACTCTGGAACTGCGTTTTCGTACAGAAAAACAATTTGGCATAGTCCATGTATGAAGGAATGCTACATATTATTTTAAGCATGGCCAAGAGGAGTGGAACATCAATGAGCAATGTTCAAGTATGGCATAAAATTTTTCCTTTTTGTAGATGAAGATGCGTGAGTCAGTTTTGTCTCTTGATAAAGTCTTACCTTAATATAATTATATTATAGGAAATATTATATTTATAATATGTCACAGATCGATTTTTTATCGATGACGCGAAATTTTGTGGGTCATTTGTAACCACAGATTGTAGATGGCGGTTCTACAGGAGTCTTAGTACGCATTGACAAAAAGAAAAATGATGGTCCGAACGCTGATACCGGATGCGTTAAGATACTGTAATATAAAATATAACAGTATCTTAAGATAAAATATTATAGTATCTTCACCGTGTGTGACGCGCTATTAGTGTCTATTAATTATTGCCTCATGGGATAACGGAATTGCCTTACGGAAATTAATCTTTTATCGTCCTTTTTTATCTTTATTCTTAAACGATTAATATTTTGAACGTTTAAGAAAACAATAATAAATTCCAACCATATTCATACTAAGTATTAAAAGTACTTAGAGGAAAGTTCGTACACAGGTATATGACTATATTAATAAATAAATAAATATGATCATAACCACGCAAACGTTCGAAAATTTTAATTAATAATAATCAGAAGTATTATGAAGGTAATTTAATTATAGGTAATTAAATTGCATGATTATCTTTTGTGTTTACGATATATTGCGCAGTAAATTTAACTGACATCCGTTTGAAATTCACTGCAAAATGTAAAGAATTTTTTTTTATTTCTGTTCATATTTTACTCATAAATATATTTACAGATACAATATAAGTAATCTACTGTCTTTCTAATGGTAGTTTTACGGTTCCGTATTTTTTAATGAATTGCTTATTTTCTTGATAGGGTTTCAGTTCAATTATTTTTTTTTAACTTTGTATGCAAAAACCTTATTGCAGTTGTAGTGTATGTGAGTGATAGAGAGGGAATTATTACGTCGTCTCTTGCGCACGTGTAACGGTGACACAGCTCATACAGCCCAAATAGCTGCAGGCGATCGAAGTGAGAGGGCACGCGCGTCTTAGCCGCGAGCCGATAATAGGGAAGGACATACACCACAGCAGTGTAAACAAACATTAAAACGAGGAACTACATACACCTAATCTTAAGATCCTCTCAAATTTAACTTAGTAATTATTTAGTTAAATCCATATATTAACATTATAAATTACATATATATTACCGGTAATATTATAGACTAATAATAACTTAATCATCCAAGTTAGGAATTAAGTTTGGATCAGCTCAAGTAACAAGACTAATATAACACTTGAACATAAGCTTTTGGCGTAAACTATATTATTACTTATGATACGATTTCATATCGTATTATGTAGGTACCTATAAATATATATTTTTACAACTACCTACGTATTAAACTAGACCAAAATTTTAACATATACCTTTTTATTATCCTTGTAAACTTATACCAAGTGCTTTTGAATAATATGTAGTAAATTCTTTTTTATTTTTAACTTTTTCTTTATACCTACCTATCTTTAGTTGATTTTGAAAGTACATGAAAAAAAATCATTTTATGTTTAAATTAGGTACTAAAGTTTTTTGCATAGGCCTAAATTACGGTGTTGTTTAAATTTTATCGTATATTCTGACCTTGTATAAATAACAATAATATTTATGCAGCCTACATGCCTTCTTATATTTGCCGCATACCATCTAAATATGTTTTTAATCACGCGATTATGAAACTATGTAAGGAATTCGGTCTCAATACATTTTATAGACTACGCTTAAATTTCGATAGAATTAAAAGAATCATTTTAAAAGGCTTAATTAATTTTTTCTATTCTTTATAAATTTATATTTATAAATTTATAGGCTTAATTATTTAGAATTCAGTTTAGAATGGTCAAGAAATAAATTAATATACACTACGAATTGAGAAATTTTCGTAGTTTTTTTGTCCGAGAACACGAGTTCTGTTATCGAACATGTTTAGAAAAGTACAATGTAAAATGTACCTACTTTAGGTTACTCAATTTGATCCGATATCCGCAAATAAACAGATTAATATACCGAAAAAGGTTACCCGCTGAAGGGAGAGAAAGTATTAAATAATTAAGCTTCCAAAGACCACTCTATCCGAAGTATTTTACTGTCGTAAAACCTGCTTAAAGCCGGCTACTCACATACCTGCAGCAGGGGCAATATTGGAATTGCACCCTTAATTGGCTCCTAAATTGTTAATTTTTCAGGGGTAATTTAAATCGGCTACTCACCTACCTGCAGCAGGGGCAATTTCGAAATTGCACCCTTAATGGATCCTTAATTGTGATGTGTATAGGCAAGCAGGGGAAAATTAGTGAATAGCTGGAATTGCTCCGACCGCCGTGCAACCGAGTTTGTTCCAATATTGCCCCTGCGGCAAGTAAGTGAGTAGCCAGCTTAAACTTTATACTCCTTGTAGAATACGCGGTACTTAAAACCTAATGTATTATGGATTAAGGGAACGATTATGTTTGATAAATTCTATGTGTGTTTAAGCGACATTCGGGAATTGGGATTTAAGGGACTATCTATCCAATTTTACTTGAATATTTTATATGCTTTGGTTTGAGGAAATTTAAGTTTAATACTGTTTAATAATAGCTGTTGCATAACAAGTATCAACACATTTTTTGACGTGACAACGTCTTTTAAATCGTTAGAGCCGGTTGCACGCACGAAAAAACATGACTCATGCGGCGTTACCTCGCTCTGAGGCGTTCCATGTAAGGCTTGAAGTGCAAGCGAGAGCGCGGAACGAGCGACAAAGAAGCACAATCAGACGTTGTCACGTTCAACTATCGTCAGTAAACCGACTTTACAGACAACCAATTTTTTTCTAAAGGTCCCTACAGCGCTCTAGCTGGTAGGTACCTACTTATTTTCTATTTTGTTACACTCTTATGTTTTAAGATAAATTAGGATATTTTTTTAGGGCCGATTTTTCAAACCTTGGATAAAATTTACCCGTCCAATAAAGTATCCATTACACGATAATATTAAAATGCCACCTATAAACTGTCAAATATGGGCAATTAGAATACATTTCTAAAATGGTTAAAATGATAGTGTAATACGTTATTCGACGAATAAGTTTTAACTAAGGATTGAAAAATTAGCCCTTAATTTTAAAATTTCAATCGAATATAGCAATTAGTATTTATTTTATTAGTGTCATTGAAATATTAGTTGTAAACCGTATCTCAATAGAGCAATTGAGGCGCCAACTTAATTTACCATTTGATAAGTGACAAGTTACAGAAGTTATCACATACAGATAAAAAAACAGACAAATATTGTTTACTTTAAAATATAATATATCCGCAACCATAAGTGGTCGTTTAGCCGTAAGTCAAACAAATTTAGAACATTGCTGCACTAATTAGCGTATACATTAGGATTTACATCAGTAAATGCTAGTTTTGAGTATGCATAGTAATAGTTAAAACAGTAATTATTTTAATTCATTATAATCGCGAAATGAGAACAATATTTCAAATTATTTGACCAGACAGAGGATTTACTAAAACAAATATTATGTATTTATAACCACATTTTTTAGAAATTAAAGATTTTAACGGATTTTAAACGTGATTTATTCATTATATTAGTATCCCGACGTTTCGCATACTTCGCAGCGAGCGTGGTCAAGACACGAGGAGACACGCACGAAATCTTTAATATCTAAATGTAAATGTAAAAAATATAATAGTCACGTAAAATCAAACACAATAACATATTTTTTTAAGCTATTGCATAGCTTCTATCGCGGGCCTTGAGCGCGGGGACCGAATCCAGAAATTCCGAATAAAACCTCACGCTGCCCACTCCGACGGGCACGGAAGTGTGTCTTGAAGGCATGCTATGCAATAGCTTTACCGCGGCGCGCGGCAGTCCCCGAGTGCCACACGTCTTTTTAGGGTTCCGTAGCCAAAATGGCAAAAACGGAACCCTTATAGTTTCGTCATGTCCGTCTGTCCGTCTGTCCGTCTGTCCGTCTGTCACAGCCGATTTACTCGGAAACTATAAGTACTACAGTGATGAAATTTGATGGGAATATGTGTTGTATGAACCGCTACAAAAATATGACACTAAATAGTAAAAAAAAGAATTGGGGGTGGGGCCCCCCATACATGTAACTGAGGGATGAAATTTTTTTTTTCGATGTACATACCCGTGTGGGGTATCAATGGAAAGGTCTTTTAAAATGATATAAAGTTTTCTAAAAAACATTTTTCTTAAAGTGAACGGTTTTTGAGATATCAGCTCTCAAAGTCGTAAAAAGTATGTCCCCCCCCCCTCTATTTTTATAACTACGGGGTATAAAATTCTAAAAAAAATAGAGGTGATGCATGCTAATTAACTCTTTCAACGATTTTTGGTTTGATCAAAGTATCTCTTATAGTTTTTGAGATAGGTTGATTTAACTGTAATTTATTATATTTGCTGCTACGGAACCCTTTGTGCGCGAGCCCGACTCGCACTTGGCCGGTTTTTTTATTTAATTTATACAATAAATTGGTGGAATTGCTTTATTCGTAACTAAGTTTTATCCTTAGCAACACATTTGGCCCTTTTATTTATTAAGGTAAACCAATTTATTAATTTATGATAAAAACTTTTACGGTTGCTATTAAATAAACTGAACATCTAGCAACAAAATTATATGAATATGAAATGTAAATACAAATTCAAATCTAACCACGTGTTATAATTATTATTTTCTAGAAAAAATAGCAGGAAAAGTAATTACAATAAGAAAATATAGTCCAATCGAAAAGCTCCTTTGTTATTGTGACGTCGGTAAAATGTTCACACAATCTGTTGGTTGCCTGGAAGAGATAACTTGTTAGTAATAAGGCCGCCTTCTTTGCTGTATGTCAGTTCGTTATGTCGGCAGCGTAGTAAAGTGTTTAAAATAAAATTAAATAAATAAATAAAAGAACACCACACAAATCAAAGTACCTAAATTAACTTTATTAGAGTATATATGAACCGTCGATATTATAAATAGTGAGAAACTTACTACTCTACTCTACTAACGATACTCTGTATCAAAAACTGACTTTATCTTAAAGCAAGATGCCTTTCCTGGTACCAAAGATGAGTGATCAGCCTTATCTTAATGCTACACGATCCCTGGAGTGCGCTTAAAAAGTCAAGACAGGACTTATGAACAAAACTATTATTATTAAAGAGGAAAGATAGACTTTAAAACTATGTTACTTTGTAACAGAATCCCATCTTTAACGAATATTATAAAGAGAAGTCTTGTCGAATAATAGTTTGAGTTTATTTGTATTTTTATCGTGGGTCAAATAACGATACAATGTTTAGTTTATTTTTTGTTAAAAAGGAGTGTTTGAAGATCAAATGAAATAAAAAAATTGTCATAATATTATAATAATTATATGTTTAGCTTATTAGACGTGTATCTTTGTATACCCACAATTGTTTTAATACTGAATAGTATCATTACCAACGGAATATAATAAAGCATTCGCCTTACATACATTTGAATGGAAATTAAATATACTAGGAAAAGCCCAAATTGTGAAGCGAGATAAAGTGAGCCTTTGTTTTTTGAGCCAATTGGCTGTTAGGAAGATTGATTATCGTAATTAGCGGATAATTGAGCCCTTGTCAGAGGAAACGATGTCCTAATTAGCTCATGCATCTATAGATTAATTACGTATATTCATATTGGATTTTTTGGAGCTTCGTTGAAAGTAATCGAAAGAACGTCCACATTATCTTATCACTACATAGTATAAGTCGCTATCCCTATGTATGCTTAAATCTTTAAAATGGCGCAACGAATTTCTATTCAGTTTTTTTTAATTGATAGATTGATTCTCGAGGAAGGTTTAGTATATAATTTATTAGGACATAGCGGGCGAAACCACGGGCGGATTGCTTGTTAAGCATAAGATAACAAGGATGTTCTTTTGATTGACCTTACGTTGTTGTATTGTTTTCATGATGTGAATATGAAGAATATTCAGGCAATTAAATCGTGATTTTAACTAGTCTTTTTTGCCGTCTTGATGCTAAAACATTGTAGATAATGGACCTAATCTTACGTTATAGCAAAGATCGCCAAAGAGGTTTCAGCTCTGAAAAAAACATTCCAAGCTATATCTTACAGATGGCGCTACTATAAAACGTTGTGTGGGACAAGTGACGAGGAATAAATTCGTTCAAAAAAAGTAAAATTTAAAATTTAAAAAGTTCTTAGTTGTTTGTTGCTAAAACAAAAGACATACTTGATTGAAAATTATTTACTGAGTAACAATTTATAAAAATTATGTTTTCATAACATTGAAAGGAGTCTGTAGTAGTCAATTGCATATTTATAAATTCTGTATTGTACATGCAACACCATAGATAAAACAATCCTTGGTGAGATATTCTAATGCCGAAAATAGGTATGTACTATAAACTATGTACTTTGTTGCGTTTCTTTTAGCAAGCGTGTGTCAGAGCTTCATTTACAGTGCAGTGTGAAGACAACGCTACATTTTAGAAAGATGTTTAGGGTTTTGCTGTATTTCATTTATTAATATGTTATTGTTTGATTACTCAAAACACGGTAGACTGCGTTATAACTATATTCATATTGGTATCGCAGTCAGTCATTGTATATCACTACATAGTATAAAACAAAGTCGCTTTCTCTGTCCCTATGTATGCTTAAATCTTTAAAACTACGCAACGGATTTTGATGCGGTTTTTTTTAATAGATAGAGTGATTCAATATTAAGGTTTTAGTATATAATTTATTATGTTCTAGACAAAGCGGGCAAAGCCGCGGGCGGAAAGCTAGTGTACTATATAATATGTATAGAAATTATTTATCAAAACATAAAAATAGCTAATAAAATCGCTCCTTTCCTGCATTAAGGCATACACCAAGGATTAAGGCGTCTATTGGTCCGATGTTAGACCTTCCAAGGAATTTTACCAGGGTATAGATAGAAGATTTTAACATTTATAACATAATGAACGTGAAAATGAACTCTCCGAATTTTCACAGAAATTCCTTTAGTTTAGCCAGTTGGTGATAGAATATTTTTATTTCATTTCCTTTGATAAATTGGACGTAATGGAACTTGTATTTGTATATTTTACTAAGAATGTTTCTAATATTTTTTTTTATGAAAAGTTAAAAATAGGTATCTCATGATTGACAGAACAACACTTGTGACAACACATAATAATTAATAAGATTTTGTTTCGTTTAAATTCCAATTTAAAACGTTTTTGTATTTTCATATTTTCTAGATCAGGCAAAAAATACTTCCAGGTCTATAAAGAGATTATAAAAATAATGTTGTTTATTTAATTAACATTCTTCAAAATCACATTATTAGCACATTAACGGCTTTCACAAGGCTGGGAGCGTTATTTTTCAAAGAACAAAAATTTGGTTGTTAGCGTAATTGTATTTTGTCTTGAAAGACAGGCGAAATACAAATTGAATGAAGCTTGCTAAAGGGCGCATTTATCGTAATTATTTGGTTTAGAAAATTGTATAGAAACGTTTGGTATTTCTTTAATAATGCGTTTAATAAAAAAAAGCGTGTGCGCCGAGTCAGAAGGGAAAGTTCTTTGGCAAGATTCAAAGTTAAAAAAATCGTCACCTTTTCCATGACGTGATGGTATTGCCATGACGCGACCTTGAAATTTAAATCTCAACGCACCTGAAGAAGTTTCACTTCAAAATACGTTATTTATTGTTACTAAACTTTTTGGTGTAATTCCTACGATTTTTCTTTAATCTTGATTATTTTTTTAATGACAATTATTTCAATCGTTCAAAATGTTATCTACACCGTATGGTGTTGTGGTCTATTCAAATTGCGTAATAGATAGACATATATATACATTTGTATTGATGACTGATGTTTCTTATATAATACCTCGCAACATATATATTGTCTGTATGCTTGTCTTGTATGTTTTACTAAAATATCTAAATTTTACAAGCTTTGTCCCAGAACTAAACCGTCCCGCATTATCAAAGGAGGTCAAATAAATACTGATGTTAATATAAATACGGGGATAATATGTGAAATATATACATATAAATTTTGTACAATCTCTTTGTTAAAGACGTGGGTTTCGTCTGTTAGTGACGTGACTTTATCAGCGTATTCCGTTTTAGGGTTCCGTATAAATTATAGATATTTTTATGAATTCATCGCTTTACAGTCGCAAAAACTTACAATCTTTTGTAGAACCTGCAATGGTTCCGTAGAAAATGTTGACACCAACATAATTATAATGAAATATAATTTATATTATACCTGGTATATTATTATAAAAAGTGAAATAATTACATTTTTGCTGAGATCTTTCGTATAAAAGAGATATTTCTTACTTTATGGTGTTTCCCGGTATTCTACGTCGAATAAAATTTTTCTAAGAATCGGCAGGTACTTATATAAAAAAATAATATGTTATATGAAGTTACTTTTTTGCTCGTTATAATTATCTAGTCTTTTGCAATATATTAATTAATTAATAATGACGCTTTATTAACAAATGTTTAATTGTTAACGATTTTTAAATTAGGATTGAACCGTGGACATAATTTATAAACAGCCTTATTTTTATAATATAAAAATGAATCGCAAAATGTGTTGGAAAGCGCGTAACTCGAGAACGGCGTTTATTCTTTTTTTATATTCCTTGAAGTACGAGGATGGTTCTTATGGAGTGAAAACGTAAACGGGCGAAGCCGGGGCGGACCAAAAATAAAAAAAATTGCTTCAGTAACAAATATGTTTACAATTTTACAGTCATTGAGACATCCTTTTAAGCATTTAAATGCTTGTGTTAGAACATCTCGCTCTTCCGACAGTTCATTATGTTTTTTACCGCTCGTTAATTAAAAAATAGGTACGTAATTAATTTCTAAAATATTTTTTTCTAAAGATTAGTTATAATTAAAGTTTTAGTCATATCATATAAAATTATGTACACATTTCTTATAGAATTTCATTCGTTACTTACAAACTAACCTATTTCTAGTCAGAACAAAGCCTAACTCAAAACTAGGCTATTCCAAATATCTAACAAGTTTGTCAAGCAAGTATGTCAAGTAAGTTTGTCAAGCACAAATAGCAATCTATTAGCTGGCCACATTGTTTGTTTGTATCCCTACTTTAGAATTAGTGTTCCGATGACCGAAGAGATTGACAAAGTTTTAGTCAACATGTGACATGTATTGTGAAACATACATACAAACATTATATGTAACGAAAACATTTCATTTGCGATTTTGAGAAATATGGAATGAGACGCAATATAGAAAAATTATAATCAATATACATATATATATATTATCTTTACTAAAAAAAATATCGTTTAAAAATAATCAAGTGGTTAAGTGCAAATAATTTATTATTATTTACATTTGAATTATCATTCAATTGTGAATTTCTTACAAGTAAAGGTGTAAAATAAAAGCTAAATTTTAGTGATAGTCCATCAAAATAAATCTGATACTTATGTGTCCTTCATTATGTATAATACTTTTCTATGTTTATTCTTTCTTCTTTCCTTGTCTTACTCTACTCTTTAATTCTTGCTCACTATATCTTTATCTACATCGAGTTGCTTGGAAGAAATCGCTCACGAGCGATAAAGCCGCTCTTTGTACATCTCTACTATAAGCTATCTTAACTATGTAACTTTATCACTGTGTATGTACAATAAAGAGTATTTCATTCATTCATTCATACTTTGGATACTTTCCTGAAAGTACAGATTAACACAATTTTTTATAATCCGTTATTTTGTTATAGATACAAAATGAACTATCTTAAGAAAAACAAACCGCTATCCTGCCTAAGTCCTTCAATTTTATTTCCTTCCATATCTAAATACCATCTTACCTATTCTAAATGGCTTAGTATAAATTTTACTTAGAACACCTGAAGTATAATGTGGCTAATTAGCCATGTTTCGACATGCCACTCCCAGAGCGCTAATAACCTATGTATTATCTTACCTAGAATATCATTGGTAAAATTCAATAAACTAATCACACTGATTTTTGAAGTGAAAACTTCTTTAGCGGCGTTGAGCTCTTTTTCTGTAATGGGTATAAAATCTTAAACTCGCGTCAGGACACGTGACCTGATCGAAAAAGCGTAAGACGGATACCATTCCAAAATATCAAACATGCTCAACGTTAATAATCAAGTTTTCACTTCTGCCGGCACTCCCGGAGTGCAACCCGTCTTTTTTTTACTTTTAGTAATTGTTGTGATAGCGGCAACGGAAATACATAATTTGTGAAATTTTCGGCTTTCTAGCTTTCACGGTTTATTAGATGCAGCTTGGAGACAGACAGACAAACAACGAAGTCTCAGTAATAGGGTCCCGTTTTACCCTTTGGGTACGCAACCCTAAAAATCACTTTGTTTCAATAATAATTATTTGTTTTTTTTTGCCATCCCTGCATTATGGCACATTATGGCGTTGTTTCTCATCACTCAAGGTTGTTTTGACATACAAATATTAAACGTCATACAAATTCCCACCGCGTTCTATTGAAAGTGTACGCGAACATTGATTAAGTATATTTAGTGAGGCGTAAAGTCAGGAAGCTCACTTTAGCTAATTACGCCTTGAAATAACTTAGGGTTGTCAAACAGGAGTTTCTGGGAAATAGTAATTGGTTAGTTGGCGTTTAGTTGTTTCACAATATTGTGATTAAAACTGAGTAACTTATTTAGTGTTATACAAATTGTTAACTGACTTGTTGAAACGAACGAATACATGAATCAAATTAAATAGATTACTCTATCTATTTAATTTGATGAACGAAATTTCAAATATTTAATTATAGCTAAAACTTCAAAATATGTATTAATGCCAAAAAATCAACTGATTAAAAGAAGGACGTAAAAATAATCAAATTGTCAATTAATCAATTTTATAGGTTTTATACTTTTATAGCATATTGCATAAACTTTGTTTTACCATATCTCACCCCGATACTTATGCAGCAATAGTTGCAGCAATAGTTAGCAGAGCTAAAAGCCAAAATACAAGTAAATATAGAAAACTAGACGTTCTCATATACCTACCTAGAAACTTTACATCATTGAAACAAATGTGAAATCTATCCGTCCAATACTTCACAAGAAAAGCGAGACTATGAAAGAGAACGTTACTATTGCCTCTTTTAACTTGTAACTCGCTTTTCACAACCCTATTCCGCAATTGGCAATTATGACCCGTGACGTAAAGTGTGAATTAATTTAATATTCTTCACATTCCCTGCTACTGGTTCACTTTCCCTTTGTCCACACTAATTAAAGCTCTTGCCAAAATTGCGAAAAAGATGAAAAAGACTTCAATGATTTAAAGAATTATAATTGAAATGAGTGATGTGGCTCTGATTTCTGCTATTTAATTATTAAATTACATTTATGTACAAATGAAATAAGATAAAACATAAATTAGAATATCAATTAATTTTCTGATAAGTAAATAAATCGATTACATTCAACTAGCTTGCGCCGCTTAACCGCGGCTTCAACTACGCTGTCTAAAACTTTATAAATTACTAGCTTTCCGCCCGCGGCTTCGCCCGCGTTTTCAAAGAAAAACCCGTTCCCGTGGGATTTCCGGGATAAAACCTATCCTATGTGTTAATCCAAGTTACCCTCTATATGTGTGCTTAATTTCATAGTAATCGGTTCAGTAGTATTTGCGTGAAAGAGTAACAAACATCCATACAAACTTTCGCCTTTATAATAGTATATTAGGATGTACATTATTATGTGTAGAATGAAAATAGGGAAACAGCAGACAGACTTTGTTTTGCAATATTTAAGTGTATGAAAATCTAAAACCAATACACATACTTGCTTCTTAAACCCGACTGCTGACAGAACATAAAAAACTGACAAGACGTAAAAATTGTATAAAACTGCCAGTTCACAGAAAAATGCCTACAAAAATAGTTTCAACGACAAAAAATATTATCTTTTTTGTTTGTTGACAGCCCTAACAAACGTCAAGTGTACTTAGAGCACACGTGTTCATGACATCAGCAGGCTTTCTTCCGCTACTAGAAATACATGAAAAAAGTAAGCACAAAAGAAATAATAGACACTTAATGCACAGACCACAGACAACAAAAATATAGTTTTTCGAGGAACTAAACCCGCAAACAGAATTCAGTGTAATAATATTACCTACTATAGAAAAATTAAAAGCCACATCTATTTGTGTGTTTGACTGTTTATCTGCAGATTTTAAACGAAGACAGGTTTGAGTCTGCGACTGGAACGGCTGGAGTCTCGCCGTAAAGTGAGCTTCAACTCCTTCGTGGTGAGAGTACCGACCGCCAAGCTGAGCGTCTACATGGACGAAGGGTTTTGGCCGCAGGGAGTTGTGTTTCGCCGCTTCCGCGGACGGATACCCGGCCCCCCGGAATCGCGTCACACGCCGAAGACATAGCGTGTATTAATTTAGTTTAAGAAGTATTCAAAAATTTCAGCCGCGTTACGATAAAAAGTATAGAATGAGAATGGGTATCTGACATAATTAATATATTATTAATATAATAAAAATATTTAGTACGAGCTTTGATTAGGCTATCGGAACTACTTGGACTATCACTATTTACTTATTTTATTTATCAATACATTTCCTTAAGAATCTTCAATCCATGCCAAATTATCGAATTAAACGCACAGTTAAATATTATTATGCTTCTATGACCAATCGACCACCATTTTGAATAACTACACGTGCGTCCCATCTCTAATACCAAGAAGCTAAAAGCCACTAGTAACAAATAAATGTAACATACGATTGAAGATGTAGCAGCCGGCGGCGCGACCCCAGCTGACCAGTGATGCGAACCGAACTAGTGTTGTGAATCGAAATTACCGATATCGGTAATAGTTATATCACTTACGAAACGGTTTGAGGGTAACTTGTGTAATGATACTTTGTATTTCGCATTTTGTGAAACGGTTCGTTGGGTTACGACATAACTGTAATACCTAATAATATTTGGAAAATTCAGTTCAGTTGATAGCGTGTATTGTACAATATACAAATCTGTGACATACAATAATTATGATATACTAAATTTAATCACAATTTCTTTCTTTTCACGGTTCTAAAGTAATATTTTCACTGGATAGTAAAACAAAAACTAAGAGATAAACTAAGAGACAAAATACCAACATCAAAAATAATCTTTATCCATACGCTATAAGAATACAAAATTGCTAGTAACAGTTGCCAAATAATGTTTGAAAATTTTCCATCGCTACACTTACAATGCGTGTCCAACACATAACATTGAATTTAACGAGCAGCGTCAACAAAATAATGTTGATATTTATCGTACAATTATCGATAATCGCCCATCACTACGCTGTATGCAAAATAAAAATCTACCATCAAGCGGAGCGAATTTTGGCAAACGGAATACATTTTACATAAAAGTCCATTGGCAAAGTTGATACATTTACGAGTTTGTGGCTCATTTACTTTATATTGTTATAAAATTTACATATTACATGTATTTTACGACTTCTTTTTGATTTGAAAATGTTGTTTATGTAAAGAAGTTACGTGTATGCGCTTTAAGATATAGGATACATATTTGTATAGAATACTATAATATATCGACAGAACTAGTCTTGTCGGATTAAACTGTATGTGAAACTACAAGCTGCAGCATATAGGTATTATAAGTTATTACGAAGCTGAAGAATTGTTTGTTTTCTGGGACGCGCTTATCTCAGAAAATGGCAAAAGGAGCGGAGGGGCATTTATAAAATGATGCATAAATATTCCTTAACCCTACAGTACCTACAGTAAGTGCAAAAAGTTTATACGTTCTGACCATTTTGAAATTGTAGGCTTATTTTGTTTGCAAAATACTGATTAGACTAGGTTTTTTATGTACTTATATATTTTTTTTTTTATCTCATATTATAATGTGAATTATGTGATATTACGATTGAAAAAGAGGTATTTTTTGTTGTAGTTGTTTTTTCTACTGACCTTATCCGACACTGCAAATAATACTGCTTAGATACGGGGGCAGGTATAGCTGCAGATAAGTGGGTGTTAACTCGACTTACTCGAGTTCCAAGCTGGAACTCGTATTTCAACGGAGATCAAAAGCTTTCCCCGACTCAAGCGCGGTCTTTAATGTTTTGTTTCGACTATTAAAGATAGTTTTGAGTTCTTTGTAATACTTTTGGACGTATAAATATATGATTAAGTCGTATGTGGGGGTTTTATTATGAGAAATTTAACAGTATTTACCATACCATACCAATAAATGTACCTACTGCGCTTTTAAAAATGAAGCTTCGAACGACGATATTTTGAGCTTGAATTTCAATAATTTAGCTACTATCATTATCAATAACGCCAGTAAGTACGTAAAAGTTTTGATTTCTCTTAATTACGCGGGTTCATATAGAGCGAGCATCCTGGTGATGTGTATCACGCGGTTTCCTCAGCGAAAAGCTTGACGAGGCTGATTGCTATGTGTAGACCTGCCTATTGAAAAATAAAGCAAATACCTACCAGCAAAATAAGTTTTTTTTTGTATAAACAATAGGTAAGACTTATATGGAGCGCGCTTCCTTAAGTTAACAAATAAAAAGAATTATCTACCGATAGCGTATAAGAACCCTGGCAGTAACAATAAAAATAAATATTAATCGTAATACTCGTAGCATCGAAAAACATTTCTTTCTGCTATTGTTATTTTATGAAACGTTTATTATCATACAAGTTTCTTTTTACTATGTCCTAGAAGATATTTTTTCTATACCAAATATGATAGTTTATTTTTTAGTCAATCCTTATATATTATTATTCCTTTGTTGATTAAAAAAAATAAGGAACCCTAAACCTGTACCTTGTACCTACTGTTTATATGACTGTGTTTCTACATATATCAAGAATCTATATTTAAACTAACTAGGTGCGTACCCCGGTTCTGAATCTTTTTCTTTTTAAACAATATTATCAAGTATTTAACAGTAATCATTCTAATCCATAAATACAAATTCAATAAACCAAAAATTATTAAAAT
Source organism: Colias eurytheme (assembly GCF_061535395.1). Taxonomy (NCBI): domain Eukaryota; kingdom Metazoa; phylum Arthropoda; class Insecta; order Lepidoptera; family Pieridae; genus Colias; species Colias eurytheme. The sequence continues at coordinate 4,683,130 of NC_143006.1, forward strand.
CCTTCCAACCGTTGAGTTATAAGTTGTATAACTAACCCGACTTTCTATCTTTATCTTTTATACACATAAAAGATACATAAAACCTCTTTGACTCGTGATAGAGTGCGGAGAATGCCCCTGGGGCATGGGACATAACGTTACGTAACTTTATTTCCCTTTTAAAGCGTGTCTTTAGAGGATTAGAAGTAAAATGAAACTAAATTCAGTTTACTTTTGATATAACATACATTTTTGTTGAACGTTTTGTAAGTAAATTACCGTGTTCTCTAGTAGGTAGTGAATTGCCAAAACATTCATAATATATTATGCTTCGCGTATCATTTTTTTAAAGACGCAATTCATCTTTAGTTGTAAATATTTTATTAGTCTCAAAGATATGTAAATGTATAATATAGGGGCAAGTGAAGGTCTTTATACCCCTCAACGCCAAAACTAAAGAACTGGTTTAGCTACTAATATAAAAACAACGTCTCATGCAAGCGAAGCTAATTGAATATATACAGGTATACTTTTTGAACCCTATTACAATGTAGAATCCCAAGCCAATTAACGCAAACTAAAGCAAAACGATACTATCCGAAGCATTTAGCCCGCCAAATTTATTTCATAATGAGTTACGATCCTCGAAATTCCCTTAATCTCTTCATTCCATACCCTTCTACGGAACTTTCTATGTAATAATGTTTTTGTAAAGTTTCCACACACACACACGCAACTACAGATATAGTATACAAACGCTACACACACATACACAATACAGAAGATGCGATACACACATATGCAACTAAATAGACTCATAAAGCACACAAACATACGCTGCGCACATATGCATACAAATTGAGAAGATACTGCTAACACACACATGAAACTAAATACAGAACAGAAACGCACGCTACACGCACTACAGATTCAGGAGTTAACGCACACATACATAGGAATAGGAATTCGATTAACACAATCATTTGTATACATACACATCTCACGCACACATGGATCGATTTTCACACTAGCACAGATAAGTGATTCTTTAGGTATAAATTAATTGAGTTAGGTAACAATGAAGAATGTTACTAGGTATGCCAAATCCCTTGAAATTGTGTCTCAGTAAAGCCTGTATGTATACAAATACACTAGTTTTTGTCGTAGTCAAAAATACCAAGTAGTTTTGATTTTATACGCATTCAAAGTTTCGAAAAATATCGAGTCCCGCTAATAGTCACGTGACCGCTTGTGACGTCACGTCACAACGCACCGCGCGGCCGCGTCCCCGCGCGGTGTGTATAAAGCAAAATTACCAATCTTATATTGGATGATACGTGTAATATTCAAGACCAAATCTAAAAAATAAAATATACATCAAACTAGATGATATGTTCAACGATTCTGTTTAATCAAAAACATAAAATATTAAAATTTACTCGATAAAAAAAAATTACCAAGTTAGCTCTAATTTCCACACTTTTACGTTTTCTACTTGACATGGTAATACTTATTATGATTTTTTTTTTCATAAACAATTATATTAAAACATTTGCAAGATATTTGTCAGATCATTTTGTGTAATTACTTTTAGTTTTGGTTTTATTTTTGGCGCTCTTTTTTTCTCGAGATAAACGTTTGGTTTTGTCACGATAAAAGTGGTTTATCGCAGATAAAACCAAAACTCAAAATGCTCTGACAAATATCTTGCAAATGTTTTAATATAATTGTTTATGAAAAAAAAATTATAATAAGTATTACCATGTCAAGTAGAAAACGTAAAAGTGTGAAAATTAGAGCTAACTTCGTGATTTTTTTTTATCGAGTCAATTTTAATATTTTATGTTTTTGATTGAACAGAATCGTTGAACATATCATCTAGTTTGTTATATATTTTATTTTTTAGATTTGGTCTTGAATATTACACGTATCATCTAATAGAAGATTGGTAATTTTGCTTTATACGCACCCTAGTATCAAGTCGGCAGCGCTGTAGTAGGTGTTATAGCTTGCGCGGTATTTTGATGGGTTTTCGTCCGCGAATTTCGTTAATAGTCCAATAATAGTAATTATTATTCGTTTAATAAAATAGCAGTCATGCCAAAGTTTCATCTTTATTTAATAGTTTCTCAAAATATTTGATTTGATTTGATTGCGTTTTTGCACTGCTGATCTCTGAGGTTTATCTTCATTTTCCTGTTGACATTTGAATTTGTGTGGAACTATACCCTGTTTTTGTTTAATTCTTCCCCCGACCAACTTATATTTTAGTATAGTTCTCCATATCATTCTCAACTTAAAACAAGAAAAAATCTTACTAGCCATCTACCTATACTTAGCCCATACGAGCAGAGCAGAAGCACAGTCTAGTATAGATTAAAACTTGTATAGAAAACAAAGGATAACGCAAAACAGATGCAATGTTCTCAAAATATTATAATATGTAGCTTACTTCCTTTGCAACTATAAAAAACAACTTATCCGGCAAATTGGTAGTTGTATTTTTACATTTAGGAACAACACATGATTTTCTGGTATTTGGATTGGACATTTTTAAAAGTATTTAATTATAATTTCGACGGCACGGGCGCGCGATCGCTAGCGGACTCAGTGAGCCAGATTGAGCGTGTTGTGGTGTGACGTCACACCATCACCGGGCGTTTACAACTTGTTTTACTTCTAAATCGGAAAATAATTGACGTATCGAAGTAATTTTTTCACTAGTATTATTTATTTTTGACAGAGAATATGGAGTGCTAATAATCAAAATTAGTGAACATTCTCCATTTTCCTCCTTAGATAGACAGATAATTTATGTTAAGGGATTCCATTTGTTTTATTATTTTTTGTGCTGTGCTGTGTATTATTTTTAGTACCTACAAGAAAACATGTGCCGTTAACTCGAGAGATAATTAAAATAACTATGACAAACAAAAATATAAACGAAATATCTTCGAAAATAATTTGGAAAATCCAAAAGTGCACGCCTCATAATTTTTTTTTAATAAATATTTATTAATTATTATTTTTGTTTATTTAATAACAATTAAACCACATCGAATCAGACCCTGAAAAATGAAAGGGTTCTATTCCTGAGCATACTCAAGCGTAAGAGAAAAAAAAAAGACTCGATTAGTAAAGTATTTCGGTCGCTATCGTGTTAACAAGAAAAAGGATCCGCACATACAGACACACGGACGTCCAAGACAGAACTTTTTTAAACTGTTTTTTAACTAGTTTAAATAACCAAAATGACATCAAAAATATCATGAACGTTAAGAATAGTGTTTTTTCTTAATATGTGTGTGTATGTATTATCTTACAAGTGCAATGTATGATACATAAAGATATTTTAAGTTTGAAAAATCAGATGTTTTGCGCGAAGTGACAGTAGTACCCACCTCAACGCTTCGCTTATGAGGCGTGCAATAAGACAAAGGAAGGTGGTCTCAACTTTTAAATTTTGAAAATAAAATTAAAGATGATTCGATACGAGGTTATAAATCCATAGCCAAATAAAAATTCTGATTGATATGATTTAGATATTTATTTATTTATTTATTTATTTAGATTATACTTAGATAGATATATTTAGATTACCAAAAATCAAAGATAAAATATATATTTAGATAGTTAAGTCCGAAACAATAATTCTGCATATAAATAAAAACAATCCTCTATAATTATTTACAAGCGAACTTCCAGCATACAATATTAATATGTACAGAAATAGACCAAAAATCTGTCACGGAAGTTACCACTAAAGTTGTTTACAGTAATATATCTATTTGATAAGGGTTCCAAATTATGTTGGCTTAAAAGTTACACAGGTGTGTTTTGTATCTCGACCTACTAATTTTATTTGAGTTAGAACATAGTTGTCCGTCCACAGACTAAACAGGGATAGGTTATGCTATCGTTTAGAATTGTCTACGGGTGTTTTTCTATTTCAAATCCTACTAATATTATAAATTAGAAATTTTTTGGGGATGGATGGATGTGCGTATGTCTGTTACTCTTTTATTAAAAAACTACTCGACGGATTTGGATGAAACTCTACAGTAATATAGGTTATATAGTAGTATATTAATATTCATCTGAATAACGCATGAGATGTAGAAATACTTTATTTTGCCCGTGGGTTGATCTGCGGTTGAAACCGCGTGGCACAGAAACATAAATTCAAATTAGAAACTACATTAAAAGCAGTAGGTAAGGTACAAAAATATATTATAGTCTGCATTAGTTATCAATAGTTTGAAATTCCATAGATAATAATAAACAAACAAGTCAATAACTGCGTTAAAAACAACCGACTTCAAACTTGCACTTGCAACATTTACAAATACAGACAAAAATGCTCATAAAATAAAAACTACTGGGCCCATCCGAATAAAATTTTTATGGGACCAATTCGACACCATCCCGCATCGAACAAAAAAAGAATCACGTAAATCGGTTCAGAAACCACGGAGTAATCGGTGTACATACATAAAAAAAAAAACATACCGGCCGAATTGATAACCTCCTCCTTTTTTTGAAGTCGGTTAACAAAATACACTAATTACCACATCCATACTTATAAATCCTTGTACAGGCCTATTTCAAGCCCAAAATGTGATGTAGCTCGTTTAACAAGAGCTGACGTTACACTTCCAAAGGGTTTATTCTAGCACGTTCCGATGTAGGTACACATAAAACAAAAACGTGGGTTGTTTGTTACGCAATAATATATTTAACTATTTTTGTATTGGGTTGTAAAATAACACGTTTATTGTATGTATTGGTGTATTTGGTTGTAAAATTCGTGTACTTTCCTGAAAGAAGAATGGAGAAGCGTTTTTAAAGTGAAACTTTTATTACATCGTCTCAAACTTTTTGGTCTGTGTAGCGCATGTCGCGTGTATCGCGGCTGCCGAGTAGGTATACCTACTCGGCAGCCGACCGTCACGCGACATGCGCTACACAAAGCAGTGTTCGGAACCGTTCGAACAGTTTCACTTTTACCGTGGTTTCATAAAACCACACAACATTTTTTTTTTTTTAGAACTAAGGAATGTCGTTTAGAGTAAATGTTTATTATTACTTAAAACTAAATGCAAATACTTAAATATTAATCACAAGTTAAGTGTGTATTACGTAGTAGCAAATGCTTTAAATAAATGTATTATTATATTGATATTAAAATATAATTTGAACGACTGTCTATTGTATTTTAAAGCTAAACGAGCCACTATGGAGTTTCTTGTCGGTTCTTCTCCATAGGTACTGCTTTCCGAATCAGTGGCAAATGTATGACGATTCAAAAGTGCTTCTAGAAGAAGTCTAATTGAATACATAAATGTTTGATTTTGAGTTTGATATTCACGCATTAACCACTGATGCAAGGAATCAGCCAAATAAAGGTAATTGATGTTGAATCCCGTTCGTTTTGTATCAATTGCCCTTTTAAATAATTACCCATATAAATCTCCCCCGAAACTCTAATATCGACATTTCCGTAGATAAATGACAGACGAAAAAAATGGCCGTAAAATGAGACCACATTTAATGGGCAGACATTTGTAAAACATCAATGTTATTGTGATAATAATATGATCGAATCGGTAATTGGATACCAACTTTGTTTTTTACGCATTTGTTTGTGGAAAAAGGAATTTATAACGAACATATAAATAGTGAACATAATATAAAATTAGAAACATGCATTTTTTTATAACTCAAGTTGGAAATCTATACTAATATTATAAAGCTGTTTGATTTAACGCGCTAATATCGGGAACCACGCGTCCGATTTGGAAAATTATTTCAATGTTAGATAGACTATTTATCGAGGAAGGATATAGGCTATGTATCATCACGGTAAAACCAATAGAAGCAGAGCAAAGCGGGTGACGTAAAACTAACGAATAAAATTAATAGATAGGCTTTTATAATATAATATTAAATTAAATTAGAAAACTTTAAATGCTTTTTATTAAAATGTAAATAGAAAATAAAGCAGTTAAGCAGTCGTAGTAATTTCCGTGTTGTTGAGAAGAGTGGGTACTGGGTAATTAATTATTCAAACAATAATCAACCTTAAAAACTTATTTTTCTAGCATTATTTAAACTTAATAGTATGATGCATTAATATAACCGTGGTATACATACATACAAACAATAATATTCAATTGCTTGTTACATCCATTTAATATTGTTAAACATAACATGTGAAGGTTTCACTTAGCCTAACTACAATTGTCTAGTCTGAACTCACTTTACTAACCGCAAGCGGTCACCCATCAACAGAATGACTGCGCCGTAAGTTGCTTTACTCATACATCGTTCATTGACCTTTAGCATTTGCTTAGACTGCTTAGAGCTATTTATCTATGAGCGTCTTATTTCATTGTTTCAATTTTAGACTAAAACTAACTGTGCACAGTTTTACCCGCAGTGCTCCGCTCCTGTTGGTCTTAACGAGATGATAATATATAGCCTATAGCCTTCCTCGATAAAAGGGCTATCTAACACCGAAAGAATTTTTCAAATCGGACCAGTAGTTTCCGAGATTAGCGCTCTCAAACAAACAAACTCTTCAGCTTTATAATGTTAGTATAGATATAGATTTACTTTACATATTGTGTTATCTAATGTTTTTAACACGCTTATATATTCATATTATTAGCTTCACCTGTATGGTATGTATGTAATAGAGTCCTTCAGTTTTTTTTGACCCATTTATAATAGACATATTGAATTCAAACTTCGTATTTATCAAGGATTCTACAATAATGTCATCTTATTAAAGCGTGTTTTTAAGTTTTATAAACTACTAGCTTACCACCCGCGGCTTCGCCCGCGTTTTCAAAGAAAAACCCGTTCCCGTAGGATTTCCGGGATAAAACCTATCCTATGTCCTTTTTCGGGTATCAAAATATCTCTATACCAAATTTCATGCAAATTGGTTCAGTAGTTAAGGCGTGATTGAGTAACAGACAGACAGACAGAGTTACTTTCGCATTTATAATATTAGTATGGATACATAATTTTTAAATTGTGATTACTCGATCGTTTTCTAGCATTTCAGTATCCCGAGCGAAGTCGGGGCAAGCAGCTTGTTAATTATATGTATTTAAATATACCACAAATAGATCAATGCTGACGCTGTTAATCTCTTCAAACTGCAGTTATCACGTACGACCTACGGCCATGACCTTGTGGGTTTTTAAATAAATATAAATAAGCAATGCGTTTGTTTGTGTTAAACAGGAATACGCACATGCAACAGTTCAAACTAATATAAACAGGTGTATTAATATATTTACTTATAAACGAACTTTATAATTATAATAATGAAAGTAACATAACTTTTAACTCAAGAACGGGTGAACGGATTTTAATGTGTTTGATTTGACGCCGGTTGGATAACCATAATAACTAAAAAATAATAATAATATACTTGACGAATTGAGAACCTCCTTCTTTTTATGAAGTCGGTTAAAAATTAAAGTTAAGAATGTTTTCTTAGCCAACCCGGGCGGAGGCGGAATAAGCAGCTAGTTCAAAATAAATATTTAAATTTGAATATATAAAAATAACTTAGTTGACTGACTGTCTTATCAACTTAAAGTTTTCTAACTTCTAAAGCACAGCTTAGAACTTAGAATTAAAGCACTAAGAATTTTTGAAAATCGGTAATATAAAGGGAGTAAATACTAAATGAATTTAAATTTATATACGAATAATATCAAGTAAACTTGGTTTATTTCAAATTTGATTGTACCGCAAAAGGCTCGTAAAACGCGATAAGCAAAGATTTAACTCAGCCTTATTATGCAGGCCTTGTCACCTACAGTTTTACTGCTATATTATTCAGAGAACTTAATATCTTAACTTGATGGAATAAATTATTTAAATAGAAAACATATCTATTGTAATAAAGGCTATATTTATTTCACCGTTATATTGTTAACGGAAGATTAGATTTGAAACTAATATTTTTTTTGTATGCTGCTATTTATTACAATCACTACATAGATAGTACGTATGAAACAAAATCAGTTTCGCCTGTCTGTCCCTATGTATCATAGATCTGTAAATCTATCGAACGGATTTTGATGCAGTTTTTAAAAAAGATAATCAGAGGGGTTCTCGAGGGAGGTTTATTATATAGTTTGTTTTAGTTAAGTTTAAAACAAAACGGACGAAGCCGCGGACGGCACGTTAGTATAATAATGTAATTTAGCAAAGAATAATCTAAAAATAAAAATCCGTCGCAAGCTATTCATTACATTCTTCTCATAATAAATAATCTTTATGAATTGAAAAAGGAACATGTTATTTTGAAAATGGAAAAACAAACGAACTGTCAACATATTTTAAAAGAAAAGATGAAGAAGACAACTATGTTTATTTGAAAAAGGAATTCCATTCAAAATATACAATTCGTTCATTCATTATACATTACATTCATAATATATTGTATGTAGGTATGTTAAACACATACATATTCAAGGATGTTAGTGTGTGTGGACGTTTGTGCATGTGTGCGTTATTTTCTACGTCATTATTACCATATAATCTTTATTCATACTTATTCATAATTTCGCGAACTTCAAAACCAACATATCAAATCAAAATGCACATTTTCATAGCAAACCTTCTAGGAATACTATTTGCATGAAGCCTATAACGAAATTCAACCCGGAAATTCGTGTGTATGTTTGCGCTTGGAAAACAGCGTCGAAACGATTGAAACTATAGGCATATGTGGAAGGTATAGCTTCGTTATTTGGCCATTGTGTAGCAAATTGTGTGATTTCGGTCATATAATCCTATGCTATGGGAACTTGGAATTAGTATCAAAAAGGGATTATGTAAATATCAGTACCTAATCCTACTTTATACTATAAATCTATACTAATATTATAAAGCTGAAGAGTTTGTTTGTTTGCATGCACTAATCTCAGAATCTACTTGTCCGATTTGAAAAATTCTTTCAGCGTTAGATAGCCCATTTATCGAGGAAGGCTATAGGCTATATATCATCTCGCTAAAACCAACAGGAGCTGAGCAATACGAGTGAAACCGCGGAGCACAGTTAGTGCAATAATGTGAAAGTTTTGTTTATTTATTAGGACTTTATTGCTCTAAAACATTACAAATAAACTGAACCTAATTATTATCTAAATACTTAAACAATTGGCGGTCTTATCGCTATATAGCGATTTCTCCCAGACAACGAGATTATTCTATGGATAGATGTTACTAAAAACTATTGATCGGATGCTAGTTAGATTTTAGTATGTAACACAGTTTAGTTTTTATCACATAACACATTCATTCGTGTTTATAATATTAGTAATAAATAAATAAATAAATAAATATTTCAGGACAATTTTCACACACGGCACGATCTGATCCCATACTAAGCTTTCGCTTGTGTTATGGAAACCAGATGGCTGATAAACATACATATATAATTTTTAAATAAATATAGATAATTAACACCCAGACACAGAGCAAACATCTATGTTCATCACACAAATATTTGCCCCGGGTGGGAATCGAACCCACGACCTCTGGCCTGGAAGGCAGGGCCACTACCAACCAAGCCAACCGGTCGAGTAGGATGTGATATAACTACAATTCGAGCAAACCTAACAAAAGTAGTTTCATGGAAATGTTTTTGTAGGAGTATATTCAGTTATAATCCTACAAAAACATTTCCATGAAAATCTACATCAAGAAAGAATTCCAATTTTCTACTTTCATAAAAATTTTCATTGGAATTTAATACAATACTTCGTAATAAACAGTAATTGAATGTTCAACGTTTGAATTTTATTCAAAAACTACTGGAAGATAAAATAAAGAGTTCTTTTAAATATGGGTTTACTAGGTTTCCGCCCGCGGCTTCGCCCGCGCAGTCAAAGAAAACCCGCATAGTTCCCGTTCCCGTGGGATTTCCGGGATTGCGTCATTTTCCCGGGATAAAAAGTAGCCTATGTCCTTTCTCGGGTATCAAAATATCTCCATACCAAATTTCATGAAAATTGGTTCAGTAGTTTAGGCGTGATTGAGTAACAGACAGACAGACAGAGTTACTTTCGCATTTATAATATTAGTATGGATTGAAAACTCTTGAACGATATTTTACAACCTCTATATTAACTTTAAAATATTATCTTTTACGACGTACGGTGGGAATTTATGTAAGGACATATTGAAGTTAAATTCAAACATATTTAAGGTTTTATGTGTAACGATAATTATGTCCCAATATCGCGCAGACATTTTGCTTTTTATATAAAAAAAATAATGTTTGTCTCTATGTTATAGAATCGTAGCTAAGCATTTGATCATGTGATGATCTTTTAACAAAGTGTTTTGCACGAGTCCGCGAAGGTTTCTGAGTTGCAACGATAAATCTTCGACAGTGTATCATAAACGAAGCCGGGATGCATCGCTAGTGAGCTATAAAACTAAGAATAGTTAAGACATAATATAACTTAAAAGTTAATCGTCGCATGAGAAGCTTTCAAATTAAAAGCCTATTCATAAAATTTTACTTAGGTTTATTTATTTAAAAAAAAGTGCGAAAACATTGACATTAATTTCGTTCTTGAAATCCAATGTTAATAATAATATAACATTGCTTCATTTAAAACATTGATTTCTTATTTCTCAACTGACGATTTAAGACGCTTCACAAACCCATCACATAAAGTAATCCTTTTAAAAACACATCTGCAGATTTCCTAGTATTCTCTGCGTCCAATTGTACAAAGGATTTCAATTCTTCCATTCAAGTTAATAAGGTCGATTTCCGTAAATCAAGGACGTTTCCGTACAGTTGAAGCTTTGTTGTTAACCTTTCTTGCATTTAAATAGAAATATTTTTGTTTGTTTTGATTGAAATAAGTTCAAACGTTTTGAAGGACTTAGAATTTAGATTATCTTTTGTTAAATAATACAAAATATACTTTTCAATTTACATACACAAAATGAAATATTTTATAAAAATTTTAAGTTTAAATAAATAGTTTTATAGTTTCTAATTGTTTTACTATTTACTCACATCTAGATTTTTACTATATATCAGTTAGGTATTGTTATTTTGTATTTGTTATTTATTTTGTCGTTTCAAGCAATTTCTCTTAATACGAACAAATAAATATTTATAAAACACAAAAAAATCAATAAATAACCCACATTCATTGTTTAACACAATTCAATTTTAACAAAGAGTCCGTCTGTAGTTAATTTTAAACACGCTTCAGTAATTTGACCTATATTCGTAGCACACTTAGGTCAATATGCTACACCGCTACGGGTCTTAGTATGCTACATCCGTGCTACGCCGTAGCTCGTCTTCAGCAAAAGTGTACAAGAATTTTTTAAGGATTTTCTTTGAGAATAATTTAACTGAACTGTATCTAATAAAATGGTAACCTTTTCACCGTTAAGTCTATATAACTTATGCTCATATTATCATGGATTTAAATTTTGATTTATTATATATTATTTTATGAATAGTTTTTAATCCAACAAAGTGTCGATTTTTGAACAGTTTATTAGTCAACTTATAGAGCGTAACTAATATCTTATCACGGGAATAAATGCAGAAAGTTGGAATGATTTCAGCAAATGAACTGCTTATGCAATGAGCTCCAATTTATAATGAATACTTCCATGAATTGGTAAATGTTGAAAATATATGAAAAATCAGTATGTACGTGTATTAAAGTGAAAATAAAATGAATGACATACTGATTAAATAATGTTGAATAAATGCTGTTAAATAACAGCCTAGTTATTAACTTTAATATCACTATGAAGTCGGTTAATAATTTTCTTTAAAAAGAAGAAAAATGCTTGGAAGCTGGAGCAGGCTAGCAAAACTACAATATGAATTAATTTATTATATTTGCATCGCTTATTGAAGTTGTTATGTTTCGTTTAAAACTTGTTATCATATATTTGAAAGTATATAATATTATATTAGTTTCATAACTTCTGGATTTCTACTATCTAGCTTAATACTGACACAAAATTTTGGGTACAAAATCGTTTGTCGATAAAAAAAAATTGCTGATTTTCGGCGGTATGGCGACCATTTGGAACTGTCCTGTTACAAATGACCCAAAATTTTGTGTCAGTATCTCCCGGCCTATAAGAGTCAGTTAAAATGTTAAATAAAAACTATAAATATTTAAATAAAAAAAGGTTATCAATGACTTTACTAGCAAGTAGTCCCATATATGTTTTCATTGTTTTTCAAAAAATATAAGGTAAGTATCAAGATATTTTAATGAATTGGAAGAAGTCGTAAAATTACTTCTATCACGTAAAAAACATAAATTCCGACCTAATTGATATCTCAGTAATGATCATTAAATCTCTCAACCATTATTGTACGCTACGTTAAATCCACGTTTATTGTCTTTGAGCTTTTTAAATCCATACCTACTATAAACCGATTTGTTCTGTACTATGGGAATTTTTATAAATGTTCTTCGCTTCATAAAGTTTTTAGAATTCCAAAGAATTTTTCACGCTTTAACCATTGAATTGATTTGGAAGAAGCTTAAGACCTTAGAAAAAACTATGTTGTATTCCGGAAGTCCGACGGGAACGGGAATGCGGGTTATTCTTTGACTACGCGGGCGAAGCCACGGGAGATAGTATGTAATAATATCTTGAAACTATTATATCAACTTTATAATAAAAGGAATATTAATTTACATCGGTTCAGTTGTTCAGTTGTAAGTTTAAGAATATAGATCAAAATGTATAACACGAAATAGTTTTTATATATTCAATTTATGTTAAATTCAATAACATTTATAAAGAAAGCTTAGCCCTGTGGCTTAGCCCTTAGCAACTTTACTTACTTCATATTAAAATACAAGATCAAAGATACAATTCTCTTTCACAGTTAGGACTAAGCTATTTTGAAAACGAAATAGAGTAACATTATTTCATAACTGAATATTAAAAAGAAGCTATCTATACACACGATAAGAATGGCATTTCTATATAACTATTATTCTATTGTTTACTTAGATTGTTTATATTCTTTTGATTTTATTACTAACCTAACCTATAATTGCATTTTAAAGTGAAACTTTTATTACATCGTCTCAAACTTTTTGGTCTGTGTAGCGCATGTCGCGTGTATCGCGGCTGCCGAGTAGGTATACCTACTCGGCAGCCGACCGACACGCGACATGCGCTACACAAAGCAGTGTTCGGAACCGTTCGAACAGTTTCACTTTTACCGTGGTTTCATAAAACCACACAACATTTTTTTCTTTCATTTATGGCTTATTTTTCAATCCTTGGTTAATACTTATTCGTCGAATTACGTAGGTATTAAACTACCATTTCAAAAATGTATTCTTTGCCCGTTTTGATAGTTTACGGGTGACATTTTAATATTATCGTGTAGTAAATACTTTATTGGGCGGATAACTTTTAACAATGGATTGTAAAATCGGCCCTTAGATCCCTTGCATATTAAAAATTTACTAAAATTTACAATCACCTACACTCGACATCTCGCCTTTTTCTTTGATAAGAGACTTTAACTCCTGACCCACTAATACATATTTTGTACTATATATTTTACCCATCTTATCCCTAACCTTGCAAATATAAAAGAACATTCCAGAAAATTATACTACTGGGATGTCTTATCGATAATCTGGTCACGTATACAAGCTTTCCGCCCTGCGTCGCATGTTTCCTGTTTATCGACCCTTATACTCTTAACGAGCACTTAAACTAAGAGGACCGCAGATTCCCAATTTGCTTTCATTTTCCAACCGAAGATGTGTAAGGAATATATAGGAAAAACTTCGGAGATTCTAAAGTTAAGATAATATTATAAACTTGCTATTTTCTGCAGCATCGATGGTAAGGGAAATTCATATCAATGAGATAGAAGATGAAGAGGCTATGTTAACTACAGCACACTGCACAATGCAGTAAAAATAGCCAAGAGGTAAAGATACCCTCCTAAATATTTCGAGACACAATAATTAGGTAAACCATACAATTGTAGTATTGCTAGCTGTGAAAGAAAGACAAAAATGAAACACATTTAAACATTTAACTTTTTAAAACAAAGGACTTGATGACAAAATTTAAAATAAATTTTAAGAAAGTCGGTGCATATCATAGCATTCTAGCTGCACCACACTCTGATGCAGCTAGAATGCTATTCAACAAAATTTAAAATATAGTTAATATAGTTTGTTAAGTGTTAAATATTTGCACAAGGTACGATGGGATTGTCATCGTCCTTTAGGACAAAAATCCCTAAATAAAAAAAGATGAAAAAAAAGACGTATGGCCACAGACATAGATAGACTACGCAAGTACCGCGATCTGTATGAAAACCAAGCGTGTCATATTTTTTGTACTGACCTTGACGCGTTATGACGTCACGAGCGCTTTTTAGTGATGGTAATTTCATTTTACGCTAAATCGATTAGGACGCCACTCCCGCGGCGATTCTAGTATCGTCCTATCCACGTATGGCACTCGGGGACTGCCGCGGTAAAGCTATTGCATAGCATGCCTTCAAGCCACACCTCCGAGCCCGTTGGAGTGGGGAGCGTGAGGTTTTTTCGTTACGGAATTTCTCGATTCGGTCCCCGCGCTCAAGGCCCGCGATAGAAGCTATTCTATAGCTTAAAATTTTTTAAAGTGAGATGCGAATACATAAACCCATTTTTTTATCTTACAGATACAAATTGCCGTGATACATTAAAAATATATACACTTGAAGCAGTTGCTATCTACTCTGCCAGACCACCAGACAGTTCAATAATGCAGTTAATTATTATGCTGGACTAAGTAAATTTTAATCTACTTATATTCCCAAGTCGTTAATCATTACTACGAGTGAAAGCGAAACTTTTATTTATCCCGACGTTCTTTCTATACTAATACTAGCGGTCCGCCCCGGCTTCGCCCGTGGTACATATGAAAAATAGATGTTGGCCGATTCTCAAACTTACCCGATATGCACAGAAAATTTCATGAGAATCGGTCCACCCGTTTCGGAGGCGTATGCAGACTAACATTGTGACACGAGAATTTTATATATAAGACTAGCGGCCCGCCCCGGCTTCGCCCGTGGTACATATGAAAAATAGATGTTGGCCGATTCTCAGACTTACCCGATATGCACAGAAAATTTCATGAGAATCGGTCCACCCGTTTCGGAGGAGTATGCAGACTAACATTGTGACACGAGAATTTTATATATAAGAATTATAAAGAGGAAAGGTTTGTATATATTTATGTATGGTTTTACGTTACGTTTTACGCATAAACTACTGGACCGATTTTGATGAAATTTGGCACAGACAATCTTTAGACCCAGAGAAAGAACATAGGCATACCTTTTACTGCGAAATATGTACCACGGGCGAAGCCGGGGCGGACCTAGTTTTTCATAAAACATGTACGATAATTTATATAAATTACCATTATATCTATATTAATTATTAATTATTATGATATGCTTGCTTGAACGCGGTATTCTCAGGAACCATAGGGCCAATTTGAAAACATAATATTCAATGTTAGATAGCCCATTTATCGAGGGAAACTATATATATATATATATATATATATATATATATATATATATATATCATATCATCACGATAAGCCCAATAAGAGCAAAGAAATGCATGTAAAACCGCGGAGCACAGCCACAGCTAGTAATTTATTTAATATTTCAACTAATCTACGATAAAATAACAAAAATATTCAGTCCTATTTAATTAAACTAGATTATATAAACCAAACCAACACATCGGAATTCCACAACACATAGCAATCGAAATATTCCAACTAACATTATGAGGATCATAGGATAAGATCACACACACACATGTTACTACACACATACACACACACACAAGCAAGTATTACCTTGCATTATAACATCTATATCCGAAACCTCTGGTAATAGAATGATGTCAAATAGATCAATCTGACGTAGGCCTTAATCTCCCACCTCCAATATTTGTTCAGTATCTTCTTATTAAACAGGGCCGGATTTGAACTTTTGAGGCCCGTAATTAAACTCAAAATTAAAGCATAAGCTAATATAATAGTAGTTTCTCATTCAATATGTTCTTATTACTTGCATATTATTATAAATATACTACAACTGTTTAGGAATGACTAAGGAAAATAACTGGAAAAATTCGATCTTTCTTTATTATTGCTTTTAATTCCTTTAAATCTAAAGCTATAGTAAATTATACAGTAAAAGCATATTCTAGAACTGTCCAGTCCAGAATTCATACACATACATATTTAAATGAGTGGTTTAAATAATTAAACATGGTAAAACAAGAATTAAACTAGCCTGAAAATTAAATCAAATTAATGAGTGCAATACGCGATAAGCCATTACATTTGGTAAATGTTCTATGTGACGGTAAACATTTGTTTATTTGAGTAGTGTGATAAATCTACGTTATCATTTACATTAGTTAGTTGCAGGTGCGTTATTCTACTAATATTTCATTTATAAATGAGAAAGTTTGTATGTTTGTTTTTTTGTTACTCCTTCACGCAAAAACTGCTGAATAAATATTTATAACATATATATTGCTGGATATAATGTAACTTGGATTAACACATATATTAGGATTTTTATACCGAAAATATCACGGGATTGGGAACTATGCGGGTTTTCCTTTGAATACGCGGGCAAAGCTGCGGGCGAAAAGCTAGTTAACTATAAAGAAGTAGATTTTATTATAATAAGAAATAGGTTTTATTGTTATAGCATAATTTGGCAATTTAACCTACAATGAAATTACTTCTTATTTCAAATTGAAACCTACAAATACATTCGGGGCCCCAATTACTAATTTCAATGCATTCAATATAAGATAACAAATACAATGTACATATATTGTCAATGAGCCAAAAATAACAAGCGTTAGCAAGATAATCTAATAAGGAGATTTGCGGTGTTATGATATTGATTCGAACATTATCTTCCAAGATGAATAACATTGTAACAGAGTAAAGTTTGCTGTGATTGATGGTATAATTCTTAGTACTCAGACGTGAATCGTGATACAAGATAAAGTTTTTAATATTACCCGACCAATTTCAATATACGTTTAGAGGTGATTCGTAAGTGATACTAGGGAAAGTTTTTATACCTATTACCCGACCAATTTGAATATACCTTTATAGGTGTTTGTTTTGACAGCATGAATGATTATTGTTAATGTTCTTTTTACGTTGTATAGTGCTGTTATTGTTTATAGATAAATTATGTGTGAAAATAAACTATAAACTACGAAGAATATTAAAGAGGGAAATGTTAAATGAGGGATGGAATTCTATCTATTCTCTATGTTAATATTATACAGAGGAAAAATGATTAAATGTATTGTTTATTTTTTAATTTCGGTGTATAATAAAAAACAATAAATGCTCTTATTATGAATTGAAATGAAATAATATGTTTATCATATTTCATTTCAATTACAATTCGATTTCAGGAATGTTTACAAAGATTTTTACTTTGTTATGAAAATTTCTATATGTATGTACAATGTACATATAGAAATATGTATTTTGTCCTTCTTACATCCAAGAGATAAGAGTGAGATAGTGCCATTATACTGTCGCCAAATTGAGTTTGGTTAGGAACAATAGAACTACCACTGTTAAAATTGTACTTGTATGCCAAGAGAAAGCAAAGAAAAACCTTTTTGTGTTATCATTGCAAACTATACCTTATAACCAGATGTTAAGGTACAATTTTGAACGTGTTACAATATGACTGAGACGAAAAAAATGTTTATGTAACGTTGTTTGTTAGTTGCTAATTAACACGAATGTGTCAAGGCCTTTTACATGAAATACTTGTAAAGGCGTGATCGATAATAACGTAAAAAAAACTAGCTATATTTTCACTTCAGCTTGTCCTTTTGCCTGCCCTTCCCAAAATAAGTTACATAATATTTTTTAATATACTTAATATGATCTAATAAAACGAATCCTTTGAGAGGTTTTCGCGTGTTTATGTAAACAAATATATTAATTTGATAATAGTAGATAGAAATTCTTATTGCTGTCACATAAAATAGTCTTTGTTATGTAAACATGCATACCTCATAAACTCTAACTCGATCACCACGTCTTGATACCTGAAACAACATTTTTACAATATAAATAGTGACGATATAAAGTGCACTTAATTTCTTAACCTTATTTTTTTATATAGAAAAAAAAAATACATCTATGGATAGAACGGAATCTATTCCATTTTATAAACATGATGTCCTTCAGGCACTTTTAGGTAAAATTATACCAAAAATAAATATGTAATAAATAAATATTTCGGGACAATTTTCACACACGGCACGATCTGATCCCATACTAAGCTTTCGCTTGTGTTATGGAAACCAGATGGCTGATAAACATACATATATAATTTTAAATAAATACTTATATAGATAATTAACACCACAGAGCAAACATCTATGTTCATCACACAAATATTTGCCCCGGGTGGGCCCCGACCCCTGGCTTGGAAGGCAGGGCCACTAGTCACTACCAACCAAGCCAACCGGCCAGTCAAATATGAAATAGTCATTCTATCGCTCTATTAAGTGAAAAATTCAGTATATTTTTAGGAAAATTATCAAGAAAATGCTAAATTGAATCTCACCCATTGACATAGTTTTAAAAAGCGTGACAAACATTTCGACAAATCGTACGTACCTAAATGCTAATTGTACTATCATACCTCATACATAAATATGTTACGGACTAAGTGATGAATATGGACAATTTACATAATGCCCGAGCATCGACAATGACGTATGTAAAGTGAAAATTTGCCGGTTGATATTAACTTTCATTCAATTGGGTCATACCCTATTGTATCGTATTAGAAAACATCTCAAGAAGCGAGAAAAATATAAATAATAAGTTTTGTTGCACAAGCAAGAACATTTTTTGCGTACTGCACAAACTTGAGTATTAGTACAATCTGTTATCTAATTGTACCAATTCATACAAAAAAATTAAACGGATTCATGTTTAAAAAATGATTTCTCATCAAGGAATTACTATAGAGAAGATAGGACAAGAAACTGCAGGTGTCGGAGTTGCAAGTGTATACGCCATTTAAATGTACACAAAATTCATTTAAAAAATGCGTGAAAAATCAGTTAGTATAATATAATGATTCACGAATGACACCTGTCACTTTGTTAACCATGTTTATTTACGCCTGTTAAAGTTGCATAAAATACATTTACTATGGTACGTGAAGATTCAATTAGTAAGACGTGTGATGAATTTTTGTCAATATTTCTCAGTAACACAACACAGTCATATTCTTTAAGTAAATATGGTAAAAAATGGCTGCCTGATGTAAAATGACTATTGTTATTTTTCTTTTTACATGCAGTACAATTGTATTTTTATTATTTTATATATTTATCTCTGTACATTGCTGCTTATCTGTAATAATTTTCGCAGCAGCTAAACCGATTTGTATCGGACTTTCAATAAACAATAGAGCATTTTGTCATTCCATCTTACTCCATAATTATCTTAGGCTATAGGTTCTATCTTGCAATACGAAAATTCCTTAATATAAAAGTCCGCAAGACAAACCAAATACGCAAGCTAGTCTACAAATAAAACACTGCGCATAACGACAGGCGTTGCCATGGTAACGCAGAGAACTGTCATCCGAACAGACTACCACAATTTAATCCTACGTTTTAATTAAGGTTATAGTTTATCAAATTCCATCGAGGCCCGTTCAATAGTGGTAAGTTTATAATATCTAAACCTCAGATCAAAACTAAAAATATAGGAAATAATGATAAAACAAAACATTTTTGATTAAGCAAGTACAAATATTATAATCCAACAAATTCCCGCTAGCTATAATTATAATCACATGAACTGGGTGAGCCGATATTGATAATTCTTTTTGTATTTGAAAGCTAGTTTCTTTCGGTTGGTCCCATTAAAATGTTGTCCAACCGTTTGAAGGTAGATTATTTCTTTGTTAATAAATAATTATATTAATAATACATATTATGCATCTGCCAGTTCAATTAGAAAACTCCATTAAAGGGCAGATTTTTCAATGCTTGGATAAAACTTATCCGTCCAATAAAGTATTACACGATAATATTTAAATGTCACGTAAACTGTCAAATACGGGCAATTAGAATACGTTTTTAAAATGGTAGTTTTATACATTATTCGACGAATAAGTTTTATTCAAGCATTGAAAAATCGGCCCTTAATTATAAACATCGATCATATTTTTATAAACTGTTTGTTTTTTTCTGTTTATTTTCTAGATGTGAGCTATTTCAGTGTTTTGCACGATGTAAACATGGCCGTTTCATAGCAACGCTTCAGTGAGCAAAACGGAGGTTTCTCCTACATGGAAATACTGAAAAAATAAAGGTTTATCGGAAAATAGTTGGACATTTACTTGATCGTATAAAGATTGACGGTGCAATCAATATGCGTCATTTTTCTTTTATAACAGGCGTAAACTGGGATACGGTTGATACTGTGCTTTGTTATGAAGGAACACGTAATAATATAAGTTGAAAAAAAAATACGACGATACAATATATTGTTGAATTCTATTCGTATAATTTTTTTTTCATACATTGCTCATTTTCCACATAAAATGGTCGAAAACCGCTCCTGTATAACCAGCCTTTCGTTCTACACAAAACCACAGATAACTAAACACTTACTACACACAAAAAGCGCGTGAAAAACGCACATATATCTAAATAGTTATTAGTTAATAAGACGCATAATGTGTTTGTATATGCAGCATTTCATTCCACAATAAACCACAGATTTCTAAATACGCAAAGAAAACGCATGCAAACCGCTCGTGTATAACCAGCCTTATCGGTCCAACTGTGACATCCACTCAATGTAATGCCGGTCAATATTTGGTATTGGAATTAACGAAAACTTGTGATATTACGGTTAATGTTGTAATATACGATACAGTTTATTTATTTATTTATTTATTTATTTATTTATTTAAATTCTTTATTTAACACACACAAAAAAGAATAAACACAAAAATAAAAGAACAACTAGGCGATACGTAATATTCGGGTGTTAAGTGGAATAAATCTTTATTTGTATACGAAAATTTGGAGTAGGAGAACTTATTTCTGCTAATCCCGTTTGTACTGAAGTATGTTTGTATAAAAAAATTGATATTCATCATCAAAAACACATGTTTTTAATTATATGTACTTCGTATCCAGATATCTCGATGATTTCCATGTAAAATTTTACCTCAAAACGGAGCCAGAGCCATTTATTCCTGATTCAATTCATACGGCAAGTAATTAAAAGAAAGAAAATTAAGTAAAAGACTTAGAATTAGGTCCTTAGGCCTCACAATTATACTCATTATCTACCCAACATAACCTCTAACATTTGCCGTGCCTTTTTTGGTGGAAATTATATTTCGTTCATTTTAAAATTGATGACGTAACTTGGGAATTATGATAATTGTTGTACTTCGATTTATGTTCCTAAGTAAAGTTTCAATGTACATTATGTGATATGTTTTTATTTATTGAATAAATGTCTGTCTGTAATAATATCAAAAGATTGAAAGATGGCACGTTGTTATTATTTTTTTCTATATTGTATACTAGCTTTCCGCCCGCAGCTTCGCCAGCTTTGTCTTAAAACCTAATAAATTATATATTACAACCTTCCTCTTGAATCACTCTACCTAAAAAAACGCATCAAAATCCGTTGCGTAGTTTTAAAGATTTAAGCGTACTTAAGGACATAGGGACACTGAAAGCGACTTTGTTTTATACTACGTAGTGATCTACATTTTAACTATAATCAAAGAAACATTAAAATATAAACCATAGACACTATAATTTGCTACTTTATTGTATTCCTCTGCCAATTCATATACGATTTAATCTAATTAAAACATTTTCAATATTCCTGTAACATATAATCTCTTTAAAAAGAACAGATATTGTAACAAAAGCTTTCACGTGAAATTACGTTATACACCCCTTAATTAAATTAAGCGGGGATCGAAATATATCAGAATTTAATTACGTTTTAAAACCTTAATCATTATCTTTGTGTCGTTTCATATATCCTTAATGCTTTTAATTTAGAATTAATGAGGTTGGATATACTATACCTATACAGGGTGTGCCACTATTGGTATACTAAGCGCCAAGGAACTTATAGTTTTGCATACACTGATCACGTAAAAAATACTTAAACAACAAAATAATATCAAAAATTTTATGCTTATTTTTTCCTGAAAATCCATGTTTTCTTCTCTAGCTTCGCGCAGCCGGCCGCTTCGCTAATGTGAGCATTTTGTCTATGAAAACATAATCTTAAACGATAGCTCACGTGCGGGTGGCAAAGTTGGGCGGGTTGCTTGATATGGGTGTACATATAGAGTTTTAAGAATTCATCTACAATCATCATCATCTGTATTTGAAAAAAAAAAACTGCGTCTGGAATTTTATAAGTATTTTTTACGTACTCAGCGTATGCAAAACTATTACCTCCTTTGGGCTTAGTAAACCGTTGCTGGGACACCCTGTATATCACTTTAGGCTTAAAGAACATCTATCACTACATAGTATAAAGCTGAAGAGTTTGTTTGTTTGAACGCGCTAATCTCAGGAACTACTGATTCGATTTGATAAATTATTTCATTGTTAGATTGCCAATTTATCAAAGAAGGCTATATATCAATTCTTATACCAAATTTCATTGTAATCGGTTCAGTAGCATATACGTGAAAGAGTAACAAACATCCTCACAAACTTTCGCATTTATAATGTATACTAATATTATAAAGCTGAAGAGTTTGTTTGTTTGAACGCGCTAATCTCAGGAACTACTGGTTCGATTTGAAAAATTATTTCATTGTTAGATAGCCCATTTATCGAAGCAGGCTATAGGCTATATATCATTTCTTATTCTGGGTCTTCAGCTACCTACATACCAAATTTCATTGTAATCGGTACAGTAGTTTTTACGTGAAAGAATAACAAACATCCTCACAAACTTTCGCATTTATAATATTAGTAGGAATTATATTTCCCTCACAGGGAAGCAGTAAGTAATCTTTTGAGCTCCACTGAACGTATTATTTTCTTCCGTTTAAATATTTATTAACAAATTCTGAACTCCTAGGCTTCCATACCAATTTACGTGTTACGTTTAAATTAAATTCAGTATTTATTATGAAGCTTTTAAACGCTGAACTGTACGGAAATTTCATTTTTAATTAATCGCCTGTGAAAATATTTTTAAATAAGAGCAAATAAAAGAGATCTGATATAATCCCTCTTGATAAATATTAAAATTTGTGAATACGTTTGAATTTTTCTCGGAATTGTATCAATATAGGTATGTATTAAGTTTCTCTTTGTGTATTATCTACACTAACTAATATTATAAAGAGGAAAACTTTGTTTGTATGTTTGATTGTAATGAATAGGCTCATAAACTACTGGACCGATTTTAAAAATTCTTTCACCATTCGAAAGCTACATTATCCACGAGTAACATAGGCTAGGTTTTATCCCGGAAATCCCACGGGAACGGGAACTATGCGGGTTTTTCTTTGAAAACGCGGGCGAAGCCGCAGGCGGAAAGCTAGTTATCACATTCCAAATCAGTATATATCACATTCCAAATCAGTTCTCAAAAAGAATTACTCTCTCCCGATTCTAACAAAACATTCCATCCGTAGGTACAGTCGCTTAAACCTACGTCTTAATGAAACAATATAACTAATTGGCGTTCTTAATTGACTCGGAATTTCCTTAGCAACAGTGCTAAAGATCAGGCTTTATTTAAATAACAAAGAGAGAAACAATGTTTCGTTCCCTTTGATTCTTCTCTAGACTGACTTCGTGGATATATAAAGGTTTTCTGGGACGAGAATAATGGAGTGTTGAGATGGAATAAGTTTATAGTGCATTTCGCTTTTACGCCTAAACTATCAATCGAATTTTTAGGACTACTATTTTATATCAAAACTAGCTTTCCGCCCGCGGCTTCGACCGCGTTTTAACATATCCTACCTATGTCCGATAAAACCTATCCTATGTCCGTTCTCGGGTATCAAAATATCTCTATACCAAATTTCATGCAAATTGGTTCTGTAGTTAAGGCGTGATTGAGTAACAGACAGACAGACAGAGTTACTTTCGCATTTATAATATTAGTATGGATAACTAAAATAGAAACAGAACATGAAAATATATACCTAGGCATGCGGAAACTCAGTCAACCATGTGGCATTTATCTTTACAACCACTTAATGACCAAATTGCTTTAATTCCTAATTAAACAGTTAAGTACATTTCGAAGTATCTTAATACTATTATAAAGGCGAAAGTTTGTAAGGATGTATGGATGTATGGATGTTTGTTACTCTTTCACGTAAAAACTACTAAACCGATTACAATGAAATTTAGCACACATATAGAGGGTAACTTGGATTAACACATAGGATAGGTTTTATCCCGGAAATCCCACGGGAACGGGAACTATGCGGGTTTTCCTTTGAAAACGCGGGCGAAGCCGCGGGCGGAAATCTAGTAGATACATAAGTGTAATTAGAACTAATCCAACTTGATTATGATCCTTATAGCAGTTATTAATGGCCTTACTATACTAACATTATAAAGATAATTATGTTTGTTTGTTAGTTTAAACGCGTTAATCTCAGGAACTACGGGTCCGATTTGAAAAGTTATTTCACTGTTAGATAGTCCATTTATCGAGGAAGACTATAGGTTAAATATATCATAACGATAAGACGCATAAAATTGGAGATATGCAGGCAGAACCGCGGGGCACAGCTAGTCACAAATAATGTTATCAATTTGTGTCCACACAATATAAGCAAGGGTTTTAGGTACAATTGTGTAGATTCTGATAAATTAGGATACGGTTTAGATAAGGTTCGACCACAAAGACATGATATTGTAACTATTGTTAAGCAAAATGGGACTTTGGAAAGCCAATTAGCAAAAGGTAGGAGTCATTTAGGGTGTAAATTTGGAGCGAGTGATTTAGTACTGAAATGGATTATTTAGATATTGAAGCATTAGTTATAAATGAATGAATGAATGAATGAAAATACATAAATACATATAACAAAGACAAAATACAGAAACAGGAAAAGGCGGCCTTATCGTTAGGTAGCGATCTCTACCAGGCAATCCAACAATCAGAGGAAATATAACATATTATGTGGGTGTGCAAAAATAAGGCAATAATAAGTTACGTACGATGTTTTAATATCTTTATAGTTTTATAAATAGATAGGCTTATTTACGGTTTGCTTAGTTATAGTCTATTATCGTGATTCGGATTATACTTACTTACTTACTGGAGTGGCGCAGGGACCCAAAGTGAGTCTTGGCCTCCGACAATAAGAGCCTCCATTTTACTATTATTATTATTATGATTCGGATTATGTTATTCCTAATTTGATACCAGTTTATTTTCTAAACATAAATGTTTCAATGTTTCAACCGAAAAGTCCTACGCTAATCTTCACCGAGTATTTTCGGACTTTTTCCACTTTACATAAAAAAACACCCTTGCCTCAATTTATAAATTATTGTAACTATAATAGTTTAGAAAGTTCTATAAACAAACCACCATATAATTTTTCAGTAACATATAAAAATTGCTATTTAAAATGATAAGTCTCCCAAAACCACGTGTCATCGTCGTTAGAACACTAATGGCGTCACGGGTAAACGTGAAACCAGCTGTGTAGAATTTTAATGACGCCTTTTTATAACCAAAAAACTTCTGAATATTCAATACTACTCGCTTCTCCTGGACGCACACGAGATGCAGGAGTTACAAATAATCTGCAGGCAAAAGATAAATAACTGAAAAACTACAATTCTCTTAATTTAAACGGGAAATTAAAGTCATTATTGAAGATAATTGCAGTTTTACTGTAAAGTGTCTTCCAAATCCATGCAAAAATCTATTTATTATTCAAAAGCGCTTCTAAGAGAAATAGATTTAAAAAAATATTTGCGTTTATAGTAGATATGGGAGTTATCGAAAACAGCCAAGAAAAGGATGATTACTAAAAAAAAGACTCAAGAATAATAAGACATCTTCTACTATACAGGGTGTCCCACTGTTGGTATACTAAGCTCAAAGGAGGTTATAGTTTTGAATACGCTGAGTACGTAAAAAATAATTAAAAAATTCCAGACGCATTTTTTTTTCAAAAAGATGAATTCTTAAAACTCTATGTGTACACCCATAACAAGCAACCCACCCAACTTTGCCACCAGCACGTGAGCTGTCGTTTATGATTATGTTTTCATAGACAAAATGCTCACATTAGAGGAGCGGTATATTCCGGCTGCGCGAAGCTAGAGAAAAAAACATAGATTTTCAGGAAAAATTTAGCAAAAAATTTTTGATGTAATTTTGTTTTTTAAGTATTTTTTACGTGATCAGTGTATGCAAAACTACAAGTCCCTTCGCGCTTAGTATACCAATAGTGGGACACCCTGTATAAAAAGAAGTCGGGTTTTCCTTCTCCACGGAGCCCGAGACAGCAAAGAAAAGGTGTCTCTGGTGGCGAAACGGAGTTCGCCCGGTTTGCTAGTATTTTAATAAAATAAACGCAAATACAGTAACAGTATCACAAAAGCAATAAATTTATAACTGACCCGTCCGTTGAAAGATTCAAGCAACTTAATCATTTGAACGAGATTTATGCGTCTGGTGAGTCCGATCTTACAGACGATTTGTTCAGTGTTAATAAACTAATGGAAGTGTTTCACATCTAAAAAAGTGTTTAAAAAATGTATTGTACCTATTGGGTTTATTTGTTTTAGAAATACAATTTAAGTAAAACTAGCTTGAACGTAAAATAATGTTATTATTACTGTGATAGTCATTTGTTAATAGTCACCAAGATTTGTTATTATTTCTTGTGTATTTTGATTTTACGTGACTATTATACATTTGTATGACTATACTACCTGTAACATATTCAAAACGTTAGCTCAAATAACATAATAAATAAATCGTCTTTAGAACCCATTACAAAGTGAACATAATATCTAAGTAACTAATATTTTCACCAAAAGTGGTAGAGCGATATTATAATTTTATTTTTGTGTGTGGAGATATCCAGAGTGACATAGGCTACTTTTTACGTCATTCTGACTCCCATGAGATTTCACGGGCGAAGCCGCGAGTAACAGCTAGTCTATTCATACATATTTTAGTTCTCCACATATTACGATGATACACATATCGTTGTTTTCATACACTTAATCCTTTCTCAAATGAATATTTCATCACGAATCATTGTAACGTGGGTGAGATACGTTAGAGTGAGAGAGCTATATTTCCATCACTACCGGCTATTAAAACATCACTATATTATTATAAAATTGGGTTAGTTACTCTAGTTATTACGCAAGAACGGATGGGCCAATTATATTTGATTTGCCTACCCTCCGAATTGGAATAACTAATCCAACGAAGGACAATATAAAATAGATTCTTGAGGCATTCCAAAGCTCTCGGGGTCAACTATTAATATAACCACAATCAATATAGCAAAAAAGATAATGTATCCTTTCAGAGGTCAGCCTTTTGCTTACTAGTGTAAAAATAAAACCGGCCAAGTGCGAGTCGGACTCGTGCACGAAGGGTTTCGTACTATGAGGACCCCCCTTAATATTTTACTTTTTTAATTTTTAGTAATTGTTGTTATAGCGGCAACGGAAATACATCATTTGTAAAAATTTCTGCTTTCTAGCTACCACGGTTTATGAGATACAGCCTGGAGACAGACAGACAGACAACGAAGTAAGTAATAGGGTCCCGTTTTTACCTTTTCGGTACGGAACCCAAAAAACGGTTATGTCCACTCAGGGATCAGTATAATATGAGCTTCTGCTGACTCATGGTAATATATTCCAAACGAAACAATATATTCGAAGCGTGTACAAACCACGAACCCAGAGGCTCAATAATTAGTGGTTATTGTGAGTTATGCTACCATTTTCGGTACTTATTTGTAGACCTCTGGTGTATTACATTACTGGTCGTAATGGTTCGTAAATCTTACGAATATTACAAATGCGAAAGTTTGTGAGGATGGATGGATGTTTGTTATTCTTTCACGTAAAAACTACTGAACCGATTACGATGAAACTTGGTATGTAGGTAGGTATAGCTGAAGACCCAGAATAAGACAAAGGCTTTATACCAGAAATCGTACAGTAACAGGAATTATGCGGGATTTTCAGTAAAAACGCGGGTGAAGCCGCGGGCGGAAATGTAGTTAATTTTATAATTTTTGTTAGTTTGTTCGTGTGCAAATGGCATTTAATTAATCTTCTATTTGCGTAGGCAGTAACTGGATCACGATTCATACATTTTATCTTTATATTCAATTTTATGTTATAACAATGCATGTAATGTGAACGAATAAATGTTACAATTCATGAAATGTAGTTTTCATGACAATATGAAATGCATGGTATTATTTCATAAATACTTACTTAATATAAAGATTTAAACAAATTAAAGAAATAGGTTAATGTCTGATCGTAGAGTAAAAGATAAATAAAATTGTAAAAGGCTTTTAAAGTTCTAACTTCTAAGCACAATTCAGATTATTATTTCTTTTTTATAATGAACTAGCGGTCCGCCCCGGCTTCGCCCGTGGTACATATTTACGTTTTCTCTACATAAGAACCATCCTCGTGCTTCAAGGAATATAATAAAAAAATAATTATCGAAATCGGTTCAGCCGTTCTCAAGTTATGCGCTTACCAACACATTTTGGGATTCATTTTTATATTATAAGATTTATACATTTTACAATTCTACATTAGAAACGAATTTATAGCAATACTATGAAGCTTAAACAGTAGTTTGAAAGATCAATTGTAATAGGGTTTCAAGCATGCACATATGCACTAGGCTCAATTTAAAAAATCAGGTAAAATAAAAGCACGGAGTAAAAGATATATATTATACAAACTGCAAATATAGTGAGACAAACGATCTATACGTCCACAATTTCGTATCAAAATTGCAAGTTCCAAACCAGATTGCATCTGAGCTCAATCCCCAAATATTCCGGCGGAAATTTCCACGGAATTTCCGCGGGAAAATTAAAATTCCTCGCTCCGTGTATTGAACGTTTTACGGTGACTACGTTTTATAATCACTTGAACTGCGACGATATCGATTTAAAACTAATATTAACGTTGGAGTATTACTGCGTAGGGCTGCAATGTTCTATTTTAAAATGTTTGAAGAGCAACTTTCCTTTTGAAGTTTTTATAGTCCAAAGTAATATCTACTACAATGTTTTGTACATTTACACTGTTGTTCATTTAAATGTACTTAGAAGCGAATATAGTATTAAATTAGGTATTTGAAAACACTATTAATAATAGTAGGTAAGATTTTTTATACAATTTCGTATCGAATTATTTACTTGTATTGTGATAGAAAGCACTTTCTTCATTCTCTTTCACGAGAGTTTATTGACCCGAATATAAATGTATACAATACACATTGAATAAACAAAATCCAAAACATGACAAAAATATATTTAGGTTAAAATATAAAAGACTTCACATCAAAGCTATGACAGATTAAAAGGTTCCATTTAACGAAATGATAACATCTGACCGATGTTTATAAAGAACAAACCAGTACCTAGCGTAAATATATTTGGATTGTAATGTTTATGTTGTTTTTTATATTATAAAAATAATAATGGCAAATTATGTAAAAAAGCATTAGGAGAATGGCTAACTAATCGGTCCTTCTACAGTATTAAAGAATTTTTTGATGACGAGAAATAAAATTATAATTGACAAGCTAATTTATATGATAATAATTTTGTAATTTGATAATTTAATTGGACCCATTGTTTTATATACAATTATAAAATTTGCATGCTGTTTTTTAATGATGGCTAAACATGTTGTACCTACTATGTATAAGTAAAAATGTAACATCTAAAAATACCATGTTTAACGTGAATAAAGAATTATGAATTATGAATTATAATTGTTTAAATCTTTTCATCAGTACTACATAATTTCTGCGTGACATGGACTATAATTTTATAATTTTGAAAATTAAAAATGCTTTATTGTACACGATAAACACAATTAAACCAGGTAAGAGCAACAATTTGTATAAAAAAAATTACAAACTGCAAGAGAGGATAAAAACTTGGAGATGCATTAAATTAAAAAAAATAAAAAAACTAGTAAGAAATTTCTATATTATATTATCCGGTTGTTGACAGCCCTAACAATAACCTCTTTAGAACTACTTCAATAAACCGAGCTAGACAGCTACCAGTTAAAAATGTACCTTCGAAACCCTATTTAATAGTCGTAAAACTTTCCTAACCTATATATTTTTCTAAATAATTAGTTTACCATAAATATAGCTTTCGTTAGAGGCTTTACTTATCGTGAGGTTCAATGTGCAAAATTATAGATAATACACATCTAGGTATTATTGATTATAGAAACAAAAAAATGTGTGCGTGTTCTAGTGTACACACGTAAGAAGTTTCACTTCTCTTCATGACCTATCTTTATGACCTAATTTTTCAAAAAATAATTTACTATATGCAACTTAACAGAAATATCGAATACTTCGAATCACGCGTGGTAGGGATAAGAAAAAGATGGCGCGTAACGGAAAAATGTCACGCGTAACGAAAAAATGTTACACTAATTTTTTTTCCAACCCCGATAAAGAAGTTTCACTTCAACAAATATATAGTTGATCAATTTTTCGAATTAAATACACATAGACACCGGTTTTTCCTTTCTAAAAATTTTCTGTAGTAGTTTCTGTGAAAGAAAACGAAACAACACAACACATCTTTAATATTGATTTCTATAGAATTCAAATGCTTTACAAATGATTATATGTATTGAAAAAATAGGTGACCCTTAAGACACGTAAAACCGAAGGGTAGAATAAATTCTGCTCTGGCGGTATCACGGGAAGACGCGGGAATACCCACTCGTAATCGTTTTTTTTTCTATTGCTTAAAAATTTTACTATCGAAATCTTACCCCTAGCGTGTCATGTATGGATAATCGGTACCATGAGTATTTGATGGACGCTCTCCAGAATCGATTCTACTTTACTATCGAATAGAGTGAGAGCTAGATTCGATTGAACTCGATATCGAACATCGAACTCATAGTAAGGGTATTGTCCATTGTCCAAGAACTAAAGCATTGATACTAAAGAATATATATCCATCTCTGTCGATTCCTAAGGATAGATAGAGATAGAAGATATATATTATTTAGTATGGATCTTTGTGCACAATAAGTCTGTCAATATTAAATAACTTACTGTCAAGCATTAAGTAATAATGACATAAAGTTGGAATTAAGTTCACATAACTAAGTTATCGAGTTATTGAGTGACGAACAAGTAATGACTTATTCAGGAGCGAGCCAGTCTTTTTAGGGTTCCGTACCCAAAGGGTAAAATACCCTATTACTAAGACTTCATTGTCTGTCTGTTTATTGTTCGCTGTTTCTCTGTGTATAGGTATTTGATAATAATATACATTATAATAAATAGATTCTAGTACCTTCTATCATAAACTTCTGAGGTTATGCGTAATTAAAATTTAAAACATTATTTTTCAGCAGTTTTCAACGTTCGCGTTTACAACGAATACTATCAGTACCCTTTTGAATAAATTATGTGATTAACACACAGCCCCAGACGTGTTATAGAAGACGTAGGGACAGAAAAAAAATATATTCAAACAAATTTTCAATTGTAAATTTACACTTGGGTGCTTAGAAATTAAAACTTCAAAAATAAACTGTAATAAAGGCCAAATTTCTGGGTATATTTAACAAGTTTTGAATTATATTTTAACAAATAACTTTTTAATAGATAGACTTTAGATATGTTTACTTTACAAACTTGGGTCAGCAATGTGGATCTTTGGGATGTGTTGGAACTGGAAATCAGGGGTATTAATAAACCAAAAATGAGATATCAGCCTCAAATGTTAAAACAACTCGCGATAGAGTATTTAAATTCCAATTACTCAGATTTCTATCATATTTACACAGATGGCTCGAAACTGGGCAACTCATGCGGCCTAGCTATTTATGATCCTCAGTTGAACTGCTCCGTTCAGTTGCACATTAATTTTTCAATTTCTATCATGCACGTTGAAATGATTGCTATTGCAGAAGCTATTTCATATATTAATTCATTGGGAGATGGTAAATTTGTTATATTAACAGACTCTAAAAGTGCTATATATCACCTGGCTCGATGTACCTCGAATTTTCGAGGCACACCGATTGCCTACAGCATTTTGAAAATGCTGTGGAATGGTTCCTGCAATAGTAATCAATCAATTAAGATACAATGGATCCCTTCTCACGTGGGTATTCCGGGCAATGAAAAAGTTGATTCCCTTGCCAGGACCGCAGTTACGGAAGGAGTACCATTCACGTGCCTGCCATTACACACCGATTATTTATATTGTTTGCGAGATTTTTGTGGTCAGATGTGGAAGGAGCATTTCGACGAGAGATCGTTATCGAAAGCGATTTGGTATAAAACCATTCAGCCGCACATTTGGCAATATCCTTGGTTTACCAGTTCCAATTTAAGTAGATCTGAAATTGTAATTGCTCTCAGACTTCGTTCTGGACATATCCCACTAAATATGTTCACATATCTGATGGGTAAATCGTCATCCCCCAATTGCAGTGTGTGTAACATAGTGGAGGATGTTTACCATATTATGGTGGAGTGTGTCCGGAACGAGGCTGAGAGATCTGCTGCTGAGTTGAACCTTAGATTGTTGGGCAATGTTAATGTTTTTTTGGCGCTTCCTTCTTCAAAGGAAGCTAGATTTATTTACAAAATTGTTAATCTAGGTATTAAGCGTAGATAGTTGTTTTTTTGTAATGCCAATGAGGGTGGCATGATCATGTTTGATCAAACCCTCGTTAATAAAATAAAGATTTAAAAAAAAAAAAAAAAAAAAAAAACTTTTTAACTAACAGATAAATAAAACACCATTTTTGAAGTAATGAAACGACCTATTTAGCTTTTAAAATATTTTCCAATTCTAATTGTATTATTGCTGAATCGAAATGTTTTATAGAGAATTGTAACGATCCGGGTGAAGCTGGATCGAGCATTAGTATCGATAGTTTGCAAACATACAAAAAAACTCTAAGGTTAAATTGAAATAATATACATATAATATACATACTTATTATACTTTGCGACAAGCTCTATTCAGTTACATAAGTTTCATTTCGGACCTCATTAGTCCTCTAAAGAGCATAAAGTTCTACATCAAAAGGACGCCAGTTATTATACTTGAATGGATGAATATACTGCTTTTTACAGAGATATGTTACAGCATAAAATATAAATAATATTTTGCAAAATGAAACGTAGATATTAATATTTCTTCAGAGCTTCGCTTTGCATATTACATGTAACTTGTATGAGGTTATATTGAAAAGACTTTTAACTCCAATATATTATGTAAAAAGTTATGGGGCAAGTGATTTTTATATTACTAGCCACTTGTCGTGATTAAATAAATGCCCCCTGTATCGAAGTAAGGATGTAACTTTCTAATTATGAAATAATTTTTAAATAAATCGTATTTGATTTTACGTAATATCGTATAAAACAAGCAAAAAAATGACATTTTTATTAAATTAAGTGTAGAAACACGCAGTATTGGTATGTATATTTTCAATGTAGAATATGTATATTAGGATTTAGGTTAAGCGTTGCACCGGTTTGGCAAAAAGACGCGGATTCGATCCCGCCATGCGAATGATTTTTTCTATTCTTGAAAAAAAGCTCATAAAACCAAATATCAAATACTAGGTTTCCGCCCGCGGCTTCGCCCGCGCAGTCAAAGAAAAATCCGCATGGTTCCCGTTCCCGTGGGATTTCCGGGATCACATCATATTTCCAGGATAAAAAGTAGCCTATGTCCTTTCTCGGGTATCAAAATATCAAAATACCAAATTTCATGAAAATTGGTTCTGTAGTTTAGGCGTGATTGAGTAACAGACAGACAGAGTTACTTTCGCATTTATAATATTAGTATGGATGTATAACTTCATTTGTTCATATTATTTTCGCAGTACATTATATGTAGTTTTCTTGAATGTATATAGGTACGTGCAGTGGAACGCAGGTGAGTCGTTAAGAAGTTTATTGAAGGAATATCGATCACTGGTTCATTATGTTTTATACGATCCAACTCATAAAAACTTAGGTAATGTACAGGAATACAAGGGTATGTTCATTATTGTATTGTATGTGTGTTATATTTATCGAATGTTATACCTTGATACTTATTCCTTTTCTATTTCAAAAAAATACATTTATAAATCGAATTTAATTAGCATATAATTTAATTATAAACCTATTCAATTCCAATTGTTATAGTATACCTATCAATCTTGTAAATTTTTAAAGAGTAGAAAAAATCATTCGCGAGGAAGGATTCGAACCCACGTCTTTTTGCCATGTCGGGCAACGCCTAGGTTCTTGACCACCCGTAGTATAGCTAATTTTGAACAAAACAATTTTTGACCAAAATCAACTTTAATTGCTGACTCTACATGTGCATCTAAACGCCAATTATATTAAATCTACGATTTTCAATGTCCCGTATTCAATATTTTTAACTCCAACTAGATTTCCAAACGAAGTAAAATACCAATGGAATACAAAGGCATGATAAAATCAAAGCTTCTCTAGGGCACGTCTGAGATAGTCATGGATATAGAGAACACTAGATGTGACTAGCCCTTTGTTAATGTCTTAATGTAAGTATGTATATTTCATCGACCTGGGTGGTTAATTTTGCGACTACCTTTTATATTACATATATCCCTTTAAGACCAGTTAAATTACAGCATTTGACCAAAGTTCGGTTTCGTATTCATTGTAGACACGAATTTCACAGTATTTGGGTGGATGTGTTCAATGTTCATGTTTTCTTAATTCTTGGCTCAAATACCACTGCTCCACTGCTTACTATGGGTACATGAATACATTATATAATTTGCATGAATGCAAATATAACATTTTCACTTGCTTTCAAGTTCATGTTGTCATGTTACTTATTGAATCTTACCTAAATTTATTTGTAAAGCAATGCTAGCATTTGGAGCAGTTTAAACGCATTAACCATAGAACATACTTCTTCAATACAATGACAAATTTTTATCAACACATATTTTTTTAAATTTTATTATTCACATCTAGTGTTCTCTATATCCTTGTACCTTGATACCAAGATAGCATTGAAATTGCTGAAGTCATTCAATCGATTGAGATAGGATTCGCTTACAAAAGAATAGTTAACTTCGTGTTCCTGACTATTAATTAAATGGTGATATATTTTATATTAATATTCTATTGTATTTTATGAAAGGGGAATGAATTGGTTTTTCTATTTGTATAAGTACCTATATTTTTAACACAAACAATATAATAATACGAAGGCTTGTAATTTAAATGTATCTTACTTTCCTCGTTAAATATAGTTTTAAATAATTTTGTAAAAGAAAATGATATTAAAATGAACACAAATGTTTTGATTTTTTACTAACAATTTAGTTGCGATCATAGGACTAGTACCTTATAAGGTAATCCCCATTCTTATTTTTATTAAATACATTCTCTGTCCCTATGTCCCTTAGTACGCTTAAATCTTTGAAACTACGCAACGGATTTTGATGCGGTTTTTATTAATAGATAGAGTGATTCAAGAGGAAGGTTTATATGTATAATAACATCCATTAAATAGTGGAGAAGTACTGTTATTTTTGAGGTTTCTAATATGATGTCGTAAATAGTTACATTTTTTCCGCTTACATTGCAAACGCATGCTGAACCCTACGAGTTTTATCAAAATATTGTACTAAGTATTATACACATTGAAAAGTTCTACAGAAAAGTCCGCGATGGTATATATTATGTCTATCTCTTATGGATAACCCACAATAACTTTTTGAAGTGAAAACTTCTTTAGCGGCGTTGGGTATAATATCTTAAACTCGCGTCAGGACACGTGGCCTGATCGAAAAAGCGTAAGACGGATTTTTTTTTTAGCCCTTATATTCCATGCGTAAGGATACCATTCCAAAATATCAAACATGCTGAACGTTAATAACCAAGTTTTCACTTCTGCCGGCACTCCCGGAGTGCAACCCGTCTTTTTTTTTTAAGAAGGGGGTGTATGTAGTGTGTGTTATTATTCGCAGTAATCGAATATCGTAAATTCAGCGGTTTGTGGCGCGGCGAATGGCGACACTCCTGCGAGGGCCAGTCGCCTGCCACTCGCCTACCTAAGTGTAATAAAGTATAAATTTATAAATTTAATAAAGTAGTTCAGCATATCCGGTATTTAATTTGAAGACCCCAGCCTCTGTACACTAAATATCGATCGATCAATCGATCGATCGATCAATCAATCGATCAATCGATCAATCGATCTATCAATCGATCAATCATTACGTCAATCAATCAATCAATCAATAATCGATCAATCAATAATCGATCAATCAATAATCGATCAATCAATAATCGATCAATCGATCAATCAATTATCGATCAATCAATTATCGATCAATCAATAATCGATCAATCAATAATCGATCAATCGATCAATCAATTATCGATCAATCAATAATCGATCGATCGATCAATTTATCAATCGATATATCGATCGATCAATCAAATCAATCAATAATCGATCAATCAATAATTTATCAATCGATTGATCAATAATCGATCGATCAATAATCGATCGATCAATAATCGATCAACCAATAATCGATCAATCAATAATCGATCAATCGATCAATCAATTATCGATCAATCAATAATCCATCGATCGATCAATCAATCAATCAATAATTGATCAATCGATCAATCAATAATCGATCAATCGATCAATCAATCAATCAATAATCGATCAATCAATAATTGAACAATCGATATATCGATTTATCAATCGATCAATTTATCAATCCATCATTCAATCAATCGATCAATCGATATATCGATCAATCGATCATTCAATCAATCGATCAACCAATTGATCAATCGATCATTCAATCAATCAATCAAACATTCACATTTCATTGTTCTGTCATTTTGGCGTATATTTTGCTTGTCAGTCATAGAGTAAAATAGAGGCCAGTCTGTCTGTAAGGAGGCTAGTCGCGCCAACAATTTATATATAACAGATTTAAATTATAATATATTGTTTTATTAGATTTTCGTACTTCAAGACATGTCCAATCATGTGTTTTTCATTACGTCGACCATTTTACAAGTAATAATGTTGTTCAGTTTCATGGGCTAAACACACCCTTACCCACCCTATACCCCCTCCCTTGCCTCATATGGTAGGTACCTATCTACACCTATTAAATTTATAACCACCACCAACCACCAACTGCATAAATAACTTTGTAATCCCATATATTTATATGGGATTACAAAGTTATTGATGCAGTTGGTGTATTTGGAAAACTGGACCGAAATTACAAAATATTTAAGTTTTCCCATGATTAAGGCACTAAACTCTATATATATTCCAAATATGAAGCTTCTAAGTCTGCTAGAAGTGCCTTGGACTTTTGATGATCGGTGAGTCAGTGAGTGACAAAATTTAGAAACTTTAACAAGTTGTCATTCTTAAACTACTGGTTCAAATTGACTGAAATTTTAAATATTCCGTGTTTATACAATGCCGGATTAGTTACTGAAGATTCAGGTTTCTTGCTTTACGAATTATAGGGGGTCGAAAAAGGCCCGAATTGCTTCGAGAAAAGGATGGTACGGCCGTGCCGCTTTTTTTTTGCTCGACTTGGCGGGGGCACTGCCGTGCCCCCAGATATATTGTTTACAATATTAAATAGTGAATGGATATGAATGTGATTTTTGTGTCAATTTCACGCAAAATCTACACAGTCGTTTTAAATAAAATTTGAAAGAAAGAAAGAAAGATCATTTATTTGACTCCACAATAATAATTAATAACAAACACAATTGACACTGAATACAATACTTAATTCAAATAATTAATTATAATATTTGCTATGCAGATTGATTGGAATGAAATAACCATTGGCCGTAAATAGATAACACGTTCCGTTCTAAATTTCTGATACAATGTTTATTTTATAATTATGTAATATTATGCTCATCTATCTATACTTTCTATAATAATATTATAAAGCTGAAGAGTGTGTTTGAACTACTGGTCCGATTTGAAAAAAATAGCCAATTTATCGAGGCTGCTATAGGCTATAGGCAGTAGGCTATATATACATATATAGCCCAAAGCGCGATGATATTATCATCGCGCTATAAGACCAACAGGAGCGGAGCCACGCGGGTGAAACCGCGGGGCGCAGCTAGTAAAATTATAAAACCTCGTTATTTCACAGGAGTTAAAAATACAAAATTTACATCACACACACATCATCCAGGTACAGCCGAGTGAAAAAGGTAAAATTACCTCGCAGCTTATTAAAAGAAGCCATTTCGGTTAAAATGAAAATACATCAGGTGTTTCAAGGTTATTTCGTTCATTTCGGCGTTTAACTAAAAGTCCGCTATTTCATAATCAAGATAAGCCGGTACAGTCGCGCACATTATTAACATGTAAATTGAAAACGTTTGAGCATTTTTATACGTCGCTGAAGTACCGACATAGTATAAAGAGAAACGTAAGTTATCTTCGAACACAGGTACATGGCGCCGTTTGTATGTACGCGGAGCGCTTGGCAACGCCCCCCGTTCATGTATGTACGCAAGCTTGATGCACGCACACAACGCCGCTCGGTTCCTACTGAAGAGGAATACGCCATTGCTGTGAGCGATCGGTGTTTGTTTATACAATTATTAAAAATATCAATGTGACAAGTGACAACCTTGCCCCTCGCGAGTTAAAGTACCGTGCGCTGCTAAACGCCGGGAGTCGGCCTACTTGTCTCTTTATACTATGGTACCGACGTGTGGAGTCAACATGTTTTCCATTTATGTACATTCGAGTTAAAAATTCATATAGTTATTTGGCGGGCTAAAAGCATCTGCATAATTTGACGTTACAAGGTCATGAACCTTTGTCGCATAAGTGTTTAAAAGTTTTCTGCATTTTGTTTTCGCTATGCATGATAAGTTTGCTGTTTTTATTTTAATATAGTTTCTGATGACGAAACATTTTGATTAAAAAATTATGTAGGTACTCAATGTTTTACAATAAACAATTTGTAAAACAAATTTTATAACCTTAATAAGATAATATAGTAGAACATATTATTGAACGTAAAAAATTAATTATTTAAATCTTATTGAATTCTTAATACTGTTTAAACTACCAAAAAATGTGTTAACCTTAAAAGCATAGGTTATTTTTTATCACTTTACAATCTGATAGAAAACTGGTTGCAAAGAACTAGAAATTTCCAATTCCATTTCGCCTCTTGCAATACGTATGTACATTTGCAACTCAATAAATCGTCAAAGAAAAACTACAAAAGTTCGCGCCATTTTCTTACATGCATTTCCCGCCAATATAAACGTCAAATGCCAATTGGGCGCCATATTTTCGCAAAGACGTGTAGAAATTGTAAATTTTTATCCAATTTCAGTGTATTTCAATATTTAAAATATTGTAATTATTTAAAATGACATTAAATACTTTTTGGCGTAAGCTTGGTCAAAGGCATATTTTTAAATACAGACATAAACATAATAATTACTCCAAAATGACTGCCTGAAACTAGCCTTTCTTTATTTTGTTTAAAAACATACGTTTCGAATTCTTAATCGATGTATGAAATAACAACAACATAAAATTAAAATTATGTTTTAAACCGGTTAAAAGATTTAATTCCAAAAACATAACCAAGTTCAACCGTTTATCAGCTTTTTTAGTAACATGTAAATTGAAAAACCCGACATTGTTTTAACACGTGGCTCTATTGTTTATATTAAGTTAGAAGGAATGATGAAAATGCAAAACAACCCACATAATTGGATATAAAGTCACATTTCACCCGTATGTATGAATATTTTTACTCATTAACACTAACTCATTCGTTTTTTTTTTTGTTTGTTTGTTACTCCTTCACTCAAAAACTTCGGAATCTATTTTCATGAAATTTGGCACACACATAGAGGGTAACTTGGATTAACACACAGGATAGGTTTTATCCTGGAAATCCCACGGGAACGGGAACTATGCGGGTTTTTCTTTCAAAACGCGGGCGAAGCCGCGGGCGGAAAGCTAGTACTAGATGAAATTAGCATGGATTACACGGATTAAATAGTAAGAAATTTGTTATAGGTTAAATAAAAGTTGATAACAAAAATAATGCGCAAATCGTATTTCTCCTTCCATAATAAAAGTCCATTATCATCGAAACATACGAACCGCCATTTTCTTTTCCCAACGTGATGAAAATCTAATATCAGTTCTCAATAATACCTTATTAATATTAAAACTCTGTCCATCTGTATTAAGATTTCACCTCAAAGGTCTGAGGTAAATCAATGTTTCTCTTTGATTCTGTTTTGAAAGGATCAATTATTATTTATGTATGACATAATTTCGTTTGCGTTTGCAATGACAGCTGTTGGTGTAATTCCCGCGCTTTTTTGACGTTTTTAATTTGTGGTCAAATCATTGATCTTTGAATCGATACACGCTGAAATCAATGGATTCATAAATAAAAATGTAAATCGTTAGATGGCTGATGTAAATTGTTGCTAATTAGATTAGCCATATTTCGACGTTCCTCTGGAGCGCTATTAACCTATCTACATCTTTTTAAGCTCTTGCATAGCTTCTATCGCGGGCCTTGAGCAGAGGGACCGAATCGAGAAATTCCGTAACGAAAAAACCTCACGCTCCCCACTCCGACGGGGGCGGAGGTGTGGCTTGAAGGCACAGCATGCAATAGCTTTACCACGGCAGTCCCCGAGTGCCACAAGTCTTTTTTAGTTTCTATCGCATAGGTATAAAGATTGGCAAAATTGTATGTCTCTATACGGTTAGCTAGAGAGCTTCTTATGTTTTACGTTAATGTAACTGTTGCTTTTCTAAAATCATGCGTTTAGATATAATAATTAAACTAATTACAGTAGGTATAACTCAAACAACCAAAAAAAGTTTTATTATTACTTTTAAAGTGCATTTTCCCTCGACTGTACACACGTCATACCAAATAACGCGTTATCTATACGAGATAAGCGCCTTTTAGTTAACATAATCAGTAGCAAATCCATTGAACCAGATGCGTAATTTTTCATAGAAATTCTGTTATGAAATTTTTTTCTACAGAGAAGACGAATAATCACATTATCTGATAAATTTCTAAGAATATACCTATTTTACATAGCCTCCTGCTTTTTGAGCACATAAATTAATAACTTAGTATTTAATTTAATCTATATAATCTTATATACATATAAAAATGAATCGCAAAATGTGTTGGTACCTAAGCGCATAACTCGAGAACGGGTGGACCGATTTCGATAATTCTTTTTTTATTATATTCCTTGAAGTACCAGGATGGTTCTTATGTAGAGAAAACATAAATATGTACCACGGGCGAAGCCGGGGCGGACCGCTAGTACATATATAAAACTCAAAGGTGACTGATATAGTGATCTATCAACGCACAGCCCAAACCACTGGACGTATCGGGCTGAAATTTGGCATGCAGGCATGGGCGTAGCTAGCCATGGGCACAGGGTGGGGCAAAAAAAAACCGGCCAAGTGCGAGTCGGAGTCGCGCACCGAGGGCTCCGAACAAACCTACTTTTTATTATGTTGTAACTCTAAAATGTATGTTTTAGCAATTTTTCCTTTATCTGTGCTATAAGACATTGCTTTTAACCAAATTTCAAGACTCTGTTTTCACGGGAAGTACAATGTAGGTTTTGATTTCCTTGCGAATGTCGAAATTTGCGATAATTTGCAGCATAAAATGGCTGTATGTATTGATTGCGTTGGCTTATAAGTTTGATTTTTTCACAGCTTTAAGAGACCGTAGACTTGAGTATTCGATATAAATTTCAACTTGATAACTCTACGCGTTCCTGAGAAAAAGTGTGTTGACAGACAAACTGACAGGCAGACTTTGTTGTGCGTCTGTCTGTCTAAAAATACCTTTTTTTTTCAAGAACACGTGGCGGTATCAAGCTGAAATAATAATGAATAAATCAAA
This sequence comes from Colias eurytheme, assembly GCF_061535395.1. NCBI lineage: Eukaryota > Metazoa > Arthropoda > Insecta > Lepidoptera > Pieridae > Colias > Colias eurytheme. The sequence goes on from NC_143006.1 coordinate 4,725,504, forward strand.
ACAAACAAAAGATACCTACAGCCGTTTATGTTGCAAATTTCATCCCTATATTATATAGTTTATCTGTCTAATACATATAATATGATTCCTTTTTACCATAAAATATAGGTCTATGTAAAAAAGTAGAAAAATAAACCATTTTAATAACTCAGTAAATAAAGCAAAACCTTGCACTTCCGATTTCATGTTTGTTTTAGGTTAATGGTCACTTATTGACCATAAAAACACAAAATGCAGACAGATCCAGGTGGAGCTTTGCTCGCAATCTTATAGTTTTTGACCGATATCTCGAAAACTATCCACTTTAGGGCAAAAGTTGCTGAGACTTTTTTGTAGAAAGTAAAATTTCGCATATTTTATACCATGTAAAATTTTTTGTAAAACTTACTATTTACGGTTTATGGCCTATTTGATGAACCGGTTGATCGTTAAAATATTGGGATTAATGAATAAAATGCATGTATGTACATAGTTTTTAGGTCACTTTATTCTCTACAAGTTTTGTTTGAAAATTTTTTTTAGTGCCCATATTTTTTGAGTTGTTCCACGTATAATGTAGAAATGCCGCCGCTCGGCGGGTGACGTGGCAGGCCAAAAGTTTTTTTACGGATGTAATAAAAACGAAGAAGAAATTTCCAATGCAAGTGGATTTTCACCGTTTCCGAAACGGCAAAGTTTTTGATTTTTTTTTTACTTATAGAAAATTTTTAATACATTTTTTAAAATATTTTCCTTTATTTTATTCTTGCATCCGAATATAAAATAACTACTCAATATTATTTAGTTGTACGAAATATATACGAAACATACATAGGTACCTTGAAATTTACTATTTATCGCCAAACGTTAAATAACTCAAAAAGCATTAGAAAAAAAAGTTTCAAATAAAGTAATCTTAATAAATGGATAATGCATATGTATAATATATTAATGCCTATGCATTTCATTGATTAATCCAATATTTAAAGAGTTACTTGCCAAAGATGATTAACCGGCTCATTAAATAGGCCATAAATCGTAAACGGAAAGTTTTACAAAAAGTTTACAAGGTATAAAAGATGTAAAATTTTACTACCTACAAAAAATTCCCAATATTTTTTGCCTTAAAATGGATAGTTTCCGAGATATCGGCCAAAAACTTTTATGTAAGATTGCGAGCGTAGCTCCACCTGGATCTGTCAGCATTTTGTGCTTTTATGGTCAGTAACTTATCCTAAAACAAAAGTTAAATTGGATGGGAAATTAAGTGCGAATTTGGCTAAATAAAAACAGCTTTGAATGAGGTAACAGTACTACACTACTTTTTCTGGCACCAAAAGTGGTTTAAATCATGTAACATAGAAGCGCAAGCTTTTTGTTTAGATCGCATTTTTTTTGTGTCGACTGACAACTTTCGAGTGAGAATTTTTTAACGGATATTAAGTTTTGTAGTCAGTACCTAGATAATTACGTTTTTTTAGATTTGGTTAGGTACCTTCCAGGTCAGAGCCAGGGTGGGGCAAGTGCCCCACCCTGCCCCACCGTGGCTACGCCCATGCATGCAGGTAGGAGTTAGGACGTAGGCATCCGCTAAGAAAGGATTTCCCGAAATCCTTGCGGGAACGGGGAAAAACGGGGATGCACGTACAAAGTCGAGGGCGGAAGCTAGTTATTAATACATATAATTAATGAATAAATTTTTATTTATTCAATGGAATAAATAAAAATTTATTATAAATTGATTTTAACACGCTTTTATTAGCTTCACCTGTATGTTTGTATATGTAACCCATTGTTGTTGTTTGTATGTTTGTATGATTTTGACCCACTTTAAATGGACAGATTTAATCAAAATTTTTAACAAAGATCAGTGACAATAAAATAATTTCAAGAGTTTAGGCGTGTTTTAAGTGTTTTTAAAATATATTAAATATTATAAATAAATATGAATTCAAGACACGTAAATCAAGTGCGATATTATTCAAAAGCAATCCTTACGGATGTTGTAAACAAAGAATGTTGTAAAATAAAACATTTTATGAACGTATATCCAAATAAAATCTCAAAGTATAAGTGGCGTACTATGAGGAAAGCGAATTGCTTGAGGCGGGAAAATATTTTTGGCGCCAAAGCATTACTTTGTGGCGTAATGCTTATAAATAGATTATTTAAACTCAACTATATGAAACATTCAATTAAGTAAACGTCTGATATTTCAAAATCGTTTGCAAGATTTATTTGCTATTTTGCTATAGCAATGAAAACAATGATAAATACATTATTATAATCAATCTACGAAACCGTTAATAAAACTGTGCTACGTAAATAAACTATCTATCCATTACATTTCCAAATGCATTCTAGAATAATTAAAAAACTTCGTTATATTTAAGTACATAGTTATTTATTTCTAAACGAGCTTTGACTTACAGCAGAATAGGAAAGAAGAATCATGCCTTTTCAATTGACTTTCAAACGGGACTTCTCTTTTAACTCTTAAAAGTGTTTGAAAGAATGAAATCCATTACAGAGTGCACTCGACAATGAAAGTTTTCTGATGTTTGCCATTCCATTAAGACGCCGTCAACAACTGCACCAAAATGGATGCTCCTACACAGTTTTAAACAATATAAAGTTTATTAGGAAGATAAAACGTCTTTATTTCAAGATGTGGAAAGCGTCACACATAGGTGTACACATCTATACTAATATTATAAAGCTGAAGAGTTTGTTTGTTTGTTTGAACGCGCTAATCTCAGGAACTACTGGTCCTATTTGAAAAATTCTTTTGGTGTTAGATAGCCCACTTATCGAGGAAGACTATAGGCTATATATCATTACGCTACGACCAACAGGAGTGGAGCCATGCGGGTAAAACCGCGGTACACAGCTAGTTCCACAATATTTTCGCTCAGTAAGCGCCAGGTAAGCGGACTACCGGATCTCCAATATTTCAAAGCTTACCTAGTAACGTAATTAATTTTACTCGATAAATAATTGAAGTAATTCTCAATTTTCATTAAAATTGTATCAAAGGAATTATTTATGAGGTTTCACTCTATAAATAAAATATATTTAGAGTCTAGATTCAGTTTTGAGAATACCATCAAAATATTATTGAGGATTCTTTATTAATTCATAATATTTAAGTATATTATTGACACAAGGAGGCAAACACATAGGCAAAGTTCAACAAAAAATAAATATTCGTTCCAAAACGTTTACCTATCTAATTATTTTGGTGATATTTTTCATCACTGGTAGTTTCTAGAATAATAAAAAGACGTGTGGCACTCGGGGACTGCCGCGGTAAAGCTATTGCATGCTATGCCTTCAAACCACACCTCCGTGCCCGTCGGAGTGGGGAGCGTGAGGTTTTTCGTTACGCAATTTCTGGATTCGGTCCCCGCGCTCAAGGCCTGCGATAGAAGATATGCAATAGCTTAAAAATACAATGTTTATGTGTTCCAAGAGAAATTATAAACATCGGCAGTATAAACACTTTCAATAATAATGTTGGGCGAAACATTTCAAAACAAGATATTTACTTCAGTTCATTATAATAAAGAAAGAAAGACAGAAAGAAAAAATATTTATTGCCACAAGTTACACACACTTAACAACTACTTACATTACAAAAAAAAATAGAGAATTTTAATCGGGTCAGACTCAGCCATGCTGTCGGGCTTTAACACCTGAACAGCGCTGATTTTCAGTCTGCCCGTAAGTTTTTATTTCCGAGGCTCCTAAGTCTACATAAAAATACAAATACCAATCAAAAAACTTACTTTACAGTTCTGAAAATAATTTTTTTACAATATAATAGTCTACGTATGAGTTTTACATTTATTTTCGTATGAACCTTCCCAATGTGGTACATATTTAGTTTACCTGTTGTTGTATAAATATTTCAAAATCCCAAACCTAGAGATAAAATAGAAATATTCTAACTATAATTGGGCTATCCAACTCTGAAAGAATTTTTCAAATCGGACCAGTAGTTCTTGAGATTAGCGCGTTCAAATAAACAAACTCTTCAGCTTTATAATATTAGGTAGTATACATTCCCGCTTTTTCTGTGATTGTAAACAATTGAAATCGATAACAATACGACCGTTTAAAAAAATAACTTTAACCAACCCAGGTAAAGAGTACAATCAGCTTATTATAATAATAATGCGTTTAGAATGCTGTTGGGACTGCCTCGCTACTGCAGTGCGTCTGGAATGTTCGCTAATGCGCATACTGACGATTTCTGGGCGATAATACGCAAAAAAACAGCGTCTACATTTGATAGAGTGCGGCGCAGTCGCAACAGTCTGTTGATGGTAATTTCGGAGAGATATATGTCATCTTTCATGGGACACTTTGTGCGTAAACTTGTCCATTCAAAGCGACAGGTTTACGCATAGGGTGCCCCGTCAACTGATGATAGTACTTTAATATTTACCTACTAACATTAGCTTTTAAGTCACGTACTAACATTAATGGATCCCTGTCATCTAATTGTTTAAATAAAATAAATAAAAATAAATAAATAAGACATCTTTCACATTAACGATTACCAAACTTTTCCTACACAACATTGAATTCACGTCAACGCGTTAAAAATAACACAATAAAACTGTCTTATTGTTACAGAACGTAAAGCAGTCAACACAGGCTATGATACAAGCCAGAACAAGCTTTGAACTACAAACTGATGAAATATTTTAACGTTCTTGCTAGTCTATACTAGTAATATGTATTATAAAGAGGAAACCTTTGTAATTTTTGTATGTTTGTATTGAATAGGCTCAAAAACTACTGGACCGATTTCAAAATTTCTTTTACCATTCGAAAGCTACATTATCCACGAGTAATATTATATAGCCTTTAAGCTATATATTATTATCATGCTAAGACCAACAGGAGCGGAGTAATGCGGGTGAAACCGCGCGGCACAGCTAGTTATTTATATTCTGAATGTTAGAGGATGATATTGGAAACGATTTACAATTTTTTTTGAAGTGAAACTTCTTACGAGTAAATTTTCACAGTCACGTCATGTTAATACCGTCACGTCATGGTGCAAGGCGACGATTTTGGTATTTGAATCTTGCCATAGAAGTTTTATTTCTGACACGTGTCAATATCAGCAGAATGTGAAGTATTTTATACAATTATTAAGTTTCTCGGTACATTAATGTCTATTCTAATTTCAGAGTTAGTATTTTGATAACAAAAATAACCTATTTTGTAAGAAAATAACGAAATTAGAAATAACTTAATAAAAACAGCGGAGAGAAAATCCAAGGCTCATTATTATCTTTTAGAAAATAAGTTCAAGGTGATGATTAAATGTTTCTCTAATATAGGAAATCTTTTGAACAAAGATGAAGCTTTCTAAAAGCAATGATTAATTACGAAAAAATATTGAGTTACTTTTCGCATTTTTAATAAATAATAATATGTTCTATGTACACTGATCAAATCAGAAATAAGCTTTGATCCTAATTATTAAATTCAAAAATTATACGACCGATTTTTGTGATGGGTCTCCTGTCTCTTCACATTATAAACAAGCTGTGCGTGTGTGTAACACTTTTACCCGCATTGCTCCGCTTCTGTTGGTCTTAGCGTGATGCTATATAGCCTATAATCCTTCCTCGATAAATGGGCTATCTAACATCAAAATATTTTTTCAAATCGGACCAGTAGTTCCTAAGGCGCGTTCAAACAAACAAACAAACTTTTCAACTCTATAATGTTATAGTATAGATGTGAAAGTTAAACCACCGAATTGCGAATTGCAAGATAACAGCTGTTGAAGATCCGTTTTAGTAAATAGTACTTGTCCCTTAGATCGCGTATAAAACCGCGGGGCACAACTAGTTATATTTTTGCAACCGGAGCTAATCATATTAGATAATTTATAATCTAAAAATCTCACAAAATTACAACCCACGGTCCTTTTAAGAATATTTATATTAAAAATCTCAAATCATAAAAGGTCTTGAAAAACAGGATAATTAAAATGCTTTACAAAGACACTTCTAAATTGGGTGATCTTTTGATGTTCATATTATAATAGACTTGAAATATATTATATGTGTAGGACGTTAAATTATATACAGTACATATATATTGTATATAATTGTTTATATAATATTAGACGAGATACAGAGCGAGTTATTATCAAACATCATATCATAATATGTTTAATATGTATGCTATTTATATATATTGAACGTGTACAAATTAGTATTAGATAGGGTCGCTTAGTGCGACGACATCTTGGACGACATATTATGTGACATCCGCATTTGGTTAGCGTGTTGGATTATGGCCTGTAGGTACCATCATAGGATGCCCGTGTCGCTGCAGTGGGAACGTATATGGGCTGGTGATGATAATGATGATGATGATGGGTACCAAATATCAAACTATAATGTCATTGCACTAATATAAGGAAAGCTTTATTATATTGCAAAAACAAAGGTTTTTATAAACGTGACGTTTTTTGAAAAAATTGAGGAAGCTTCATATATCGATAATTTAATAATAATTTGTTTATTATCTTGAAAACTTTTGACTTAAAATCTGAGACAAATCGTAATCCAGGTGTTCATTTAATAACTACTTTGTAGAAATGAAAGAAATACCCGCTTAAAGAACTGTGTACCCACCAAAAAAAAAACATGAATATTTTCTCGTTCACCTTGGTGTAATCAGTGTACAGTAAACATACATAAAATATTTAAAAAAAAGCAGTCGAATTGACAACTTTTGACAGCGCTTCCTTTGAAGCATTAGCCTCTTTCATCACACTTTTTAATAAAAAGCAAAAAGACTTGCTTCCATGGAACTATAGTCATACTGGAACCCAAACTCCTAAGAATAAATAAAAAACTGATAGAATGACCGCAAGTAACCCCTGTTTACCCCATAGGGTAGCCAGCGTGATTGTAAATTTTTCCCCTATTGACGTGCATTAAAAAATCGACTGTCAGTAATAATAGTCTATATGACATAAATCATTAATAAAATCCGCTAAAAAAATGAAATTTAAACGAGATTCATGCAGGTTTGCTTTTCCATTGAAATAACAAAGGTTTACAACTTTTAAAATGGACTGCTTATCGAACACGCTCATAATTTTTTTCCCATATTTTGAATTATGTTATGAAAATCGTTGCGCGGCAGCCCCAATTCTAGGTGTCAAATAATGTTTACTGCAAAATGGCGGATGTTTATGTTCATTTCGTGAGTTTGTTCTTGTATTTTGGAATTATTCTGAGCCAAAATTAATAGAAATGGTTGTAAATATATTGTGCGCGGTTGCAAAAGTGAATGGCATCCAGGATGTGATATTATATTTCATTCGTAAGTACAAAAAACCATGCATAAACTACGCTTCATGTAAAATTGTAGTTTAGTAATATTTCTACTTTAATTGTTGTTAAATCTGGAATAATAGATCGAAGTTGTGATTATAATGTTAATTTTGATTAGGTTTTTTCCATTTAACATCGTTATTTGCTTATTATTAAATGTTTCATGATTGTAATAAATATTAGACTAGGGTGTCCATACTTTATAAAATTGTGTACATATATTTCGGTATGGTATTTTATATGAGGAGAAGTCTTTCTCCACTTGAGTTAGTTCAATTGGCGTGAAAGTTAATGGTATAAAAACGTTGTTTACTACTTTTATATAATGATATATTGTAAAATCAAAAACTCAAAGTACATACATATATGGTACCTACTGAAATAGAAGCACAAGACAACAGCACAAATTTTGTGTTATCTGTATCTAAATGACATTTTTTTTTTATATTTTGCAAATAATCTTCTTTTCTCTTTACAGGTTTCCGTCCAATCTAGCGGAACGTAATACATGGCTAAATATAGTAGAATTAAAAATATCCTGTTTTGAAAAAGTGAAGATATGCAACATTCATTTTAAACCCGCACTTGGCCAGTGTGGTGGATGTGGCTGTAACCTCATAGGAGGCCATGTCCCAGCAGTGGGAACGTAATATATACGTTACGGGAAATAAAATGTATGGGAGGGTTTAAAGTTACATTTTTAGATATTTCTTGTTATATTTAAAAAAAGTTATTATTGTTATTTTACTCATTAGGTAAAGTATCATATCAGTATCATATCGATATCAGTTTAAAGTTTTTTGATACCTGCAATAGTTACGGAATAATCACCTGTGCACACTTAACGATTACACCCTGAATATATTATATTTTGTTTTTTATTGTATGATAGGGAAGCGCTAGACCACGATCTCATATTTCAAGTACTCTTAAAACTATTTAAATACTTAAGGGTATGGAATGATAAAAATATTTTCAGTGAACCGATTTCGTTACTTTTTATTGTTATTATCTTATAATTTGCAAATTTGTAAAGGCAGTTGGCATTGTAATGATAAATAAATATTATAAAAACACATTGATATTTTACTTCATTAATTCCTCAAATGACTGGACGTAACGCCAAATTATACAGCAAAATGTTGTCATAATTTATAGCGGTCCTGTGTTCTGAAGATGCAAGACGGAAGACGCAAACATGAAAAAACGCTGAAAGGAACATTACAATTTTCCAATGTTAAATACTTGAACATCTATTTTTTATCTATTTGCAAAAATTCTACAGTAACTATATTAGAATAATAAATGCAATTACGTAATTTATTTCCGCCGTAAATCATCAACCATCAATCAATCAATAAATATAAAACTCTCCCGTTACTTAGTGACTGACAGACAACGCACAGCCTAAAATCACTGGACCTAAAGACATGAAATTTGGCACACTCTGTATATCTAGAGTATCCTAAAGGTGCACTTAGAAAGGCTATTCCGAAATCCCCACGGGATAAATGGGATTTTATGTTTTATGACTTCAACGAGGACGAAGTCGCGGGCAAAATCTAGTATTATAGTAAAATTTTAATACGAATAAAATTGATGTATCCGTTATTTTTTTCCTTAATATCCTGAATTTTTTACATTTATACTCACCCCACGGAAATATAGACATACTATATATATTATGACATGATTATGACTCACCGTAACTAGAAAGAGACGGAGGGGAAACGATAAGATTCAAGGTCAAATTTTTTGACTTTACTTTTTCTTAGGGAGTGTGGGTTCCATACGTAGTATATATAGTTCCATGCTTGCTTCGTTTTTAAATTAAAAAATATTAGTATAAGAGACTTCTTAGACCAATTTCGGTGTGATACAGGAAATTTTCATTTCCTTTGAGTTTCCTGATGAATAAACAAAATATATATCTTGATTGTAATAATAGTTTGATTTAAAAAAAAACAAAATTAATAAGTTAATTAGACCGAAAATTTATTACCCGATTGTTTTTACAAAAAGTAGAATTGTGACATGCCTTTCCCTAATGTGAATATTTCAAAGATTGTTTGCTGATCGGTAAAATAGTCTCTTTGATTTAGCGATAATAATCCTTGTCCTAGGATATATTGTAAAACTGGAGTTTCAAATATTTAAAAAATCTCAAACAAATTCCTTCATTAAATTCTCTTTTCGTTCAGAAACGGAGCGTTTAACAAACAACAACTCTGTACTAAAATAGAAATTACGAGAACAATTTGCGTGTTAACAATATTCGCGTTTAATAAACAAAATTAATTACAACATAATTATATTTTACATCAAAATAGTTAAATTTCATTACCTCTTACAGGGTCGGGTTGATCGCAGGACTTAGGTGAAACCTGAAAATTAAAATTATTTATTAAAATTATGTTATTCAGCCAATAATTGACTCATATCTTGTACGTCATATACCTATACAATTTGATACTAGTATAAGCTTTAAGCCTGAAGACGAAAGTCTTCGAGCAGTGTGTGTTACCGGTGTTGACTTATGGATCTGAGACGTGGTCGCTAACCGCGGGCATGGTGCAAAAGCTTCGCGTCGCTCAACGAGCTATGGAACGGGCTATGCTCGGGGTTTCTTTGCGTGATCGAATCAGAAATGAGGAGATCCGCAAAAGAACTAAAGTCACCGACATAGCCCACCGTATTAGTAAGTTGAAGTGGCGCTGGGCTGGGCATATAGCCCGCAGAACCGATGGCCGTTGGGGCAAAAAGGTTCTTGAGTGGCGACCACGTACAGGACGTCGCAGTGTGGGACGGCCTACAACGCGATGGACAGACGACCTGATCAAAGTGGCGGGGAGCCGCTGGATTCAGGCCGCTGGTGATCGGTCGTTTTGGAAATCTTTGGGGGAGGCCTATGTCCTGCAGTGGACGTCCTGAAAGGCTGGAATGAAGATAAGCTTTAATACTAGCGCGTGGCTTCATCCGCGGTCGAGAATCAAGAAAAATTAAGTTCTTCTATAGATCATATTATGTTATTCTGATGTATATAACTTAATGTAAAGTTCAATCCAAATCCGTCCAGTTTTCTTCGTGAAAGAGTAACATACATACATCCATATTCACAAACTTTCACATTTATAATATTAGTTAGGATACAGAAGAATTAATGTATGCCAACCATGGAAAAATAAGCTTTTACAAGTATTTATATGTTTTCTGGCTCTGGTATGATCTCTATCCAATCAAATGTTTCAATTGGAATTTGACCCAAATTCCTGACATTCGGTTTTGCCGAATATGATATTTATTTTAGTTAAAATATTTACATGGTGTGTCTATACGCACAGTTGTGATATTTGTGTTTTTAATTTTTATTAAATATAGGTAGTTAAAATAACCTAAGTATATCGGTACAATTATATCGGTAACGTAGAAAACTAAGATAAGAAATTCAGAACTAAAAATACTATTTAAAACACGATTAAACTTAAATTATTTATAAAAAAAAAAACGAGATTTAAATCCACTACGTAAGTACCTATACAGTTTGTAAATGCAAGTATAGAAAGTAAGTACTAAAAATAGTATAGCAAATTTATTGACTTGCCTCTCCATTTTTATCAGACCATTTTATACCAATAAATTACATAGTACTCGATGTTGTAATTCAAGAGAGATTTATTGGCCAATATCAATATATAATACGCAATATACTATAAATAGGTATAAGTAGTTCAAATCTAATGGGCTTTCTTAACAATCGAGAGCGTTGGCCCAACAAATGATCGTCGATGTTTGCCACCATTATGACAATCGTATCAATCAATCTTATTATTATAAAGCTAAAGAGTTTGTTTGTTTGAACGCGCTAATCTCAGGAACTACTGGTCCGATTTGAAAAATTATTTCCGTGTTAGATAGCCCATTTATCGAGAAAGGCTATTATAGGCTTACATATCATCACGCTATAGACATTTAGGCCCTCTACACTATCGTGATTGCCTCTACTCGCCCATCGCTGTCCATTGTGAAGATGGCCTATTAAGTATCAGCCTATGATGTTTGAGAGTTCAAATAATTGAGTAATTATTTTTTTAGGGCCGATTTATCAATGCTTGGCAAACTTATCCGACCACTAAAGTATTACACGATAATATTAAAATGTCACGTAAACTGTCAAATACGGGCAATTAGAATACTATTTTAAAATGGTTATACATTATTCGACAAATAAGTTTTATCCAAGCATTGAAAAATCGGCCCTTAATTGAACAACAAAAGCTTTGCATAATGAACCCTATTAACCTGTATACGTTTATAGATACGTAATAGGGTTGACGTTAAAGAGTTTTAATAGGGCTAGCACTACTTTATATTTTTATTGTTTTATTTACGTTCCTTTGTTTATGTATAAGAAAATGTTATGAGACATCAATTGCTATTAGATATATTGGATTTATCGTTATAAGTCTCTTCACTTTTATTTGGAATTAAAAATGAAAACAACAAAAATTCCTTAAAAACATAAATTTATACTAAACTTATAAGCGCAAACGAAAACTTAAAAACGTAAGCTAGCTCTAACGTAAAAGAAAAAAAACCGGCCAAGTGCGAGTCGGGCTCGCGCACAAAGGGTTCCGTAGCAGCAAATATAATAAATTACAGTTAAATCAACCTATCTCAAAAACTATAAGAGATACTTTGATCAAACCAAAAATCGTTGAAAGAGTTAATTAGCATGCATCACCTCTATTTTTTTTAGAATTTTATACCCCGTAGTTATAAAAATAGAGGGGGGGGGACATACTTTTTACGACTTTGAGAGCTGATATCTCAAAAACCGTTCACTTTAAGAAAAATGTTTTTTAGAAAACTTTATATCATTTTAAAAGACCTTTCCATTGATACCCCACACGGGTATGTACATCGAAAAAAAAAATTTCATCCCTCAGTTACATGTATGGGGGGCCCCACCCCCAATTCTTTTTTTTTACTATTTAGTGTCATATTTTTGTAGCGGTTCATACAACACATATTCCCATCAAATTTCATCACTGTAGTACTTATAGTTTCCGAGTAAATCGGCTGTGACAGACGGACAGACGGACAGACGGACAGACGGACATGACGAAACTATAAGGGTTCCGTTTTTGCCATTTTGGCTACGGAACCCTAAAAAGAGATTCTAAATATGAAGTCATAAATAAATAATTCCAATCTACATAAAATACATCTATCCCCGTCTCTCGTCACTGAAATTTAATCCAAGACTTTACTATAGAATAAGTAATACGCATCCCATAAAAAAGTTCTAAAAATTATTATATAAGGGTCCGAATTGACGGCCTGTAAAAGCCGCTCCTACAAAGGGACCGGAATAAAACTGTCTTATCAACGGAGCAATAAGAAAAACGTTGAAAAAATTAGGCTCGCTCATCTTTATGTTCGTAATCAGGAGATTTCATTATCTGCGTCAATGAAACTGTTTTGTAGATGTTTTTCTAATTGTAACTCTCTTTATGAGGTCAAGAGGTTTGGGGCTTCTATATTATGTAAGCTACATTGCATTAACTCCTTGAAGAATTGTCTAAGCAATCTAAGCCCTGTTATGAAGTTTTCTTTAGGTACAATAAATATTGTAATGAACATATTAACGTTCGAAATCTTTACGAATCTAAGAATTAATATAGAATAAAATAAATCAATAAAAAGCAATTGGTCGCTTTCTATTCTCATATTTGCAACGTCTATCATTTTGATTTTGACCAGAACCAATGCTTAATTTTAAGAAATTACCATTCGAGTCCACTAACCACGAAAAATTGCATATTTTTCCGCCAAATTTAATAAATACACAACTTATCGTAACATTATAAACTAAAACATAAGAGCGCCAACCCTAAATTAAGCGACGCTTGTTAACAAAATTTTCAAAGAAAAATCGGAGCAGCTTTTACGACGAGCTTAATAAAATGTCTTGCAATAATAGTCTCCTATTACTCCGCTATCGCGCTAAATGAAGACGATCGTTCATTTTACGATACATCCAGTTATTCAGCCTTCTTCTTATCAAACCTACTAACCTTATTTTTCGCTATTTGCTTGTGAATGACTTTTCAACATAATATACTCTTTCTTTCTTTGTTCTTCTTTAAGATTTTTTAGAGCGAGTAAAACCACGAGCTATAAGTAGTAAATACAAATCGTGTATTCAATTCATTGTATAGCTGTAATTACTACATTTATATTATGCATTTACCGTCTCGTATCTGCATAACAAATTAATATTTTCATAAACCTGCAAGTGACAACCCTTTAAAGTTTATACCATTTTCTGCTGGTACAGTAACATTTATTTTAATGAAACTGATATTTGTGAAGATTTCGTACCTATTTACTGTTATAATAGTTACATGAAATTCTGTTTTGATTTAACAATTATACAAAACTAGCTCTCCGCCCGCGGCTTCGCCCGCGTTTCCAAAGAAAAACCCGCATAGTTCCCGTTTCCGAGGAATTTCCGGGATAAACCTATCCTATGTGTTAATTCAAGTTAGCCTCTATATGTGTGCTAAATTTCATTGAAATCGGTTCAGTAGTATTTGCGTGAAAGAGTAACAAACACACACACATCATCACAAACTTTCGCATTTATAATATTAGTAGGATACTCTTTACTACAATGTACCTAATATACCTAGTCTGCATATATCCTTAGGTTACTCAAACATTAGGTTAATATCAGAAAAAAGATTTTAGATTCTATTTCCAATTTTCTTGTATCAATAGCTCAATCCTAAGGTCAAAATGGAGGTCAAACAGCGGGTAAATGACGTATGCTTTTGGTTTTCCCCGGCCAAGTCCGTCCACACTGACCGAGCTGCTTCGCGAGGCTCCTCGCGTGTACTGTGTCTGTGTCCTCTGTGTGTACGCGCCTTTTATCATTTCAACCAAGCTTTATCAAGTTCCAATCTAAATATTAATACGTGTCAGAAGTGAAACTTCTTTGGCAAGATTCAAAGATACCAAAACCGCCTTATTCCATTACTCTCAACGCTTTTAAAAAAGTTTAACATCAAAATACGCAACTCCACAAGTAAAATATTGAAACTTTTAAAACGAAAATAGTCATGTTTATAAGCTTGACGCACACGTCTGGCGTATTTCACAGATGAAAATGTAAATAAATTATATTTTTAAACATATTCCGCTTGAGGTCACGCTTTACGAAGGTTATGATCGTGGTCACTGTACTTTTCCCGATCTATTAATGTTTGTTTGTTTGTTTATATTATTTTTATGTCTAAAATTGACAGCTGTATCAACGCACAGTAAGTAAATCTATGTGTGTACATCTGTATCATTGTTTTCAAGGCTTTAAAATACCTAGATAAATAAAATGGGTACGTAATTGCGTTTTATTACATTCAAAAGCTTTATTTGCCAAACACAAGAAACTAGGAAAAATAATTGCAAAACGATATAGCTATTCATATATTTTAACTTAAACAAAAATATATACATATATATAATATATATATATATATATATATATATATATTTTATATATATACATATATATATATATATATATATATATATATATATTTTATCTTTACAAAAATGCGGATCCGTATTTAATCCCACGACCCCTTTGAAAGCCGATCGGTTAATCTTATTACCTCTCGATAATTAAATTCAGCATAATAATAACCACCCTTTCAATCCCATTGAAATATGTCAGACATCTGTAATTACGTTCTTGATACATTGTAACATTGACATGTGATAGCAAAGGCTTCTCTTAATCAAAGCTGTGGGTGTTATGTGTAAAGGCATTGCTAGATAGAGCGCGTTTTAACGCGTGTCAGAGCGCTAAACTGACGCCGCGTTATGACGCTGACTGGTGTTGTACTACGCGGTAATATACCGTCGCCTTTAAACGAGTAATACACGCTAGATGGCTTTGTTAGATAGAACACGTTTTATCGCATGTCAAAGCCTTCGCTGTAACCAAACGCCGCGATATGACGCCGATTTGTGTTGTAGGTACTATGCGGTAATATTTAGTAATATTATATATTCTGTGGTAATATACCTATATGGCTTGAGTAACGGCCGGTTAATACCTATATTACTTGCTCTGTGGCATGTCTGTGGGCTCTGGTGGGCTCTGTGGCCGTACGTGTTGAGCGTTAACGCTCTTAAATCTTTCCAATACATCGTTACACAAAATAAATATAGTTTGAAAAACTAAAAAACACGCTTTCAAAATAGATACCTACAATTATTAAAAAGTAGAAAATAATTCTTAATCTAGGAATCAAGCAATAACCAATACATAGTATTTTTATTTTTTGTGAAAAAAGCGTGGGGCGCTTTTCATGAGCTGATTATACCTACAACACGTACACGTACCTACACGTGCTATCGATAAATGTGGCTTTCCATTCAGTTTCTACTGGTGTAATTATTATCAAAATCGTTACTTATGACACACTGTGCTCCGCGGTTTTACCCGCAGTGCTTCGCTCCTGTTGGTCTTAGCGAGGTGATATATATAGCCTTCCTCGATAAATGACTATCTAACACCGAAATAATTTTTCAAATCGGACCAGTAGTTCCCGAGATTAGCGCGTTCAAACAAACAAACTCTTCATACCTATACTTTTGCTCTTTATAATAAAACAAAAAATTATACCACAACGATGTTAGATGTACCTAATCTCGTTAACAACACTTAAAGAAATAAGTACTAATTTATTTATCTTAATAAATAATTCAGAAGGCCAGTTTTGGGTATTCAATTATAATATATAATCCAGTTTTCGTATCTAGGACGACCTCCATTGTCAACTTAAGTAATTTCAGAGGTAAGTTAATTTGACTTAAGTTACTTAGCGTAGCATCTTTTAAGATGAAATATATTTGCACTGAAACTAAAATATTTAGTTTCAAACTTGTTTTGAGACTAACTGCAGCTAGGGTATTTTTCAGGTATTGTATATTTTTATACGCTTTTATTTCTTTATTTTGCTAATCTAAGCTCATCAATCTCTGGATTTGTCACTAGTAGAGTGTTTTAACTGTTATTTCTTTCCGTGTGACTTTTATTTCTAAAAATATAATTATGTATCTGCTAAAACATGTAGGTATTGTTATAAGTTAAATTTTTTCAGGCGAGTTGAGATTAATTTAAGGTTGCGTCATGGCAATATCGGCACGTCATGGAGTAAAGCGACGATTTTGGTATCTTTGAATATCGCCACTTCTGACACGTGTCACACGTGACACACGCTCTTTATTTTATTAAGGGCCGATTTTTCAATGCTTGGATAAAACTTATCCGTCCATTAAAGTATTACACGATAATATTAAAATTTCACGTAAACTGTCAAATACGGGCAATTAGAATATGTTTTTAAAATGGTAGTTTTATACATTATTCGACGAATAAGTTTTATCCAAGCATTGAAAAATCGGCCCTTAGTTTTGTCCATCACAAAATTTTTCTTAAGAAGTTTATAACTATTCCAATTGTTCATTTTCTTCTCACTTTTCCTATATCCTAAGGTTGCCTGGAAGATATCGCTTTTTAGCGATAAGGCCGCCTATTTGTACCGCTCCAGTGTATATTATTATTGTTTGATTTTGTTATGTTTTGTGTGTGCAAATAAAGTGTTTTTATTTATGTATTATTTATTTATTCTAAACCCAACGTATCTAATTGGAATCCATTCGTAAACATCTATTTTTTAATAATAATGAACTATTAATCTATACTAATATTATAAAGCTGAAGAGTTTGTTTGTTTGTTTGTTTGAACGCGCTTATCTCAGGAACTACTCGTCCGATTTGAAAAATTCTTTCGGTGTTAGATAGCCCATTTATCGAGGAAGGCTATAGGCTATATATTATCACGCTAGAGAGAAGACCAACAGGAGCGGAGCAATGCGGGTGAAACCGCAGGGCACAAGTAACATATACAATTACATACCAAACATAATCCAGCTAAAATTAGTCGGAAGTACAAGCAAATAATAACTCAACATACATTGCTTCTATTTACAAAATAAACATAATTCGTGTTGATACATGAACCAAATATAGAGTATTGCCAGTTTCAATTATTAATTTTATTTACTTGCAACATTTCAACTGCATGTGGCATTTGCTGTAAACACTGATACATTTTAAAATATCGATTTAGCTTTAGCTTTACGATTATGAAATAAATTAATATTTGAAGTATCATCACATGTGTTATATAAAATAATAAGCTTTTAGCTTTTAATACTATTTTCTCTGCATAAGAACCATCCTCGTTCTTCAAGGAATATAATAAAAAAAGAATTATCGAAATCGGTTCAGCCGTTCACACGTGATGCCGTGACAACGCTAAACGGGTTTCATTTTTATATATTAATAGCGGTCCGCCCCGGCTTCGCCCGTGGTACATAATATTTAGGTACGTTTTCTCTACATAAGAACCATCCTCGTACTTCAAGGAATATAATAAAAAAAGAATTATCGAAATCGGTTCAGCCGTTCTCGAGTTATGCGCTTACCAACACATTTTGCGATTCATCTTATATATAAAACTAGCGGTCCGCCCCGGCTTCGCCCGTGGTACATGTTTACGTTTTCTCTACATAAAAACCATCCTCGTACTTCAAGGAATATAATAAAAAGAGAATTATCGAAATCGGTTCAGCCGTTCTCGAGTTATGCGCTTACCAACACATTTTGCGATTCATTTTTAT
Organism: Colias eurytheme; assembly: GCF_061535395.1. Classification (NCBI taxonomy): domain Eukaryota; kingdom Metazoa; phylum Arthropoda; class Insecta; order Lepidoptera; family Pieridae; genus Colias; species Colias eurytheme. Next base: position 4,743,617 of record NC_143006.1, read on the forward strand.
ATAGGTATAAGATTCTCGTGTCACAATGTTAGTCTGCATACTCCTCCGAAACGGGTGGACCGATTCTCATGAAATTTTCTGTGCATATCGGGTAAGTCTGAGAATCGGCCAACATCTATTTTTCATATGTACCACGGGCGAAGCCGGGGCGGACCGCTAGTTTTTATATATAAGACTAGTAGATTAACAAATTATACAATCGAAATTAACAACTATAAAAGAAAACTTTCCTCTTTAAAAGCTCCACACAAAACGGCTCATCTGTTTAGGAACTGCTATGGCATTTAAATTTTTAAAACTGCGCAATTGATTTTGATACGGTTTATTAAATAGATAGAGTGAGTCAAGAGGAAGGTTTTAGTACATATATAATATAATATTTATAGCTAGTAACTAACAACACGCTATATTAGATAGAGTTTTAAATTTTGATTTCAACAAATGAGTCTAATTCAAAAAGTTTGATATTTTCATAAAAAATAATGTAACAACCGTGTTCTCAGGAACTACTGGTCCGATTTGAAAAATTCTTTCAGTGTTAGAATTTATAGAAGAACTATAGCCATAGGGGCTATAATATTATCACGCTAAGATCAACAGAACCGGAGCACTGCGGGTAAAACCGCGAGGCACAGCTAGTAACTTATCTTTTACTTCTCAAACAATCTAAATGATTTGTCTAGCTTTCATTGTATTTGTTAAATTAATGAATTATGCAGGAATCTCTAGTGACTGCTTATAAATAATTCAAACAAATCTACAAGGCAATACAATTCCATTACATATAAGGATGTTCATTCGTATGTAAATTTACAATTAAAATACTAGTGTATTTTTAGCTTATGTAGTAGTAGTTACGCTGCATTGGTATACATATTAATAATTAATAATAACTAGCTTTCCGCCCGCGGCTCCGCCCGCGTTTTCAAGAAAAACCCGCATATTTCCCGTTCCCGTGGGATTTTCGGGATAAAATCTATACTATGTGTTAATCCAAGTTACCCTCTTTAAGTGTGCTTAATTTCATTGTAATCGGTTCAGTAGTATTTGCGTGAGAGAGTAACAAACACACACATACACATCCTTACAAACTTTCGCATTTATAATATTAGTAGGATTATCAGCCTAAGACCCAATTTCACCAATATTTTCTAAATCAGACATTTATTAATCGAGCTTCAAATTAAACATGTATTTTAACATCGTTGTCAACTCTACAGGTCCCAAGAAGGAAATCTAACAGCCGATTATCAAATCGACCATTAACTGAGCGACTCACGAATCATTCATTCGTATTTTAAACCGCCCGAAACAAAATGTCATAGTTGACAATGCCATAGTTTCGCACGTTGGGGCTATTTGTTCTAGTTGTATAATAACTGTCATGTTTGGTAATTCGACTAAATTGAAATGTTCTAACACAGTATACAATTTAATAATCATGTAGAAACTTTTACGTTTGCTGGTTTATATGTCAAACGATTTGGTCGTTACCATGGTTACAAATGTTTGATGTTATTTGGAGATTGTTTTGTTGTGATTTTTCTTGTGTTATTTTAATTTTATTTTGAGTTGAATAAATACAATAATGTTGAAGAAAAATCGCGGTTCAATTTCACTTGGTCGAAGGTAAACTGGATCTGGTTGAAATTACGAAAAAAAATTCGGAGTCCGAAGGAAAGTGCGAGAGATCTCATACTAGAAGAGCAATTAAAACAAGAAAAATAAAGACGAAGCAGCAAGATACATTTAAAGTAAATTAATAGTAAATTCTTGTTTGTAATAACCTAGTATCTAGTTGTTATAACCTATTTATTGAATGATGTTGATAGGTACAATCTAAGGGTACAATAAAAATGTTTTATAAAAACACAAGTTTTATTTATTTAGGTAACATGAAAAATTACATATTTCTATAACAATGTCACATTTAAATTAAATTAGGATCATCATCATCGTCAGCCCATATACTTTCTCACTGCTGGGACATGGGATTGGTAGTGCTAACTTAAACTTAAACACGGTAAGGGATCAGGTCATTATCCACCACGCTATCTTATGATATGTCGGTTTCCTCACAATGTTTTTCACCACTGAGCCATCACTGCACTGCACTACAATAAGCAGTTGGTCTGTAGGTGAAACTGATAGATTCCTAAAACAGAATTTAAAATTAAGATAAGTACATTTCATAATCATGAGGAGGCCTGAGCCTTACCTGAGTAGTGGTGAAGTTTACATTTTAAGTACCTATATTGGTATTCAATACTAGATTTGACATGACTCACAGGATTATTATGGTTTAATTGAAAATAATACAGTATGTAGGAAGGAACCTTTTATCCACATAAATATAAATATTACCTCACGAGATAGTTTTACTAAGGTTTTACTTACAGATCCGACGGTTATTCGAGTTTATCTTCAATTAATTGCAATACTTCCAAAACCGATTGTTTTGATAAACGAAATCTTGTACTAAAATCAACATCATCATATTCTTCGAAACAATGACGACGTCTTTATAAATTCTGGGCCGTCGCGGTCGCACTATATAATCCAAATTATACAAATCATCCAACACATCTTCATTTACAAAAATAAAATAGTATGCAGAGTCCATCTTGACAGCAAGAAAACTTCAAATCATTTTTTCTAATCGCTTGTTAAAAATTTAAAGAGCCTCTATGCCACGGGTTAAATATAATGCCGTGTTAAGGAAACTAATCCTCGATTAGGTCATGGTGGGACACTCCCTTACATTGATGTCCCGTTAAAAGAGTTAACAGCGTGTTAAACTAACTAACAGAGCTTGATGAAACTGGGCCTAAGCCTTTTATTTCCCATCATATTACAGTTATTATAAATACATATTTAACACTTATAAATTATACATAATTATGTTAAGCTAAGAGAATTATTAATTTTTAACCGACTTCAAAAAAGGAGGAGGTTCTCAATTCGACAGTATTTTTTTTTTGTATATTTGTTACGCGATTACTCCGGCAATTATAAACCGATTTGAATAATTCTTTTTTATTTGGTAGGTCATACGTCAGAGGTGGTCCCATTGTCACCAGGTCAGGATCTGATGATGGGATCCCGGGAAAATCGAGGGAAACCCTCAAATTTTGTAGGCATATACACTGTTTATCAGAAATTATTTAAATTTGTACATATAGGTATAGTCTTGAAGTCGGTTTTTGTTTTTTTTCTAAAAATTTACTTTATTCTTGAATAGAAACCCCTGTCTGGGTCGGGCAACTGGTCCAATTTGTACCATTTGTCTCTATCTTTAGCGTGTTGGATCCACTCCTATTAGACACTAAGAAATAAAATCTTTCTGCTTGGAATAAAAACATCTTCGTAATTTCGGGGTTTATTCGATACAAATAAACAAAAATCCTTCCTCTACAATATGTGTATAAAAAAACAATACTAAAATTTCGTATGCAATAGAATTATTTAGCATTCCTTTTGTATCAATAAATCATTTACAAAGTACATCATAAAACGAAATACAACAGAATTATGTAACAGATCTTCTCATAAATGATTTGATTTAAATATAAAGGTATATCATAAGGAAGAAATAAGCGAAAAAGGACATAATGCATAATGCATTAAGATTACATTTTCTATGTCCACGTAAAAGGTTTTATTTGGAAGATAAAATGCCGTTTTATATAATTTAAGACAAGGAGAGGATACATTTTTACAATATATTCAACAGATTTAATATTGTAAATGCGTGCGTTTCTCTATTTTGCATGTAGCAACCTTAAACCTAGCGTTTTACTTTTCAAGACACGTATGATTTTTATGTTTGGAGATAGTTATAGGTTACTTTTTACCGCGGAAACGTCTATAATTCATATGGTAATTTCCTTTTAGTAGATATGTGTATACTTATAGGTAAAGTTACAATACAATACATAAACGATATCCTACTAATATTATTAATGCGAAAGTTTGTGAGTATGTATGTATGGATGTTTATTACTCCTTCACGCAAAAGCTGCTGAACCAATTTTCATGAAATAAAAAATAAATGCACACACATAGAGGGTTACGTGGATTTACACATAGGATCTTATGCCGGAAAAACCCACATGAACGGGAACTATGCGGGGTTTTCTTAAACACGTGAGAAGCCGCAGGCGTCAAACAGTAAAATAAAAATGTGTGCGTGTGTACAGTGTACAAACGTAAGAAGTGAAACTTCTTTATGACCTTATTTTTCAAAAAATAATTTACTATATGCAACTTTACAGAAATACGTCAAATCACAAGTGGTAGGGATAAGAAAAAGATGGCACGTAACGGAAAAATGTCACGCGTAAAGAAAAAATGTTACACTCAATTTTTTTCCAACCCCGATAAAGAAGTTTCACTTCAAATATGGCTTAATTTTCATGTAAACTTGTGTTATTCAAATCTATTGCATCCAGTCCTTAACATAGATAGAGGTAAAAAGTACACAGACATACAGATAATATCTTAAGCTTTCTCCATAATAGATAAAAAACAGATAGTGATAAAACGCACGTGTGAGATCCACGCACGCAATTTGCCATGCGGCGGTGTGCGGTCAAGTAATTAGTACTGCAAATTGACCGTGCTATGATTGCTCTAATACTATCTAATATATAATATGTATATTATACAGTTCGATTGCTTGAAATTAATTCACCTGAATGACGTAAAGCAAACTCACTACATCTTAATATATATAAATCTCGTGTCACAATATTTGTCCTCAATGGACTCCTAAACCACTTAACCGATTATAATAAAATTCGCACACCATGTGCAGTTCGATCCAACTTGAGAGATAGGATAGTTTAAACATGTAGGTACCACGGGCGAAGCCGCGGCGGACCGCTAGTAGTATATAAAGCAAAGTCGCTGTTGCTATCTGTCTCTATGTATGCTTAAATCTATAAAAAAACTACGCAACGAATTTTTGATGTGTTTTTTATTAGATAGAGCCATTCAGAGCCATTCAGAGCCAGAGGATGGTATATAATTTATTAGGTTTTAGACAAAGCGGACAAAGCCGCGGGCGGAAATCGAGCTATCTATAATAAATTATCTAATTAATTCATTTTTTTAGAAGTCTTTATTAAATAATGAAAAGAACTACAGATTTAAATTAGTCCTTAAATAATTTTATGTCGAAGGCACCTGAACAGCTGAATTGATTTCCATTAAAAATTTTTTGTCCTGTATGTTAATGGCGATATATCTTATGAAAGAACAAACCTAACTATATATATTGCGCTAAATAATAAACAAAAATAAAAATACTCAATGGCAAATAAAATCAGCTTCTAAATATATAATTGTCCTGTCACATTATGACCAAAACCTATTTTTATCAATGTCATGTATTTCAATTGAAACTATATATTTTATACCCCTGTGATAAGGGTGTCCCAGCAGAACGTTTGTCGGGTCAGCTAGTCAACATATTATACAAAAACAGAACCCTTATCAATGTCTACCATTCATATTTGAAATAAAACTTACAACGTAATTCAAATTTTGAAATTTATATCATAACTAGCTGCGCTCCGCGGTTTCACCCGCATGGCTCCGCTTCTGTTGGTCTTAGCGTGATGATATATATAGCCTAGAACCTTCCTCGATAAATGAGCTATCTAACACTAAAATAATTTTTCAAATCGGACCAGTAGTTCCTGAGATTAGCGCGTTCACACAAACAAACAAATTAACTCTTCAGCTTTCGGCCCGCATTGTATAGAATTCAAAAAGTAGCAGTTATACTTACTACAAATAACTTTAGTACATGATAACTAACCGTTCACGTACATAAAAATTATAAATAATATCAGCTCTAAAGCAATTATTTACGAATCGACAAGTCGACATTAAGGATACGAAATTAAATCACTGAAAACATTATAAATCATTCAAGAAGTGAAAGTCGACTGAAATTTTCATGCGAATTAAAAATTCATTTTTCTTTCTCGACTCGTAATTAGCAAACAAGGTCCATTATAAATTAAACACTGACAGCGAGTCTTGAAATTTGAATCAAAGATCATCCTAAAAATACTTAATACTAGCTGTGCTCCGCGGTTTTACCCGCGGTGCTCCAGTCCTATTGGTATAAGCGAGATGATATTATAGCCTATAGCCTTCCTCGATAAATAGGCTATCTAACACCGAAATAATTTTTCAAATCGGACCAGTAGTTCCCGAGATTAGCACGTTCAAACAAACAAACTCATCACCTTCATAATATTTATTATAGTATAGATTAACAGGTACGAATTTCATACAAGAATAATCATGTAACGGTGTATTTGTATAAAACGAACATAGAGCTAGAGCAAGAGCATTCATTCGTGATCTTTTAGCGTAAACGAAAACGTATTCAGTGTTGTTCAGTATTAGAACATTGTATAGAATCTTTTCGAACGCACTAAGACTAGGGCATGCACCCGGGTTTACCCGGTTCCGAAAAACCCGGGTAAACCCGGGTTTTTTGATGATCTTGAGAACCGGGTCTGAATAGTATGAAACCCGGTTCTCCCGGTTCCGACCAAAATATTAAAATATAAAGTATTATTTATATTTTGCAGGATTATTTTAACAAATTTATTCTATCTGGCAACGTCAGACCCACGTGCATCGCGAATTTTCGTGCCACGCCTCAAGCGTGGCTCTGATTGGTTGTCTAACCTTAGATGCTATAAGCTTCCTACGGGTGTATTACCAAAAAAAAAATTAGGCTTCGAAAATGACAAATTAGGCTACTGAAATATTTGTATTAGATTTGTCGTGAATTTAAAAAGCTGTTGATTTTACTGTTTCATATAATGATCCAGTCGTGTTTTTGTTTTTGGTATCAAGCTGAAATTTATATCGAATACGTCTTCGGTCCCTTGATGCTGTGAAAAAGTCAAACTCACAAGCCAACGCATCAAAAGATACAGCCGTAAATGCTGAAAATTTTCACAAATTTCGACATTCGCATGGGACTCAAAACCTACAGGGTACTTCACATGAACACAGAGCCTTTAAATTTGGTAAAAGTAACGTCTTATAACACAGATAATGGAAAAATTGCTAGAAACATAAATTTCAAAGTTACAACATTATAAAAAATAGGTTTGTTCGGAGCCCTCGGAGCGCGAGTCTGAAATCGCACTTGGCCGGTTTTTTGCTTTACAGTTTGCAGTTAATGAATAAGGTTTAAGTTTATATGTGATATTATGATAACAAGGTACTTTTATAAGACTGATAAAATATAAAGAGAAGTATTGAAATTTTGTTTATTTATTAATTTAATAAAATAAGACATAAGCCGCGTAAAATAAAAGGCTCATCAGGTACTTTTACAGTTACTTTTGTTTAATTTCGTATTTTTTTCCGAGGTATTATAAAAGAACCGGGTAACCCGGTTCTACCCGGTTCTGAGCTCGATTTGGAACCGGGTTTCAGAAACTTGGAACCGGACTCGGTTCTGCATGCCCTAACTAAGACCAAAGAAAGAATGCTCTACGCCTGTTTACACTATTACATTATTACAAATTATTTAATTTGATACAGTGGGGTTAGAATGAGCATTCGCTCGTTTCATGTAGGTATAAATGAGAGAGATGATGTAAGACGATTTTATAGCTTCAAACATTATTATTGATTAAAAGGACAGAATTAAAAAGAAAGACGATATTATCCTGCATCAACAGGCATTGTAATATTTTTGAGAAATGAAACAATATCTAAATTATTTTTTAGAATGAAGCATACTCTACTTATCGATAAAAATCGTTTAGTAGTTTTTGAGTCAACCTTGATCTGACAAACTCGGAAGGTTTAAAAATACTCTTATGTAGAATGTAACAAAGCCCTACGAATATAAATATATTCCATAAACAATTCTGAATATCGAAATAAACTTAAAATATAAGTGGCTCATTAAATTATAGATTTAAAGCCTAAAATGTACGTGAAAAAATTAATAATAATTTACTCAACTTTATAATAATATATTACAATCTAAATCACTTAGCACTTATTAATAAAATTATTTCGGTGTTAGATAGCCCATTTATCGAGGTAAGCTATAGGCTTTAATATCATCACGCTAAGACCCTGTTGGTTGGCGGAGCCACGCGGTTGAAACCGCGGGGCGCAGCTTGTATCATATACAAGTCAATAACTGCGTTAAAAACAACCGACTTCAAACTTGCACTTGCAACATTTACAAATACAGACAAAAATGCTCATAAAATAAAAACTACTGGGCCTATCCGAATAAAATTTTTATGGGACCAATTCGACACCATCCCGCATCGAACAAAAAAAGAATCACGTAAATCGGTTCAGAAACCACGGAGTAATCGGTGTACATACATAAAAAAAAAAAAAACATACCGGCCGAATTGATAACCTCCTCCTTTTTTTGAAGTCGGTTAAAAATACCAAAATGCTTGTTTTAAGATTACATATAATACAAATCGATTACGATTAAAATATTAAATTGTTTCATACTGCATAGATTCTATTAGGTACCTATTCTTATTTAGTATTAGCACAGAATATAATTCGCTGCCCTAGTTCAACAGTAAGATATCTTAAAAAAAAACAAAATTGAGATAAGTTTTGTTTCATGTGAAAAATTCGCTCTTCTGTCTGGTTCAAAACTCAGATATTTGTAAAACGCAACCAAAGTGCCCAAATTTAAATGTCTCACTGGCATATTTTTAACGACCTTTAGTTCAAGAATCTGACATCTTAAGATATCTTACAAAGTCAGGAAGATTTTTACTTTTCTTTTATTTCTACACAGAGACATCTTCAAATGTCCTTATATGGAATTATAAAAACATTTCTATGTTGAGACATCTAAATGCCAAAAAAAATTAAAATCAGCCAAAAAAACTGGTAAACCTTATACAGTCAATGAAATAGGTTACCAACAGATTTATAACTGGAAAAAACTGTCTAAAATGGTGCAAAATTTCAACTTAGACGAAAATGGTCAAAAAATTGTATGGGGTGACATCAAATGTATCCAAGTAAAAATATACCGGCCGAATTGATAACCTCGTCGTTTTTTGAAGGCAGTTAAAAAAAGAAGATCCATACAAATTTGGCTACAAAATCTTCGCTTCACAAAGTCGCTTTCTCTGTCCCTATCTCCCTTTGTATGCTTAAATCTTTAAAAGTTAAAACTACGCAACGGATTTTGATGCGGTTTTTTTAATAGATAGAGTGATTCAAGAGGAAGGTTTTAGTATATAATTTATAAGGTTTTAGACAAAGCGGGCGAAGCCGCGGGCGGTAAGCTAGTAATAGTTAAACTGACTTGTGCAAAAATAATAATAAGATTTTAACTTATAATATGAGACTGATTTGTGCAATTAAGATACTTGGTATAATAAATAATACATTACAAGCAAACTATTTCTCAGTTTTTAATTAATTTTCCTATCCCGTTACCAAACATTTCCGCGGATTTAGTCGGACAACTTACATTCTCAAATATCGATGTACTGTAATACTGAGATATCTTAAAATTGTGTCGATCTCAGTGGATTTTACATAAATTTGGAAGCTTGGTTGGATAAATCTTTAGTATTTCTTAAACAAAACAAAAAACAATAACTCTATGAGTTACAATATAAACTTAATTTTTAATAAACCATTTTAGAGACAACATTAAAAATACAAAACATGTTTTATTTAGTCTGAGTTCAATATAAGGTTATCTTACTATTAAAAGCCTTAAAACTAATATTCAAATTATTTTATTAATATTGAAATATAAATAACTCCGTAACACATTAAAACAAACTATAGTTTTAAAAAATCAACCACATTTCAATTAACAACGAGTGAATTAATGACACTAAAATCATAAAAGTATGAATAACTCAAAACATACTTTGTTCAAAATATCTTACTGTTGAACTAGGGCAGCGAATTATTCAAATTCGAAAATTCAAATTCGTTTATTCAATCAAACTTAACCTAAACTTAGAGCTAAATACATTTAGGTTTTTAATTGTATAACGATAAGTATTATTATATATCAGTTAACGGTTCGAGACTGGTATCTTTGCTATAATTATAATAGTACTATATTATTTAAAAGAGCGGTTATTGACCCTGAGTTCAGAGAGCTAAATAATTAAATAACTCCAGTGTTTCCAAGTTTCTAAAACAATTGTCAATTGTAACTTCAATTTAAAACTAGAATGTTCCTAATTACCTTCACTTAGAACTTTTAAATACGTTGTATGATTAATTCAGGGACAATACTGTTTATATTTAAAGAATCTTGTTATTCATTATAATATATAATTGAAGAAAGATTAACAGTAGGTATATTAAGATTTAAGTCAAGGTAATTGCCTGGATTTTGGTTGGTTTTTGTGCAAAATGTTGCTATGAAAAGAGAAAGAAAATTGCGTCGAAAATTAGAAAATTAAGCGTGGGGACAGGAAAATAATACAGATTTGATTTATTATTTGTTTGTCAGAGTTTGTTTATTTAAACTCGCTTATCACAATGAGCTACAGCACCCATTTCAAAAAGTTTTCTTCATGTAGGTTACTTACCGCTGTTTTACCCGGGTCAATGATCTTCAAGAGAAAAGCGGGTAGTTATATACAAATCTATTTAGACAATAGCCGCGGGCGGAAAGCTAGCTAGGAAAGCTAATAAATTATACATATATACTTATTAATATCTTCCCCGAGAATTACCCTATCTATAAAAAAACCGGGACAGACAGAGCGAATTTCCTACTAATATTATAAATGCGAAAGTTGAAGTTACATGTGTATGTATGTATGTATAATATTGTGTATATATGTATGTGTACTTTATATAAAAAAATGTATGTATGTTACTAAGTATTTGACGCAAGTACTACTGAAACGATTACAATTAAATTTAGAGAATAGATAGAATTTACATATATATGTAAATTGTAACACATTGAATCGGGTAACGGGAACTACGCGTGTTTTTCGTTGAAAACGTGTGCGAAGCCGCGGGCGGAAAGCTAGTATATTATGTAATGATTCCATAGAACAATATAAACTAGAATCGAAGTGAGCGTTGTGCAAACATGTCAACGCTATTGAATAATTGATGTGTTTGTCCGTTGCTGTCACATTGGTAGGGTTTATTTCATTTAACTTTGATCAAGACATAGTGTCATATATACAGGGTGTCCCACTATTGGTATACTAAGCGCGAAGGAACTTGTAGTTTTGCATACACTGATCACGTAAAAAATACTTTAAAAAAAATTGGGTCCAAAATTTTTTGCTAAAATCCATGTTTTCTTCTCTAGTTTCGCGCAGCCGGCATATACTGCTTCTCTAATATGAGCATTTTGTCTATGAAAACATAATCTTAAACGATAGCTCACGTGCTGGTGGCAAAGTTGGGCAGGTTGCTTGTTTTGGGTGTACACATAGAGTTTTAAGAATTCATCTATTTGAAAAAAAAATGCGTCTGGATTTTTTAAATTATTTTTTACGTACTCAGCGTATGCAAAACTATAACCTCCTTTGAGCTTAGTATACCAACAGTGGGACACCCTGTATATGCTATGAATTTGTATTATTATTATTATTTTATTTGTATTTGTATATAGTATTTGTAGTAGATATGAAAATAGCAAAAGAAAAGGCCAGAAAGTTGAACGCTTTTTTTATTTTAAGTTGACTAATGATTAAGTAAGGCATTCTTTTTGATGTTGAATCACCTTTAATAAAATTACAATCACATTATTAAATAATTCTTATCTTATCAAATATTAAAAATAAGAAAATCTTATTTTGTTTCCGCTAAAATATCCTTCCTTGATAAATGGGCTATCTAACACCGAAAGAATTTTTCAAATCGGACCTGTAGTTCTCGAGATTAGCGCGTTCAAACAATCGAACAAACAAACTCTTCAGGTTTATAATATTAGTATAGTAGGTATAGATAATAAATAGTTAAAGTAGAACGAATCCCTCATCCTATCCAGTATCCACACAAATTTAAAACTATGTCAACACTATAAAAATCGCATCCAATTTGACAGATCAGTTTCTCACCTCCCATAAAACGATAAACTACTAAATGTGTCACTGAAACTATTTCAAATGTGTCATAAAAACTTTATGGCTTCCATACCTGTCCGTTTTATAACTTCAAGTCGGAAAATATTGTTGACATAAAAATAATATTCCTTATTTATGTGATATCTGCTATCCTGTGACTTTTTCTGGATGTTGTTTTAATAGGTACTTGCTCGCTATGGTTTCTAGAATCTTAATACTATTATAAAGGCGAAAGTTTGTATGGATGTATGGATGTTTGTTACTCTTTCACGTAAAAACTACTGAACCGATTACAATGAAATTTAGCACACATATAGAGGGTAACTTGGATTAACACATAGGATAGGTTTTATCCCGGAAATCCCACGGGAACGGGAACTATGCGGGTTTTCCTTTGAAAATGCGGGCGAAGCCGCGGGCGGAAATCTAGTATTATAATGTTATGGTAATGGTGGTATGGTTAAAAATTACGATTTAAAATGACAAAAAGTATCTATACTAATATTATAAAGCCGAAGAGATTGTTTCTTTGAACGCGCTAATCTCGGGAACTACTGGTCTGATTTGAAAAATTATTTTGGTGTTAGGGCGTTTGTCCACTACAAGGAATTTTACGGTCCGGCATTCCGATTTTTTACGGTCCGGTATGGCACGCCATTAATCTATATACTAGCTTGTGCACTATACGTAATTTTACTGTCCGACATTTTACTTTTCCCTATTCCGGATGGTTTTTTGTGTCTACGAGTCGCTGTAGGTATAATTGTTTTTGAATGCCCACTTGCTTGGATTTTACTGTTTTTACTGCATATGCCAATTAAAAGCAAGCTCTTGTTTTACTTTCTTTTAGTTGGCAATGAGATTTGAGACGTCGGTATTGTTATTTTATATGTATACATTGACCAAGCATTGACCTATAATTATTATCTAAGTAAGTGTTGGTAAGTTCAAGTTCAAGTGGGAATAGCTTTAGCTCCTCGTCACCGATTAAAATAAATAAGTGAAACACGCATTTTAAATCTCTTACGGAACTTTACTTTTTATTATAACGAAGTAATATAATATTTCACCTTCTATATTTTTTACTCGTTTCTTGTAAAATGCAAAAACAATCATTTATGATAGCATTATACCGCCAAACTTCCTTGAACTGTACCGCACTGATCCGAGTAAAGACGGACAGGTGCACAAGCAATTCATTGGTTTTTTCATGCCACACCGGACCGTAAAAAATCGGAATGCCGGACAGTAAAATTCCTTGTAGTGCACAAGCGCCCTTAGATAGCCCATTTACCTAAGAAGGCTATAGGCTATATATCCTATAGCCACGCTAGGAACGGAACAATGCTGTGAAAACACGGAACACAGGTAGTAAAAAATATGTATGAAATGTTAATATTACGTCACACATGTTTTGTTTTACAGAAAGCTCAACACATTTCAATATAATTGACAGTCCGATAAATCTACAAACACATATTTCACGAAGCTAACAATATTCATATAGGTATATTATTAAACCTTGTATTTAAATGTTTATTTACACAAAAGGCCACAGGATCGCCTGTTTATAAAAATAATATTCTATACTTAGAGCATAAATTATAGACTTCAAGTAAATAATAACAAGAAAACAATAATACCGCACTATTATTAAAGAAGGCCTAATAACAAGTTCAGAGTTTTAGAAGTAAATTCATCTATAAAATTGTATTAATATGTTCAAAGAACCAATTACGAATGTTTACTTCAACCATAGAGTTCAGATACTATTACACGCTTTATATTAGCTTCACCTGTATGTTTGTTTGTTTGTAACCGACTTCTTTGGGCGCGATTTTGACCCACTTTAAACGGCCAGATTTCGTTCAAACTTTGTAAATTTATTGAGGACCGATGACAATACACTAATTTGATAAAATTTTCTATTTTTTAGTTCGGTTTTCTATAAAAAGCGTGTTTTTTAGTTTTTTTAAACTATTATTATTTTAAAAGCACGTTTCGCAAACAATTATGTCACAGTATTACAATATAGGAAATATTGTAATACCTACTGTGTGTACTGTGTATTATGTTAAGTTTTCTGTAGGTATAAAAAAAGAGTATTTTAAACCATCAAACACACTTTCGCATTTATAATATTAGTAATGTACGACATCAATACATAGTATAAAACAAAATCGCTGCCGCTGTCTCTCCGTCCCCAATGTATCTTTAAAACTGCGCAAAGCTGTAGCAAAGGTACCGTCTATATAAGAAATATACCAATATTACCTTACAAAGCAAAAGACACAATGTAAAATGCAATTTCATGGCAATAAAATGTATCCTTTGAGCGTATGAAGTGAACATCCTGTATTATGTTTCAAAAACCTCTCCACGATATACAGGGTGGAGCCGAAACTTTAAAAAACTTAATACGTGGAGTTCTAGTAAGATTATGTATTATAATATATGAAAGTTAAGTGATATATACGTAGATTTAACCTTTGTTTTTATCCCTTTGGTCGCGTAAAACATACCTTATTTAGATAATAATTTATACATAATATTATCTTATATATAAAATTCTCGTGTCACAATGTTAGTCTGCATACTCCTCCGAAACGGGTGGACCGATTCTCATGAAATTTTCTGTGCATATCGGGTAAGTCTGAGAATCGGCCAACATCTATTTTTCATATGTACCACGGGCGAAGCCGGGGCGGACCGCTAGTATTATATTAAGTATGAATTATTCAGTGGAAAAAGTAAGCGTCTCAGCGTATTAGGTATGTTTTTTTCTCAGGAAAATAGAATATAATACCTTGATAGAAAAGTCTGTTTGTTTATTAATGCAAAAAATATATTTTCTCTCAATGATATTAGTGCATCGTGAAAATCCCTTTTTGTACATGATACCAAGATTGTATGAAAAATTACATTTGTATGAAAAATGTACCAAGGCCATATTCAATTTGAAACATGTTTACTATGTAAACAATCGTATTAAATTCATTCTCTTAAATTAATAAATAAATAAAGTATTGGAACGAAAAGCTTCATTTAAAGCATCACTTGTGTTAAAACAATTGCTCAAATTTATTCAATAAAAATGAATATGAAATCAGAATTATTGAAACTCACATTCAGTATTGAAAACCTGCAAACTTATTCAGTGCTATTATGCTATCTTATGAATGCTTTATATAAGTTTCAGGGAATATTATATTATGTAGTATGGGAGAAGATTTGGTATTTTATATTTGACAATTAATTTTTATATTCTACTATATAGCGCACCCGCGCATTTGACCGCGTGAACTATTTGCAAAATCTAAAAATCTATCTCAGTCTCACAGTATGACATACAACAAAATTGTTATTTCTGTACAGATATAAAAATCGATATATTGTATATTCTTAAATTGCGTTTAGCTGATATTTAAGTTAACCATATATCACATAAAATCATTCAAATTTAATGACAACATGCCCCATTTTAATATTTTATTTTGATAATTTGTTCGAAAACATTTTTTTTCTATACAACACCAAAATACTTTTATGAATTTTATCGTAACTTAAAAAGAGGCGAACCTAATAAACACAACACAAAATGTGCAACAAACTATAAAATAAACACAAATCTAAATCATTCAATAACACGCGACGATAATTATCAATTCCATGTAAAAACCCTTGTATTTCTAACCTAAAACCCTAAATAGAAACCATTTTACATTCGCTTGTTGAAGTTAGAAGTAGGCCAATCTTGTTTTGTCACGATAAATTGCTTGATATACTATTTGAAGATTACAATGTTAGGAATTATGAAGCTTTTTTTGTTGCGTAATAAGAGCTTATGTCATTTGCTGATAGGACATGTCACATGATACCCTTGACACTTTATGAATTAAAAACGGAAAGATAATTTACATAAACCAAGAAGCTTATATCTAACTAGCTGCTCCGCGCGGTTTCACCCCCGTGGCTCCACTCCTGTTGCCCGTAGCGTGATGAAAATAGCCTATTACCTTCCTCGATAAATGGGCTATCTAATACCGAAAGAATTTTTCAAATCGGACCAGTAGTTCCCGAGATTAGTGCGTTCAAACAAACAAACAAACAAACAAACAAACAAACAAACAAACAAACTCTTCAGCTTTATAATATTAGTATAGATACACTGGAGATTTCAGTATGAACATTAACTTGTAACAAGAAAATATGACGTTGAATGACGCCTGTATGTTTTTTTATCCCTTTCACACCTAGGTAGTTAGGTGACTAGCTGTGTCCTGCGGTTTTACGCGCATTTCTCCGCTCAAATCGGACCCTTGGTTCCGTGGTTTACGCGTTCAAGCAAACATCCATACTCACGAACTTTCATGTTATTGATATGGAGTTTATGGAGTTTCTTGCCGATTCTTCTCCATAGATACTGCTTTCCGAATCGGTGGTAAATGTTAAAAATACTCATGTAATGACGATTCGAAAGTGCTACTAAATAGTAGTCTAATTGAATAAATGAATGTTTGAGTTTGAGTTTGAGTTTGATATATATTAGTAGCATAGGAAAGAAGGAAGAAGCATAGTAGGAAGTTGTATAGTAATAAGTGCGATAGTAGAGAGTAGTATAGAAGGAACTTTGATTGACGACGCGGTTGGCGCAGTGGTAAAGTAACTGCCTACTGAGCCGACGGTCCCGGGTTCGATCCCCGGTCAGGGCAAATATTTGTGTGATGAACTCAATTATTTGTTCTTGGGTCTGGGTGTTATTATCTATACAGGGTGTAATCGTTAAGTGTGCACAGGCGATTATTCCGTAACTATTACAGATATCAAAAAACTTTAAACTGATATTGAAAGTACTTAACCCAATGAGTAAAATGGCCATAATAAATTTTTAAAAATAAAACGGTAAATATTTAAAAAATTCACTTGAAACCCTCCCATACATTTAGTATGAGATATGACTATCCCATGTACATGAGTTGATCCAAAAGTAATTATAATCAATATTAAACCAGGTCATTACAGTTAAAATATTTCGCTAGATAGTCTTCTAACTAGATAATATACTTCGATATTTTTTTTCCAAAACTTAGAAAAAAAAAACTTTGACTTCATCCGTAAAAACCCCTCAACGCGGCCATCTCTTCGCTATCGTCTTAAAATTTTTTGCTAAGACGGTGTTTTTTGTGCCCAGGAACGAGATAGAAATAACTAGGAGCAAACAAACAGGGTGGGTGTTTAAGCATTTGGAATGCCGATTTTTGAATGGCAGCCATTGCAACTGACGCTTTGTGATCTGGTGCGTGGTCTTGGTGAAATAACATTCAAGCCCGCAGTTTGCCATGTCTCTTTTCCTTACTAACCTACCCGCAATCTTTTAATATGGTCTGTGTAGTAAGAGCCCAACATAGTGGCTACCTTCTTAAAATATTCCACCAAAATTGCCCAAAAAACTGCCGCTTTAATCTATCCCACTAATTTTCACTTTGAATTTCTTCATCGTCACTTTGGAAGCTCGCATCCAGGCCATTAATTGTTTCTTGGTTTCAGCATAAACATGGTGAACCCGGGTAACGTCCATGGTCACAAATCGTGCCAAAAAATTATCCTGATCTCATTAAGAATTTAGAAATTCACCCTCTAAATGTCGAATTGTTGTTTCTTCTTTTTGTCGGCAAAAATTCTGGCACGCACGGTTCACATTCAAATTAATGTAAATACTTGGAAACGTGGCCTATTGATATGATTTTTTTGTGATAACTTAGTGAGTACATGAGCAAGCAATAAACAGTTATTTTATATTTTTATGTACACAGGAAATACCCAATTATCATTACTTTTGGATCAACCTAGTACATTTAATATGAAAAATTTTAGCTTTTCCTTTCTTTTTTTGGTTTTCTGCTTAAATTACTTCGCAAATTTGAAGGGAAGTTCATTTCGAAACTGCAAATAGAGCTCCTCATTGTGCAATACAATCATTGTCACTTCGATAATCTGCTATGAATACAAAATGTATGGGAAATAAAATGTATGGGAGCATTTAATGTAACATTTTTGGATATTACTCGTTTTATTTTCAAAAATTTATTATAGCCATTTTACTCATTAGGTTAAGTACTTTCGATATCAGTTTAAAGTTTTTTGATATCTGCAATAGTTACAGAATAATCGCCTGTGCACACTTAACGATTACACCCTGTATATGTATTTATCAAATATTATATTTATCGTCGCTTAGTACCCACAACACAAGCCTTAATTGAGCTTACTGTGGGTCTAGGTCGATTTGTGTAATAATGTCCTATGATATTTATATTTATTTATTTTTATTTATAACTATTATAGTAAGATTATCAGTATACACCGATTGCTAAACCATACGGACTATTAAGGCGCAGTCAATCTATTAATGGAGAATCACTGTCCAATAGTTGTTAAGATAGTGATTTCAAAAGCCTTGCTAGGAAATATTTTGTTATCGGAACGTTTTGTTGTTTGATTTTACCCTCTTCAAAACTCACCCCAACTTTGTCAGGGCTGACCCGTGATAAATAATTGAAAATTGTACGAAATAACTGAGAATCGATAAAAATATGCTTGTTAACATGGGTTTGTCTGTATGAATCGATGTAAAAATAAAGCTAAAGTTAAGTGTTGACTAAATTATAACTTACTAGCTTTGCGCACGCAGCTTCGCCCGTATTATAGAAAACTTAACACATTAGGTATATACTAAAACCTTCCTATTGAATAACTCTACCTACCTCTGTGACCTACCTATTAAAAAACAGCTTCAAAATCTGTGCGTACAAGTTTACCTAATACGATCAATATCTTTGTTACTTATAATATTAAGATACTAAGATAAATAATAAGTTTCCATATCATGTCCCGTTTGCAAAAAATCGATACCATCTTTAAAATTAATTGTCGCTACAGTGCAAGTAAAACAAGTTGCTCAAAGGATCAATTTCAAGCCTGTCAATAACGCTTGCAAAGACAACGGTTTTAAATCAAGATTTAATCGCAATCGACACCCGTTCCTGGATATCTAATTTTCTTCAAGGACTAGTGATCGGGTTTAAAATTGTGTTATATAAAAGAGAATTTCTTTATAGTTTAGACTAGTTCATATCCGCGACGTTGTTTGCGTTATTTTATTACGCAGAAACATCTTTAAACATAAAACTTAGGTAACTCCTAACAACAAAATGAATAAATCGGCAAATTTCATGCAGTCATGTCTGAAGTAAGGTGATATAAAAAATTAAATTAGTAATTGTCGCATCAATCTCGTAACGCGTTTATTCGCGTAGAATGAAACTTTTATTGTTAATGTGAATAAAAACACATTATAATTCAGTAATCGAATCAATTGTTATTATTATAGGTATATTAAAGTTGTTTTATTATTCAAACAGCAATAGTCAAGGGTACCTCAAGTAAAGCTTTACCTAGTACATGAATCATGATGCATTACATTCGCACGAGATATGTCAAGTGAGGCGCACTCATGTATGCAAACCAGTAATTAATATCAATGAAGACCTAACCCAACAGCCTGTGTATATTATATTTAGTAATATTAGGTAATACGTAATCCATACTAATATTATAAATGCGAAAGTAACTCTGTCTGTCTGTCTGTCTGTTACTCAATCACGCCTTAACTACTGAACCAATTTGCATGAAATTTGGTATAGAGATATTTTGATACCCGAGAAAGGACATAGGATAGGTTTTATCCCGGAAATCCTACGGGAACGGGTTGTTCTTTGAAAACGCGGCCGAAGCCGCGGGCGGAAAGCTAGTAATATTATAAAGCTGAAGAGTTTGTTTGTTTGAACGCACTAATCTCGGGAACTACTGATCCGATTTGAAAAATTATTTCGGTGTTAGATAGCCCATTTATCGAGGAGGGTTATAGGCTATTTCATCACGCTGGGCAACAGGAGTGGAGCCACGGGGGTGAAACCGCGCGGAGCAGCTAGTGAAAAATATGTAGTAATAGAGCTTTAACCTGATTGGCTGCATGATATTTTCTACGTTTCCTGACAAGCTAAGCATCTTGGTCATCCACCATTTTCAGTATTCAGACCTCGTATATATTATACTAGCGGTCCGCCCCGGCTTCGCCCGTGCCACATATTTACGTTTTCTCTGCATTAGAACTATCCTCGTACTCCAAGGAATATAATAAAAAAAGAATTATCGAAATCGGTCCACCCGTTCACGCGTGACAACGCGAAACGGGTTTCATTTATATATACATATATATAGATAATATTATATTATCTGTGCTAGCTGCAATAGGGAAATAGATTGTCTGAGCTTAAGTGGTATACTAAAGTACTTCTAATCCACGTAGATAGATCCGCGGGCTTAAGCTAGTTCCATAATCCCAATAATATAAAGTTCAACCATTTGTCATTCTGATACAAGCTCCTTTTTCATGTAATAATTCTGAGTAATAATCCTATTCTACTATTAAGTTTAAAATTATAAATGCGAAAGTTTGTGAGGATGGTTGTATGTGTATGTGTGTGTATGTCTGCCTGTTACTCTTCCACGCAAAACTACTGAACCGATTACAGTGAAATTTAGCACACATATAGAGGGTAACTTGGATTAACACATATGATAGGTTTTATCCCGGAAATCCCACGGGAACAGGAACTATGCGGGTTTTTTTGCAAACGCGGGCGAAGCCGCGGGAGGAAAGCTAGTTAAGTATAAATATTAGGAATAAGAAACTTGAAACAACCAATTTAAACGTTAATTAAGAAATATTAACCGCTCATTTTATTAATATTGCTAATTTAAACATTATTTCATAAAGTTCTACATAAAGTGGTCGTTTAAAGTTACACAGAAACTTTTGTGTTAGGTATAAAATATAAATAGAGATAAAGGTAATTTCACTTAATACAAAATCAATAAAATTTTAAAATCTAATAAGTTATTACCTACCTACTTATTTAAAAAAAATTCGCTTGGGATTGAGTCAGTCAGTTAAAAATTATCACATATCTACCTAGGTAGTAGCTTTTCGCCCGAAACTTGCCGTTTACAGCCTCGCCCGCTTTTTTCTTTTCAACTAACATAATTACATTGTTTTTACCCGACTACGGCAAAGCAAAAGGAGGGGTAGTCACACGTTACATATACCTATCTACCGTAGCACTTTGACAACGTGTGACTGCGGTTTTCCAAACATGAAAATTTATCTCTACATAGTTACATACACATATGAAGTATGCAATATATAGAGAGATAATATACTACATATATTATCTCTCTATATATTGCATACTTCAGAATAGTATTGTATGATTGTATGACATTATTATCGATTTACAACAAAGGCATCTTGGTAGAGTCTACTGTGTCCATTTACTTGCAACTACATTAGCAACTTTGTTCAGTTCAGAATTCTGAAAATCTTGTTTTATACTTTTTCAGCGCCGTTTTTTGTCGTACCTAGTTGGGTTTTAGTTTTTTTTTACTTTTTATTATTAAACGATCTAAGCATACCTACATAAACTCAAACTCAAACATTTATTTATTCAATTAGAATTCTTTTAGAAGCAGAATAGTCCAAGATCCCAGAGCCGGTCTTAACACAATTTATTTTCTAGAGCATATTATATTTTCTAGAGCATTTTATACAGCTCCACTAACATTCAGATATTAGATTAGATAGAGACTACTGTGAACCGAAACTTATATGCTTTAGAAAATAAGTTGTGTCTTACGGCTCTGGGATCTTACTCTATAAGCTATAATAAGCTAAACTAAACCAAAACTAAACTCAAAACATAACACTAGAACACAAATTTCTGAAAACTATCAAATTCACCACAAAAACAAGGTGACTTTGAGAGTCAATGGCTGATAACGCTTACCTTCGTGAACACTAAAACAAACAAAAAACAACACGACACTGCACCATACAATCACTATCCCGAATACCAATCACATACCACTTATGAGCATATATTTTGAATAACGTAAGCGAATTTTCTCAGGACACAAACGACCGACCACCTCGATGGCTCAGACGCGACTGAATTTTGGCACGCCCGGTTACAACTACAAGCTTGGGAAAATTTTCAGATCTTATTACAAGCCAGTTAGATATATTTTCGCTGATTTAAACTTAGAGCACCTTAGAGTTTGATGAACTTGACGGACGTTAGATTAAAAAGCATTTCTTTATTCGGTGTTTATATTTTGTAGAGTTTTATTTTATAGTATACTAGCTTAAAGCCTGCTGCTTCGCCCGCTTTGTCTAAAACCTCACAAATTATATTCTAAAACCTTCCTCTTGAATCACTCTATCTGTTAAAAAAACCGCGTTGCGTAGTTTTAAAGATTTAAGCATATAAAGGGACAAAGGGACAGAAAAAGCGACTTTGTTTTATACTATGTAATGGAATGATAATGATTTTCGGGGAGTTATTTTATTTTTTTATTTTATTTATTTTTAAACCGAGGTAGTAGAGAGTAGAGAGTACTCTACATGCAGTAGAGAGTAATAACTAATAACTATTACTTAGCTTATGTAGTTTTCTATAAAATTAAACATTTTCTTGTGAAAATTGTGTTCTAATATCGTTAAATTATTATCTCTTATGATTTATAAAGCTTAGGTAATCTCTGCGTTGTGGGTATTGTTTTATATTTAGGTATTTATTTAGCAAAAACATAAGCGTATCTTCTTATTTATTTCTTTATAAATGTAAAAATTGCTTTCGTGGTTATTATATTCTGTGTTACGATTTATGTATCGTCAAAAGCGCTTCAAAAGAAATATATAAATATATATTGAATAAATATAAATGTTTAATTTTTGAGTTTAAAAAACTAATTAAATATAGGTATTCCTACCACATTTATACTTAAACTGGAAATCTCTTGGCCAGCTCTTTGTAATGGTAAATAATGCTTCCTATATTTCTTTCTTTCTTGACACTAGAACAGCCGATTCTTATTTCCACAACTTTTTAAATTAACTTACTTACTTTTAGACTTTAATCTATACTATATAATATTATAAAGCTGAAGAGTTTGTTTGTTTGTTTGTTTGAACGCGCTAATCTCAAGAACTACTGATCCGATTTGAAAAATTCATTCGGTGTTGGACAGCCCATTTATCGAGGAAGGCTATAATATATATCACTAGCGGTCTTCGCTTCGCCCGTGGTACATATTTTCGTTTTCTCTACATAAAAACCATCCTCGTACTTCAAGGAATATATTAAAAAAAGAATTATCGAAATCGGTTCAGCCGTTCTCGAGTTATGCGCTTACCAACACATTTTGCGATTCATTTTTATATATAAGAAAATTACGCTACGACTAAAAGGAGTGGAGCCACGGGGGTGAAACCGCGGGGACCAGCTAGTATGCATATAAAAATCTTGAATATAATAAATTAAATCCGTGTAACTAAAGCATTGAACTTATCATAAACAGTATTTTATGACGAATTTTATGAAGTACCTAGGCTAATTATTGACGAAAAATATAAATTTCAAGTAATGTTTAACAAAATGCGTAAAGCATTTTTATTACGCACCTTTAGAAGTATGTAGATACTAGCTTCCCGCTCGCGGCTTCGCCCGCGTTTTCAAAGAAAATCCCGCATAGTTCCCGTTCCTGTGCGATTTCCGGGATAAAACTTATTATATGTGCTAATTCAAGTTACCCTCTATGTGTGTGCCAAACTTCATTGTTATCGGTTCAGTATTGTTTGCGTGAAAGAGTAACAAACATACATACACATACATCTATCCTTACAAACTTTCGCATTTATAATATAAGTAGGATATATGTATAATATTAGTAGGAAGTAGAATTGTTGCAACAGCTTGCAATTATTGTATACTAGTAGTCCGCCCCGGCTTCGCCCGTGGTACATATTTCGCAATAAAAGGTAGCCTATGTCCTTTCTCGGGTATCAAAATATCTCCATACCAAATTTCATGCAAATTGGTTCAATAGTTTAGGCGTGATTGAGTAACAGACAGACAGACAGAGATACTTTCGCATTTATAATATTAGTATGGATTGAAACACAACTTGTTGGTTGAGGGCAAAGACAATTCCTTCAGTAGACACCACACAGACTATACAACAGTTGACTATTTCTAAAATACAGATTATAATTTGTCTATTACCACAGATATCATATACCTATATTGTCTATTCAACAGAACCCTTTAGCAAAACCTTTTAGTGAGTATAAACTAATACTTCGAAGACGGAAATAACACATCACGAGCATTGAGATAATATTAATATGGAGACGACACCGCCTACATCACTTAGGTTCCACTCCAAAAACCGCTCAACATACGCCACATGGCGTATGTTGAGCGGTTTTTTTTAATGGTTTTAAAGTGAAACGCATCAAATATGCCTTCGTGTGTGTTGCGATATTGCACAAATAATACAAATAATACGGAAAAGTGCAAAGGAATAACTTTCATCGGTAAGTACCTAACTAGATAATAATTTTTAAAACTTAGTTAGAGCAAAAAAATGGCGCACAGATTTTGTTCGTGGTGTCTCCTCCATACGTAGTAATATTATTTCAATGATCACGAGTGACAGTTCGAAGCATTATTTGGTAGTAAATAGAGGCAGCCATTTTCATGTGGGACTAGCGGTCCGCCCCGGTTTCGCCCGTGGCAGGTAGGTTATAGGTACATGTTTACGTTTTCTCTCCATACGAACCATTTCGTACTTCTTGGTACTCCTTTATTATAAAAAGAATTAACGAAATCGGTTCAGCCGTTCTCGCTTAACAACACATTTTGCGATTTATTTTTATTATATAAAATTACGAAAAAGGTAGAATTTATAAACACAATTTTGACTTTATAGTTTTGGTCTTGAAGATTTATTGCAACAGGATTAGTTATGGATATTATTTAGTTTCTTTGGTTTAATTGCAATGGCGTAATTCATAATGTAAAATGAATACTTAAACGTTTAAACTAATTATTGTAATACCTACCTGTATCTACTCCTATAAGTTACTTACTCTCCACCCGCGGCTTCGCTCGCTTTGTCTAAAACCTAATTAATGATGTAGTTTACTAAAACCTTCCTATTAAACCATTCTATCTATTAAAAAAATAAAAAAACCGCATCAAAATCCGTTGCGTCGTTTTAAAGATTTAAGCATACCTACATAGGGACAGAGATAGCGACTGTTTTATACCTACTATGTAGTGATAAACACATAAATTGATAACGACATGACATTTAAATACACAAAATACCATACCAATTACCATATAAATCTTTAGCTACAAAATGAACTGCCATGTCCTTTATGGGGTAGGTATAGAGCAGATATTTTTCACATCCGATTCTCTGATCGGTTTTACTAACATAGCCAATCTCTAGGGAAACTAAAGTAGACTTCGATTATAAAGTTTGCGAAAGGGTATATTTGAAATATAAATTTTTTGGTACTAGGATACGATATATTATTTAGTACTAGCTTTCCGCCCGCGGCTTCGCCCGCGTTTTCAAAGATAAACCCGCATAGTTCCCGTTCCCGTGGGATTTCCGGGATAAAACCTATCCTATGTGTTAATCCAAGTTACCCTCTATATGTGTGCTAAAATTCATTGTAATCGGTTCAGTAGTTTTTGCGTGAAAGAGTAACAAACATCCATACAAACTTTCACATCTTCTCTTATATATAAAAATGAATCGCAAAATGTGTTGGTAAGCGCATAACTCGAGAACGGCTGAACCGATTTCGATAATTCTTTTTTTATTATATTCCTTGAAGTACGAGGATGGTTTTTATGTAGAGAAAACGTAAACATGTACCTACCACGGGCGAAGCCGGGGCGGACCGCTAGTTTATAATATTAATAGGATTTCTATTATTTTTTGATTAAATTAGTTATGGTTGTTTTAAATAGCTTCATTTTAAAGTACGGTTTATATAAATTGTTATTTATCATTTAAAGTACAGCACTGCGGGTTTCATAATTAAAACTCCAAGGCGTTAAAATAAGGAGTGAATATTGAGAATCTAATAAGAGAGAATATTAAAAATACCGTCGAAATCTCTAGAAAATAGGGAAAATTCAAGTACCTACTTCCGCAATGGAAAAGCGGGAAATAGCTTTACTAGCCCTTAACTAGACCCTTATAATATCTGTATAAGAAATCATTAAAAAATATGTAGGTATTAGCTTTCCGCCCATGGCTCTGGAATCACTATTACCCTATTAAATACGTTTTTTATTAAACCGCACAAAATTCGTTGCGAAATTACAGGAGCGAGCATCTTTATACTGTCTGCCCACGGCTTTCCACGTTGACTTATCAAATTGTATACCTACTAAAATATTCCTCTTGAACCACTCTATGTATTAAAAAAACTGCATCAAAATCGATTCCTTAGTTTCAAATATTTATGCATAGGTGTATAGACTCAACGATTATTTTTACCCCGAAAAAATGTAGATCTTTCGTTCATACTTAATTTTGAATTTACGATATTACTACGTTTAAATAAGGCGTAAATTCACATCACGTTTCATGTGTAAGGCATGATACTCATATACCCTTGTTATCCTTTAATTTCATTGGAAATTCTGTTTATACAAACCTCTTCATTATTTGTTGCGGTCGCCCGAAGGCCACATGAGTTGCAACCTTCGTAAAATAATATAAGTACTAGTTACTTCATTCTTGCTCCAGCTTTGTCCACATTTATATAACCTTTATTACTGGAAAAAAATGTAGGTTTTCTATGTTATAGAGAGGCAAATGAGCAGACGCACTGCTTGGTGGTAAGCAAATAGCGCTTCGTCGCGCTTCAGCGCTTCTGGTGATCACTACTAACTACACTTTATAATATTAAGTTTGTTTACATTAGAAGAATTTGACATAGTGGGGTTAGAATGAGCGTTCGCTCGTTTGATGTAAATGCACTGCCCCATGACTGCCCCCCTAGTCAAGTGGCTTTCTGTTAGCGTAGCGTTCAATAGAATAGACTACGAATGTATGAGATTGACGTAAGATGAGTAGATACGTTTATCTACAGCTTACGTCAATCTCATACATTCGTAGTCTATTCTATTGAACGCTACGCTAACAGAAAGCCACTTGACTAGGGGGGGCTGCACCGTTATAAGGCTTCAATAAAAAGCTCTAGCTAAAAAAATGCAAATACCTAAATGAAAACATCATGAGCGAACGCACTAGCGCAACCGCTTTTGGTGTTATTAGTTTTTATGGCAGAATTTCCCGAACTATAAATTATGTAAGCAGTAAATATATCTAGGTAAAGTTCTATAAAGCTTTGTCTTCATTTCCTTGCTTCTAATATTACTAGCTTTCCGCCCACGGCTTCGCCCGCTTTGTACAACACTTAACAAATTATATACTGAAACCTAACCTTATCTATTAAAAACACCGCAAAATCCGTTGCGTAGTTTTACATATTGATATAGGGACAGAGAAAGCGACTTTGTTTTATACTATGTAGTGATAAATAACTAGCTACTTGCCCCCGCTTTGCCCGAATTTATTGATAAAAAATAGCCTATGTATAAAGCGATAAAGATGAAGCTTTCTATAATATATACCTAGGTAAAGTTTTATGAAACTTTGGCAACATTTCTTTGATCATAAAACATGGTATCGTGTTATCGAGTGGACGTGAATTTGTTTGCTGTGATATTAATCATCGCCACCATGTTTGCCTTTACTTCATTTGTTGTGGCTATTTTTAGATTAGCTTTCTTTGTCTTCAGACACTCCCTTTACAAATTATCACATCACTTCAAGCATAGTAAAAGTCGCTCTATTTTTATTATGCTTAAACTAGACTGAGTTTAATTAAATTTTAAATTTCAGTGTTAAATTTCAACTAAATTGGTCCAGTTTTTTAGATATACATATTACGATACTATAGATACGTTATTACGATTATATAGATAGGTACTATAGATACGTTATTGAGTGACAGACCTTCATTTTTATTTTATTGAGTTAAGATCTATATGTCCATTTAAAATATCAGCCATATCCGAAATCCGTTATTGTTGCTTTTTTAAGCTCAAAAACATCAAAATCGGTTCAAGCATTATGCTCTGAAGTTAGAACATACATGCTATACTTACATACACAATACACATACACACGCATTAAAACATTAGTTAGGACAGTAACAATAAAAATAATCTCTGTATAACAATTTGTATTCAACAAGCGTTATAACTCTTATTAATGCAAAATGTTACGCTAATGAAATGCGGAATTTCCTGAGCAAATTTTGTTTATTCCTAATTCACTTGCCGCTTTGTTCCAACCCTTAAAGTTCTCATATGTATACGAGATTTAATTTCCAACCCGTTGTAACGTTGTTACAAGTTTTTGTAATCTATTTTTGGAACGGGTTTCTCGTATGTACGTTTTCTTTAAGGGTCTTAAAGGTATTTAATATTAAGTTGTATTATGATGTTATTCAGACTTTATTGCGTAATTCGTTTGACCAGTTTTCTGTCGATTTAGGTTCGGTTCAATAAGATTTTTTGTTGGTTTACCTTTGACAAAATAAGCGAGTGAATATGCTATATTATAAATTATAATGACTCTACAAGTGAAACTAGTCAACAAATAGATATTTAATAACATAAAGTTTTCTTATTATTAAAAATAGCAATTCGGAAGAATTAAATCACCTTGTTAAGTACATAATATAACACGCATTAATTATAAGAAGATGCATAAGGCCACCCAGTAAGGACTTGTACCCAGTAACGATTGCGACATCGCGCACACCAGCCCCCCTAGTCAAGTGGCTTTCTGTTAGCGTAGCGTTCAATAGAATAGACTACGAATGTATGAGATTGACGTAAGCTGCAGATACGTTTATCTACAGCTTACGTTTATCTACAGCTTACGTCAATCTCATACATTCGTAGTCTATTCTATTGAACGCTACGCTAACAGAAAGCCACTTGACTAGGGGGGCAGAAAGTATTACGGCAACTACCACCATCGCGACGCTGCCCCGCCGAAGACGATGGACACTCTTGGTTCCAACATTGAACCGGAGGGACGTAGACGTTAGATATAATTAAAATGTAATTTTTTTATTACAATAAATTATTATTAAGTAAATTTCGGTTTTTTTTGCGCCTTCGCGAGTCGGTCAATTTAATTACCTATGTTATTCTGTAAATAAATAACTGTTCCAAACATAATATAAATAACATAATAACATTAATAAATCTCGCTTAAGACTCATTAATAAGTCACTTATTTAAAGAAACTCTTCCAAAAAATCAAACACAAGATTAACTTTACTGTCACACATTCAAGCATACCTAAACCTAAATTTAATCATATAATTTCATACCCTACAATATAAGAGCCATATACGGAACCAAGGTCTTTCAAATTTACACCTTACATCCCTAAGGGCTAGTTATCAAGTCTTATAGGACTTATATATGCTTTTAAATCTATTCTATTTTTAATCTATTTAATGAGAACATTTCTATTGTATACTTTTAAGAACTAGCTGTATTTCATTGGTGCATGCTGTGTTAACCTTAAACATTGAGATAATATTACTACGTATGGAGGAGACATCACGAACAAAATCTGTGCGCCATTTTTTTGCTCTAACTAAGTTTTAAAAATTATTATCTAGTTAGGTACTTACTGATGAAAGTTATTCCTTTGCACTTTTCCGTATTATTTGTGCAATATCGTAACTCACACGAAGGCATATTTGATGCGTTTCACTTTAAAACCATTAAAAAAAACCGCTCAACATACGCCATATGGCGTATGTTGAGCGGAACATAAGTTATGTAGGCGGTGTCCTCTCCATATTAATATTATCTCAATGACCTTAAATTATTTATTACTTTTCTACAAGAACATATTTTGTTACATGTAATGTTTATATTTTAAGAATCACTGTAAACAAATGTTGTTTGACCAAATAAATAAATTAATATACCTTTCAGTTGAAATAAGTCAACCATTTATGACTTAGAAATGCAGTCGATGTAATTTAAAAGTAAATGGTTTCTTTCAGGGTTGTTTTTAAAGTTATTTGCTAAAGTTTAATTGGTAATTAAGATGTTTTACTTGGCTGTAGCTGAGAAAACTTATTTAGAGAGTAATGTAATAATTTGATTTGTTTGTGCTGGGCTGCGTGGTTTCACCCGCGTGGCTCCGCTCCTGTTGGTCTTAGCATGATGATATATGTATATAGCCTATACTCTATAGCCTAAAGCCTTCCTCGATTAATGGACTATCTAACACCGAAATAATTTTTCACCGATTTGAAAAATTATTTCGGTAGTACTAGTAGTTCCTGAGATTAGCGCGTTCAAACAAAAAAACAAACTCTTCAGCTTTATAATATTAGTATAGATTTATCTAGAAACGTAGCCCTTCAACTATTTTGTACCTATAATTACATTGCAATGCAATATTTTCCTCTATATATTTTGTACATTGGTTTACTTGCTGATGCATAAATTTTACTAATATGTTACCTATCTGTATACAAAATTTCATCAAATTTCATTCAGTAAGTACAGAGATAGTTATTACGTACAAAATGTTCTGCTCGTGTAAAGTGTTACACGAGTTCTAAAATTAAACTTTCCTTTGAAGTGAAAATTACAAAATTCCAATTGGGTTTCTGATTTCCCAAATGTTCCCAAATTCAGTATTATAATTATATGAAATTGTATTCGTCTTTTTTTAAAGTGCTTTAAATACAAACAAAATGATTCAAAGCCTCTATTTTTACAACAGTACTTAAAGCTACTTACTCACAAAAAACTAACACTATAATTATTTTAAGTATTCGGAAATATAACTAAAATTACTCATTAGTATTTTCCTATGCATAATAAAAGTGAAACTTTTATTACATCGTCTCAAACTTTTTGGTCTGTGTAGCGCATGTCGCGTGTATCGCGGCTGCCGAGTAGGTATACCTACTCGGCACGGCGGTATACCTACTCGGCGAGTAGGTATACCTACTCGGCACCGTCACGCGACATGCGCTACACAAAGCAGTGTTCGGAACCATTCGAACAGTTTCACTTTTACCGTGGTTTCATAAAACCACACAACATTTTTTATTATAGTAATTGAAATTGAAGTCTTCTCAATTTCAATTACTAAAATTAAGCATATTACTAAATAAATCGTGTTTTAAATCCGTTATAGAATGATGATATAGATGAACATTTGCTCTGTGTCTGGGTGTTAATTATGTATATAAGTACCTATTTATTTAAAATTATATATGTATGTTTATCAGCCATCTGGTTCCCATAACACAAGCGAAAGCTTAGTATGAGATCAGATCGGGCGGTGTGTGAAAATTGTCCTGAAATGTTTATTCATTTATTAATGTTTAATTTCATATATATAACACATTATTCATATCACTCATATATTTAACAAAACATTTGACCCTTTATAATTCTACAACAACCTATCCCTTGATTCCACATGTCTAGTTGGACGAAGGTAAATTATAAACTTTACAGGAAGTGAGGTAAAAGCTTAGATGTACGTTAAGGTAATTCATTTACACGTCCTTGTTTAGATACTGCTTTGGAAAATAAACTATTAATATAATTATTGTATAATCAATGAAATCTATACTCATCTATACTAATATTATAAAGCTGAAGAGTATGTTTGTTTGAACACGCTAATCTCAGAAACTACTGGTCCGATTTGAAAAATTATTTCGGTGTTAGATAGCCATTTTATCGAGGAAGGCTACCTATAGGCTATATATTATCACGCTAAGACCTACAGGAGCGAAGCAATGCGGAGCACAGATAGTATTGTATAATATACTAGCGGTCCGCCCCGGCTTCGCCCGTGGTATATGTTTACGTTTTCTCTACATAAAAACCATCCTCGTACTTCAAGGAATATAATAAAAAAAGAATTATCGAAATCGGTTCAGCCGTTCTCGAGTTATGCGCTTACCAACACATTTTGCGATTCATTTTTATATATAAGACTAGCGGTCCGCCCCGGCTTCGCCCGTGGTACGTGTTTACGTTTTCTTTCCATAAGAACCATCCTCGTACTTCAAGGAATATTATGTATAAAGAAAGAATAAACCAAATCTTTTTTCTATATTTTGCGCTTGCCAACGCATTTGGCGATTCATTTTTATCATAAAGAAGATTATCATCAAAATCCGTTCAGTAGTTTTCGATTCAAAGAGAAACAAACGTACATCCATACATTCTGGATTGATAGTACACAGATACAGACAGCTGATAACCTATTTGTCCGTAAAGAAAATCGATCAGTGAAACAGATGTATAATACCTACATATGACCTAGGGGACACGGAACTTGCATCTACCAACAACTATGGAGAAATAGAAGGTAGTTCAAACATAGTAATTTTTGTACCCCAGTCAAGACATGTAACATTTCAGTCTGCCTGTAACCACGCTCGCTGTAAAATGTTCGAATATCATTTCAGTATCTATATGCTTTTTATTATCAGCCCTTTAATTTATTTAATCTCTAATAAAATATTTTTAAACGATCTTCTTATATTTTCATACGTAGGTAGGTATCTACTTAGTTGTGTTATAACACATTTCAATATAAAGAAACGAATCTAAAATGGCGGTCCATACTTATAATAACATTTCTAATTCTTAAGTGTGACTATAGACATACCTATATAGAGTGTGAAATGGTTAGTGCCGCCATTTTAGATGCGTTTTTATATTGAAATGTGTAATATAGTAATAATATTATATCATAATAATTAATAAGTAACCTTAATTTAAGCCGTAAACTATTGTAACTAAACAACTTATACAAAAGTATATCTTAAACAATACATTTCATTCGCAAAACCAATACACTAGAAGCCGTAATTGTAAGTTTTCTTCAGCGTCGTATAACCAGAACTAATTGTAATTGTTTTTTCCACACCCTCGTGGTGACGTCACCACGTTGATTGCTGATATACCGTCGAAATAGATGAAGTGGGAAACTGGGACATTTATACGATACGATATTTTCACTATCGCTACCTGACGACATTTTGTCGGATAGGTATCGTGTGTTCTGATGGTAGCTACTACTTAACGGAAGAATTTGTAAACTGATTGAATGTAGAAAGTTGAAACATAGTTATCAGTAATTTTTAATTTACAAGTACGGTTATTCATATTATGTTAAATGAACTAAAAAGGTAGATGTAAATGTATTCAGTTACATAGTAGTACTAGCTGCTCCGCGTGGTTTCACCCCCGTGGCTACACTCCTGTTGGTCGTAGCGTGATAATATATAGCTTATAGCCTTCCTCGATAAATGGGCTATCTAACACCGAAAGAATTTTTCAAATCGGACCAGTAGTTCCAGAGATTAGCGCGCTCAAACAAACAAACAAACTCTTCAGCTTTATAATATAAGTATAGATTATTGTAGTATACTTCGACGTTCTTAATTTTCTTTTAAAATTCGATTTATAAAATAAGGGATATAGAAATGAAGAATAGGCTCATTTATATTTTTTTGCACAACAATATGTGGCCATCATAAAATATAGGGACTCAGGGAAGATTCAATTTAAGGTGAACATAGTAAATATAATTAGAACATTTTTAACCTACTCAAACTCATTTTAACGTTGTAATTTAATTCAAAAGTCTGAGTTAAAAAGCTTAAACGATCAATAAGTCTTATTTCAAAGAGTGTTATAAACCTCTCAGTCAAGGGCTTAACTCATCTTCATAGACACACTTCAAATATTAAATTTAAACTTACCGGTTTTTTGGGAAAGATTAGTACCTACGCATCGGTAATTTTATCATTATATTAATTTAAGATTAAAAGTAGTAAATTCAAACTTTGTTTTTTATAGTAACTTTATTTTTCTATTCATATGAAAAAGCTATTAGAAAAGATATTCTTAATTTTAAAAAATTACCTTGAAAGCATTGTTATTGTTACTGTTAAAACAAAAGACGTCATAGACGCTTTAATTTTCTAAACTAGAAATAAAATCATTGAAATAGAGGACCATTTTTTAATTGAATATTTTTGTCTCGTTTGTTTCAGTGAGCGTGGGTTTGTCACTTGATCCATATTCCATAGTAAAGTGATTAATTTTATGCAATAAAGAAAAAACTAAACATCTGTTTAAAAATTTTAAACTAATCTTTACAAAGCTTATCATTAGCTTTACATACAAAATTCAATCCAATGTGAAATTTCAAGCCAATATCAAGCAAATAAAATATATTACTAAAATAACAATATACGGATACAACCAGTAGGGAAACTTCATACAACACGTTCGAAATGGCTCACGCACACAAGCAAGCGTATTTACGAGAATCTTATGGGTATTATTATAATAATTGACAGATATAAGAATACCCGATTCTCATAAACACGCTTGCTTGTGTGAGTGAGCCATTTTGAAGTTGTTGCATGAAGTTTCCCTACTGGTTGTATCTGCATATTGTGCTAAAACGATAGAATATCGTGTCGTAAACTACAAAAGCGATGTAGTCGTTTAATTTCCTCTACAAGAGCGCGTCAGGAAAGGAACGTTTCGCACTCAAGTTATAGACACACCTATTAACATCATAATACTTATTTTTTGTGGAACAACATTACTATTAATATTGTAGTATATTG
The DNA here is from genome assembly GCF_061535395.1 of Colias eurytheme. Classification (NCBI taxonomy): domain Eukaryota; kingdom Metazoa; phylum Arthropoda; class Insecta; order Lepidoptera; family Pieridae; genus Colias; species Colias eurytheme. Next base: position 4,778,435 of record NC_143006.1, read on the forward strand.
CCTTATATATTACTTTTGAAAATATTATAGATATGTACCTAGTTAAAAAATTATAAGACGTATCTATCGCATTTAAATCGATCTGTGTTAAAGTGAATAATATAATTTCGAAAATTGATATTAAGTACCACTTGAAACGAGAGTTCTTGCTCTTTGAGAATTTTGCAATAGTATGTAAATACAATTGAATATTATAATACGTGGATTTATTTTTTAATTTTAGATGGGAACTATTTCAACCACCAGTTTATATATTGCTCCTTGTGTGTTATTTACCTTATGTTTATGGATATTTTATAAATAAATTAAATAAGGAGGGATTAAGAGAGGTACATAGATAAAAATAAAAAATCTTTTTTATTTTTTACTACTATAGAGTTTCTTACTGGCTCTTCAACGGCAAAAGGATATTTGTTGAATCTCTAAATATTTGAGATTTAATTATTAAGTTTAGATATTTTAAATTGTAGATAATAATAAAAATAATACTGAACATTAATGCATTCAACTTATCATATATTCACGTGCTTTCCATTTTTCAAACTCATTCCCACTTTATTATTTATGGCTCTTACCATAATAAATAGAAGAGCTCTCATGCTCTATTACTGCTAAGTGTCTATTAAAGTAATTGCTACTCCTATATATTGTATAGTTCAAGAGATCACGCTTAAAACAATGGCTTTTCTAGCTAAGTGTTTTCTAGAGCTAAAACAAATACATTTCTATCTGTATAAAATACTCTATACTACCGTATTACTTATTGTATTTCAGATTATGTATTTACAATGTATATCTATACTAATATTATAAAGCTGAAGAGTTTGTTTGTTTGTTTGTTTGAACGCGCTAATCTCGGGAACTACTGGTCCGATTTGAAAAATTCTTATATAGCCCATTTATTGAGGAAGGTTATAGGCTATATATAATTTTACGCTACGACCAACAGGAGTGGAGCCACGGGGGTGAAACCGCGCGGAGCAGCTAGTTACTTATATGAGTTATGACTAATCATAGCAAATTTATTTCAATGTATTAATTCTCTTCTAGAAAACCGAACTATTTTTGAAAAAATGTGATGACCATTTTACACTCATTACTTACAATATTGGATCAAACTACTTATATCTACGAATAAAAATTTAAATATTACAATATGATACTTACTTGAATTGTAAAAACTAAAAATATTTAATGTTGGATGCCGTTATCTAGTTAAAAGGTAAATCTTTAATGCAAGACTTTAATGACAAATAGTACAGAAATAATTTTCAAATACGCTAATTTTATCAGCCCCAAACATATTATCTTAAAAACACCCCACTTTTTGTAGTTTTTATGTAAAAAAACTCTATTCATAAAATCACATTGTCAACATAGACAAAGTCGTATCCTCCGACTACTATATTATATTAACACAAGCACAATCCATACTAGTCCATACTAATACAATTATAAATGCGAAAGTAACTCTGTCTGTCTGTCTGTTACTCAATCACGCCTAAACTACTGAACCAATTTTCATGAAATTTTAAAGATAAAAATATTTTGATACCCGAGAACGGACATAGGCTACTTTTTATCCCGGGAAAATGACGCAATCCCGGAAATCCCACGGGAACGGGAACTATGCGGGTTTTTCTTTGACTGCGCGGGCGAAGCCGCGGGCGGAAAGCTAGTATTATATAAACACAAGCACAATCCATACTAATATTATAAATGCGAAAGTAGCTCTGTCTGTCTGTCTGTTACTCAATCACGCCTTAACTACTGAACCAATTTTCATGAAATTTGGTATGGAGATACTTTGATACCCGAGAAAGGACATAGGCTACTTTTTATCCCGGGAAAATGACGCAATCCCGGAAATCCCACGGGAACGGGAACTATGCGGGTTTTTCTTTGACTGCGCGGGCGAAGCCACGGGCGGAAAGCTAGTATTATATAAACACAAGCACAATATATAATAAACAGAATTATTACCATAATAACGCGATCTTATGAAACGTATTAACATAACGGTTTTCCAATACTCCACACTCCTCTAATATTATATGCTTATATCTTCGAGAATAATCCGTCCGCAGAAACTTATTAATAAGAATATTCATGCTTATATTATACGGAAATATAATAAACTAGTGGTCCGCCCCGGCTTCGCCCGTGGTACATATTTCGCAATAAAAGGTAGCCTATGTCCTTTCTCGGGTATCAAAATATCTCCATACCAAATTCCATGCAAATTGGTTCAGTAGTTTAGGCGTGATTGAGTAACAGACAGACAGACAGAGTTACTTTCGCATTTATAATATTAGTATGGATTAATCTGCAGAAAGATCTGGGAAACTTCGTGATTATGATTGACTAGTTGTCCGCACAATTTTTGTGTCAAAATATTACAAAAATACCTACAAAAAAAAGAGCTTGAGTGCCGAGCACACGTGACAGAAGTGAAACTTCATTGGCAAGATCCAGAGATACCAAAATCGTCGCCTTACTCCATGACGTGACGGTATTGCCATGACGAGACCTTGAAATTTTATTCTCAACGCGCCTATAGAACATTCACAAATAGAAAGGCTGAAACAATTAAATCACATATTATTATAATTTTCATACAACGTTATTATTGATATTTATTAAAATTATCTATTATGCAGTAGTGTTATAACTTATAACCAATTAAAAACTCAACGATTTCTTATCTGTAATTAATCATTACTGAATTCTATTCACATAAAGATATGTTACTATTACTAGCTGTGCCCCGTGGTTTGACGTAGAGCGTCGTAACATCTTCTTATATATACCTAAAATTCTCGTGTCACAATGTTGGTCTGCATACTCCTCCGAAACGGGTGGACCGATTCTCATGAAATTTTCTGTGCATATCGGGTAAGTCTGAGAATCGGCCAACATCTATTTTTCATATGTACCACGGGCGAAGCCGGGGCGGGCCGCTAGTAATAATAATAATATAATATGTATTCTTAGATTAGATGGACAATTTAACTCAAAACAAAACAGCCATTTCTGAGAATTTTTGTTTAAATTCAGTCTAATTCAAAAGCTTACTGATTAATTCACTGATAGCCTTAACACTAAGATAGCATTTAACACACTGTCAGCAATTGTTTCTATATATTACTAGCGGTCCGCCCCGGCTTCGCCCGTGGTACATATGAAAAATAGATGTTGGCCGATTCTCAGACTTACCCGATATGCACAGAAAATTTCATGAGAATCGGTCCACCCGTTTCGGAGGAGTATGCAGACTAACATTGTGACACGAGAATTTTATATATAAGATAAGATAAGATAATATATATCATTGACTGTCAGAAAACTAAAACAGAATGCATAGATCCGGACGGAGTGACTCTATATGTGTAGCTACTAGCTAGCTGTGCCATGCGGTTTCACCCGCATTGCTCCGCTCCTGTTGGTCTTAGGGTGATGATATATAGCCTATAACCTTCCTTGATAAATGGGCTATCTAACACCGAAAGAATTTTTCAAATCGGACCCGTAGTTCTTGAGATTAGCGCGTTCAAACAAACAAACAAACTCTTCAGTTTTGTAATATTAGTATAGATTTTAAATGGAGGCATTTTGTATCGTATATTTTAATGTATAAGAGTTCTTGTGTATATTGAAATAACAGATATTCCAATGATATTTATACGTATGGATAAATGGAAAACATAAACAAGATAAAGCGAAATCAATTTCACACAAAAGAAAAACACTTTTCAGTTATTTCGAAGAGAAGCCAAAATGCGTTATATTCTGTTCGTTTTAATTTTATTATTATTGAAGAATGATTGTATTGTAAGTCTTTTCATTTCTAAGTCATATTGTAAAAGATGTGATACCCTAGTAGTGAATTGGTATTGTAAAATATATTCTTATTTTGTGTTTAAATCTTCAAATTTGAGATTTTTGAACGGATTTTCAACTGATCTTTTTGTTTATCTATTCAATAGGTTCTTTTAAAAATATCGTTGTGGCCGATGCCACAGGTTAAATAAAGTAATTTTTTAGAAAAAAAACAAAAACCGACTTCAAGACTATACCTATATGTACAAATTTAAATAATTTCTGATAAACAGTGTATATGCCTACAAAATTTGAGGGTTTCCCTCGATTTTCCCGGGATCCCATCATCAGATCCTGACCTGGTGACAATGGGACCACCTCTGACGTATGACCTACCAAATAAAAAAAGAATTATTCAAATCGGTTTATAATTGCCGGGGTAATCGCGTAACAAATATACAAAAAAAAAAAAATACTGTCGAATTGAGAACCTCCTCCTTTTTTGAAGTCGGTTAATAATAAAATGAATAATGTGCTGTTTCATGATTATTCTTCAAGTTTTCGATCTAGCCGTTGTTGGGTTATGAATGATAAAACGCCACTTTGTGTTTGTTTAAGGTTTCTAAAAAATCAAGGAAGCTGAAGAATTCTTGTAAGTATGTATCTATACATATAATAAATCTGTAGAAGGGTCATTTCTGTACATTGAAAATATTGAAAAAATAAATAGCAGGGGGTGTTACTGGATCGATACCAAGCCCAAATATGTGATTAAAAAAATTTTTGTCTGTCTGTCTGTCTGTCTGTCTGTCTGTCTGTCTGTATGTGAAGACATCACGTGAAAACTACCGGTTCGATTTCGATGAAACTTGGTATAATTATACCTTATTATCCTGGGCGTAAAATAGGATACTTTTTATCCTGGAAAAATACGTAGAAAAAAAATTAATCTTAATTTTTCAGTTTTATCTATAGACGTTGTTCTGTAGAACCGCGAACACGTTGCGTATTATAATAGGCCTAGCCGTATTTGGGTCCAATAGATATTTATAAGATGTCATTGTCAGAGTTACTCAAAATGGAGAAATAAACCATCCACGCGAAGACCGACATCCGCGCGGACGGAGTCGCGGGCGGAAGCTAGTAATGAAATAATTGTTCGTTTACTAATTTTTAAAAGTTACAAGATTTGATTTTTTATTAGTTTGTTTTCTACGATTTAACTCAAAAAATACTCGATTTTTTTTTTACTGTTAGAAAGTTACATAGATCTTTACCGTTACATATTATATTTTATTTTTATTCTGTGTCGACCAGGTAATAGCAATTAGGAATATATTGTGTAGAACCTACTTACCTTATGAGTCTGAATATATGCCTAAAACATTCCCGTTGTTTTCGTATTTCGTTATTTGAATAAAAATAATAATTCAATATATCATGTATAATATACAGACTTGCAAGGCCCAGTAAAAATGTTTCTTACTCAAATGATGTTAAGTTAAAATTAACTATTGTGATTTCAGTTTTGGCAGATAAATCAAAACAATGTATGAATGAGGTAAAAAATCGCTAAATTACTTATTTATTATTATATTAAGTACACATTTAAATTAAAATGCATTTTATTCGTTACCAGTACCTTATAATATAATAATTACATATTTACAGTGCGATGCACCTTATTGCAAAGTGCAGGTAACTTAAAATTCACTACATAGTATAAAACAAAGTCGCTTTCTCTGTCCCTATGTCCCTTTGTATCCTAAAATCTTTAAAACTACGCAACGGATTTTGATTCGGTTTATTTTAATAGATAAGAGTGATTCAAGAGGAAGGTTTTAGTATATAATTTATTAGGTTTTAGACAAAGCAGGCGAAGCCGCGGGCGGAAAGCTAGTCAGTGATAAGTCAATCACTCACCAATATTCTGCACAAGTCTATTATTTCAATATTTTTAATTTTCAGTGTTTAGGTCACGAAGGACAGGCTATGGTATGTATATAGGTATGCTATGTCCGATTCTGATTCTGATTCTTATTCTGTTTCTAATCCTGCGATTGTTATTCCGATTCCGATTTTAATTCTGATTGTTATTCCGATTCTGATTCTGATTCTAATTTCAAATCCAGTATTATTGATTTATTTAAGTATAAATAAAATACTAGTCTAGTCGAGTCTTTTAGAATAAATAATATTAAAAACCTTAAATTTACAGTGTCATGGTCCATATTGTACCGCAGCGGTAAGTTTTTATAAATAACTAGCTGTGCCCGCGGTTTCACCCGCATTACTCCGCACCTGTTGGTCTAAGGGTGATGATATGCCTATAGCCTATAACCTTCCTCGATAAATTGGCTATCTAACACCGAAAGAATTTTTCAAATCGGAGCAGTAGTTCCTGAGATACAGCACGTTCAAACAAACACACTCCTCAGCTTTATAATACTAGTATAGATTATTAACATATTATTTTTAAATACTATTATTTTATAGCTTTCTTTGTAATTTCTTTGAATCGTGAATTTTTTTATTATAACTACAATTCTTTTTTCAGACTAGAGGCGATAAATCCAAAGCTTTGGTAATTAATATTTAAATTATAGGTACTTTGTACCATATTATGTATTAAAACTTATATTGAACAAGCGGTCTGCCCCGGCTTCGCCCGTGGTACATTTTTACGTTTTCTCTACATAAAAACCATCCTCGTACTTCAAGAAATATAATAAAAAAAGAATTATCGAAATCGGTTCAGCCGTTCTCGAGTTATGCGCTTACCAACACATTTTGCGATTCATTTTATATATAAGATTAAAAACATAGATATAAATGAAGGCAATAAGCTTACTTTTCTGCAAGTTTTCTTATTTACGGTATAAATTATATGGAAAATTTTAATAATTAAAAAAAAATGATAATATTTTAATTTCAGTGTGATGGTGCGGAATGTAATGCGACTGTAAGTTTAAAAATTATTGTATTATTTTTTTAGAATAACGTATAAATAATTTTATTTTAATACTAGCTGCGTGCCGCGGTTTCACCCGCGTGGCTCCGCTCCTGTTGGTCTTAGCGAGATGACTATAGCCTACAATAGCCTTCCTCGATGAATGGGCTATCTAATACTGAAAGAATTTTTCAAATCGGACCTGTTCCCGAGATTAGCGCGTTCAAACAAGCAAACAAACAAACAATTTACCTTCCGCTTTATTATAGATTTAATCATTTCTATTTTACAGTGCTTCGAAAATCAATGTAATTCGGAGGTAAGGTATAAAATAATCAAAATATGCAATATAACTTACTTATTTCCAAATGAAACCAAGTCATATTTACATATTTATATACTACTAGCTTTCCGCCCGCGGCTTCGCCCGCGTTTTCAGAGAAAAACCCGTTCCCGTAGGATTTCCGGGATAAAACCTATCCTATGTCCTTTCTCGTGTATCAAAATATATCTATACCATATTTCATGCAAATTGGTTCAGTAGTTCAGGCGTGATTGAGTAACAGACAGACAGACAGAGTTACTTTCACGTTTATAATATTAGTATGGATACACTATACATTGTTAAAATAATTTCCTATACAATTAAAACATAGCTGTAACTTGGTATGGTACCTATATTAAATTGTTAAATAAATACACATAGGTACACAAAATACTAAAATAGTATCTCCTTTAAAAACCTTTTTATTTTAAACTAGCTTCCGCCCGCGACTCCGTCCGCGCGGAAAAATTAAGATTTATTTTTTTTCTACGTATTTTTCCGGGATAAAAAGTATCCTATTTTATGCCCAGGATAATAAGGTATAATTATACCAAGTTTCATCGAAATCGAACAGTTAGTTTTCACGTGATGCCTTCACATACAGACAGACAGACAGACAGACAAAAATTTTTTTAATCACATATTTGGGTTTGGTATCGATCCAGTAACACCCCCTGCTATTTATTTTTTCAATATTTTCAATGTACTGAATTGACCCTTCTACAGATTTATTATATAAAATATTTATACTTGGATAATAGAGGCTAGATGTGTTTTTTAAATAACAAAAGAGTTATTTTATTCCCATCTTTTTATTTGATGTAAAAGTGTTAAAATTAATAAAAAAAAGTATAGAATAAGTCTTTAACTTCCGAAGCCGTATTCATAAACAACTTTCTGAAGGAAAACTTTCTGGTTCTAATTGAAAAAGTTAAATTTGGATGTTTTTGTGTGATGTGTGCGTCAAATTATATGTTTACATACCTAAATAAATGTAAAATTTAGCTAATTTTATTGGAAATAATTTCTAAGAATATCACCAAAAGTTTCTAATTGAATTTCATAATAAACTTTATTATATTTCTATCTAATAGCTAGCTTTCCGCCCGCGGCGTTGCCCGCTTATTTTAAAATTTAATCCTAATTAATTATGCTATTTAATATATATAACTGTATCACGCAAATACTACGAAACCGATTACAATGAAATTTAGCATATAGCATTATATAGAGGGTATCTTGGATTAACATATAGGATAGGTTTTATCCCGGAAATCCCACGGAAAAGGGAACTATGCGGGTTTTTCTTTAAAAATACGGGCGAAGCCGGGGGCGGAAAGCTAGTAAATTATATACCGAACCCTTCCTCTGGAACTCACACACACTATAAAATTATACACCTATAAAACTCCATCAAAATCTGCTACGTAGTTTTAAAGATTTAAGCATACAAACTACAAAGGGACAGATAAAGCGAGCTTGTTTTATACTATTTTTTTTTTTTTTTTTTTTTTAATCTTTTTTATTAAGGGATTTTAGTTCTAAAGGACGATGCCAATCCCATCGTACCTTATATACAAATATTTAACACTTCAGAAACTATCTTAACTATATTTTAAATTTAAATTTGAATAGCATTCTAGCTGCATCAGAGTGTGGTGCAGCTAGGATGCTATGATATGCACCGACATTCAAAACATTTATTTTAAAATTTGTCAATAAGTCTTTTCTTTTGACATCATTCCGGACACACTCCATGAGGAAGTGTTGGATATCGTCATATTTATGACAAAATTCGCAGTTGGGCGAGTCAGCTTTTTTCAGGAGATAAGCAAAACTTCCGCACGGTACGTGTCCGGAACGAAGTCGAAAAGCGGTTACAGTTTCGCATCTATTAAACTTATTGCTATAAAACCATGGTATGTGAAGAGGCTCACATTGTATGCTCTTGTACCAAATGCCCTTTAGTCTTGACCTTTCATTAAAATACTCTTTGAACCTATTTAAACACTTAAATTTGAATTTTGTTAGAACTTCCGAATAATTTGGTAAGTAATCGATTTCTTCTCCATCTAAAATAGCCGTTTTTGCTAGCCTGTCAACCTCTTCGTTACCACTCAGACCGATATGGGAAGGAATCCATTGCAGTGCCAAAGTAACATTGGAGTTATTAAAATTATTAATTTGTTCTATTATTTTGTATGCTATCGGGAAACCTCTCTTACCGGACACACAACGTTTAAGATGATGAAGGGCACTTTGACTGTCTGTGAGAATAACTATTCTTTGGGCATTTATATCAGCGGCATAGATTAAAGCCTTAGACACTGCAAGTAATTCCGCTGACATTATGGAAATGTAACTATTATTAATTTTATATTTATAGGAGTATTTTCTATTGGGGTCCCAAAAAGCAAAACCAAGGCCATTTACAGTTTTAGATCCATCAGAATAAATACAATTGTAACCGATGAATTTATTGTGGAGTTCATTCAAAATATCTAGTTTTATCTGTTGATCAAGATATTGAGACTTTGGACCATTTATACAATCTAAGTTAGTAAAAATGTTATTTTGTAAATTAATATTGGACACCCATGTGTCTAGAGTAAACGTATGGAGTAAATCAGATGTTGAGACCGGGTCTTCACGAGTATCCTTATAGCAGGTTGCAAGCAATGGTTTCTTTTTATGATTCCAATAGCTTCTATCACATAGATTATACAGTTCACTTAATAGTGCATTATTAATATTGCTATTCCAAGAGTGTGTTTTTAAACAGAACTTATAAGCTAAATACAATCTTCTTACACTCATCGGTGGAATGCTCAGCTCGCATTCCATAACATGAATAGGAGTGGTCTTTAAAAAGCCACCAATAATTCTCAGTGCCTGGTTTTGCAGTCTATCAATCTTAGATAGGTGACAATTGGCTGCATTATCGTATATGTAGCTGCCATAATCTAAACGGCTTCTTATAATCGCAAAATAAATCCTACGTAGGTGAATGGGATGTAGACCCCAATTGGACCCAGCTAATACTTTGAAACAATTCAAAAACTTCAGAGCTTTTGCACAACACTCATTTATGTGTTTTCCCCACCTAAGAGATCTGTCTAACCAAAAACCTAAGTATTTAAAACAATCAACGGGGCTTAATAAAGAATTATTAATATAAATTTGGACCTGTTGCATTCTACGGGCTCTACTAAACACACAGTACCTAGACTTTGTACCAGATAATTCCAAACCCAGTTGTTCCACCAATCTAACAAAACTATTAAGTGCTTCTTGCATGTTTAAAACACTAACTTCAAGTTTCCTTTGCTTTTCAAAAATTACGAAATCATCAGCGTATTGACATATAAATACTTGATTGATATGCTGACAAACACTAGTAGTTACAATATTAAATAATAAAGGCGATAAAGGGTCACCTTGAGGAATACCTTTATTTGTCGACCGTATCAAAAATTTATCCTCATCATCACACTGGATTTGAAGGTGTCTTAACCGCAAAAACTCCCATAAATATGTGCATAACCTTATGCCCACCTTTAGTTCATCCAAAATACTAATTACTCTAGAAACCAGTACATTGTTATAAGCACCTTCAATGTCTAAGAAACATGCAAGTGTTGGAGTATTGTAGGTAAAGCCTATTTGAATGCTTGAGACAAGGCGGACTAGACAATCCAAGCTAGATTGACCTCTCCTAAATCCGACTGTATTACGAGATAATATGTTGTGATGTTCGACATACCATTCGAGTCGTCTACATAACATTAAATGAAAGGTCTTACACAAACATGACATAAGGGCAATCGGACGAAGTTTTGAATGTCCGTTGGAACTATTTTTTGGAATGGGCAATATATTTATATTTCTCCATTGAGCAGGGACACAGCCATAGGTATAAATTAAATTATAAAGATTTAGTAAGAAACGTTTACCGCTTTCTGGAAGATTATATATCATACTATAATAAATACCATCCAAACCAGGAGAAGTATCTTGCTTTTTTAAGCAGTTTACCATCTCATGCATAGCAAAATGGTCATCAAGTTTGGTGCTAGATGTACCAAAAGTAGGTGGAGGTTCAGATACGAAGTCAGGTGTTAAAGTGGACAATAATTCTTCTTTGGCTTTGTCGGAGGCATAAGATTTCGCTTGACTAAAACCTTTAATCCACCTCATTTTACGCCACATGTCTGAGAGACTTGTATTTTCGTCTATACTACTACAGAAACTACGAAAGCTTTGAGATTTAGCTTGCCTTATTAACCGTTGACCCTCTGCTATTTTTAAGTTAAGTTTTGACAGATTCTGTGGAGTGGGATTCCTTCTAAAGCATTTAAGCGCAAGACGTCGTTCAGCTATTACCTTAGAGAGTTCTTGATTCCAATATACTTTAGGTACGAATATACGGTTAGAATTGATACACTTTTTTTTGTAAGGAATACTTTTGTCTGCTATATCGTTAATTATATTTAAAAAATGGTCATACATATCTTGAACGTGGTTAAAATTTCTGCTAATTTGTGAGAATAACCTATCTGCTATGTTTGAGTATTCTGTCCAATCAGCCAGTTTTAAATTTCTTTTCGCTATAAATTTTAGGCTTTCCTGATATTTAGCACAAATCCTAACAATTAAGTGATCGCTTCCAAGGTTCTCATTGGTCACATTCCATTCGGCATTTACCGCAATATCAGTAGAACAGAAGGATATATCTGGTGAAGTTTCCTGGATACTACCATTAACAAGCTTCACTCTTGTAGGGTCACCATTGTTAAGTGAAATGAAGCCAAACTCAAGAGAGCTATCAAAAAGTTGGCTACCCCGAGGATCGATCCTATTTGACCAGTTACTATGGTGACCATTAAAATCTCCTAGTATCAAAGTTTTCCTAGAGAAAAGAGAAAAGACATCATCCCAATCTACTTGGGACGTTCGCACAGATGATGGACAGTATATGGAAATAACATGCTGCAAATACTTACAATTTAATATGTTGATACCTACAATCTCAATGCCAGCATTACGCAGTTGAATAGAAGATCTTGAAGCTTTCAGCGACTTGTGGCAAATGATTGCAACGCCTCCATAACCATCCGACCTATCTTCTCGGAAAATACTATAACCTGATAGATTTAAAACTGATTCCGAATTAAGCCACGTCTCACTAATAACTGCTATATGAGTTTTCTCTCTGTTAAGAAGCGCTTCAAAATTTAATAATTTTGGTTCCAGGCTCTGAGCATTCCACTGAAGAACGTTTAACTTAAAACTATAACTATTAGCCATTACTTATGTTGTTAAAAAATAATTGTAATAAATTCCCTTCCTTAAATATATCACACAAGAAAGAAGTAAGCTCGTCGACAACCAACCGTATGCACAGATAAATTTTTTCATTAAAATCTTTTCTGGACAGTATTATTTGCTTTATCTTATTCAAAAATGCTGTGAATGTTCTCTCTTTTCTCTTTCCTTTACCTTCTGATACCGGTTCTCTTCCATCGTTACACTCGAGTACTTCGTCCCTTTCTATTATGTCTTCTGTAAATATTTTTCCTTTTGATTTGTTTCTTTTTTTCCGAAATGATGTCATGCCACTAATTTCTGAGGTCATTTCATTATCTATGTTGTTTTCTAAATCTTCATCTTCCATTACTTCACTTGTAGTCCTGTTCTTACCCTGGATGACTATGTCTCTATAAGAAGGGGTGCCAACCTTAGCATCATTATTTTCTCGTGAATCTATATAAGTTGATGAGTCGTTGTTGTTGTCGAGCCTAGATTGAATATTGCTTTCAAGGTAAAGAGATAAGCCCTTGCTGTAGGTGCAGTTATTTTCACTCATAATTCTTTTAATTCGCTTTTCCTTAATAAAAACTGGACAATTTTTGTCCAGAGCCATATGTTCCCCTTTGCAATTTATGCACCAAAACCTTTTAGTTTCACAATTTTCGTGACTTTGGCCACATTTTGGACAAATGCTCTTTCTACTTGGACAAAACTTTTTTGCATGACCAAATTTCCAACAACCTGCACATTGTGTGACAGGAAAGATGTAACGTTCAACCTTAAACGGACACCCGTAAACATGTACGTACGAGGGTAAGGACGAACTTTTAAAACCAAGACGGACCACGGTACTGTCTACCCACTGGCCGTCGCTTGTCAAGCGCTTTAACCTTCTCATTGAGACAATCTCATATTCACATGCGGACTCTTGAAGTATTTCCTTCTCTTCAATATCTAAATCTATATCTCTCACAATACCATAAGAAATATTCACTTCATCCATATTTTGACACCGATAATTATTCTCATTAAATCTCTTGCACTTCAACAGTTTGCTCGCATCTTCCTTGTTTTTGAATGTAATTATTACTTTATACGGACTTCTATACTTAATTGATATTATATTTCCAATATTTTCCACGCTTAAGAGCTTTGCCAAACCAAATTGTTTAGGTAACAATTCCATAGAGGATAAACGGACCCGAACACCTTCAATAGCTTCATCATCTCTTGTTTTCATATTTGTTGTTTCATCATTTTGATCGGACGAACTGCGCAATAATCTTTTGGGCTTTCTTTTAACGGCTATAAATCCCTCATCATCATTTATAATCTCTTCCTCGCTATCTGACCTGTGTCTTTTTTCTGGACCCATGGGCATGTCAATTATCACTTCCTTTTCTTTCTGTTTCTCTTCATTCATCCCTTCTGATTTTTCAGAGCCAACACTCATAGATCGATTGAAACTAGCCATAATCCAAAGTCAAAATAAAAATTGACATGAGGGTAGAATTAAAATAAAACGCCGCTAACGCTCACGAAATACGAAACTGGGCAACTGACGTGCGTCTTATGCCGTCGCTCGCGCGCAACTGTTATACTATTTAGTGATGCAACAAGCATGTTATATGAAATACGTGTATCAATGGTAATAACACGGATAATATATTAGTAAATTTAGTACAGTTAGGGCCGATTTTTCAATGCTTGGATAAAACTTATCCGTCCAATAAAGTATTACACGATAATATTAAAATGTCACGTAAACTGTCAAATATGGGCAATTAGAATACGTTTATAAAATGGTAGTTTTATACATTATTCAACGAATAAGTTTTATCCAAGCATTGAAAAATCGGCCCTTAAAGAGATTATAATAAAAGCTGAAATCTACTCACTGTAACTAAGAAATATATTTATATTTTTCCAGTGTTTTGGAGGAATATGTAAAACTGTCGTACGTAATTTTTTATTAATTGATTGAACAATATAGAAGTTTCTTTAATTGTGTACGTACTTAATGTGTGTGTTAAGGACAAGATTTTTATAAAGTTAACATGAAAATATTTTACTACTTACCAACTCTTTTCACAACTCTTCTTTTTTCAATTTTCCACAAGTTTATTCGGTTTAGTTTATCTTTCAGTTAAAATATATTATATACCTAATAATGTTTTTCAAAAAGTTATAGTCTGTACTAGCGCTCCGCCCCGGCTTCGCCCGTGGTACATATTTACGTTTTCTCTACATAAAAACCATCCTCGTACTTCAAGGAATATAATTAAAAAAGAATTATCGAAATCGGTTCAGCCGTTCACACGTGATGCCGTGACAACGCGAAACGGGTTTCATTTTTATATATTCTGTATTTATATTCTCCTATAAAGTATTATTAATTAATATGTATTTAGAGTTAATTGTAATAAAATATTATCATTTTCAGTGTGAAGGCAACGAATGCAAATCTACGGTAACAATTATTTATTTATAGTTTTTGTAAAGCATTATTCAAATATGTTTACCTACTATGAAATAAGCAAGTTATAATAGAAGTTTTGATGAAAAGGTTTTCTTTTTTATTTCTTTATTCTTATCTCTCTTTATTTATTTTTTCAGTGTTCAGGTGGAGTTTGTGTATCAAAGGTGCCGCTTGTTATATTATTTACTAGCTGCGCCCCGCGGTTTCACACGCATTGCTCCGCTCCTGTTGGTCTTAGCGTGATGATATATAGCCTATAAATAGCTATGACTATCTAACACCGAAAGAATTTTTCAAATCGGTCCAGTAGTTCCTGAGATTAGCGCGTTCAAACAAACAAACAAACTTTTCAGCTTTATAATATTAGTATAGATGTATTTGACGTAAATATAATATTATAAACGTAACTATGAACTATTTTGTTTGATAATATTACATAGTCCGCGTCGTCCAATCTTTGGTTCTTCAACATGCCGGTTTCCTCACGATGTTTTCTTTCACCGTTCGAGCTAATCCGTACTTAGCCAGCGTGGTGGATTATGGCCTGTTCCCTCATAGGAGGCCCGTGTCCCAGCAGTGGGTACATAATTTATGGGCTGATGATGATGATGTTCAAGCCGTGGTGATGTGCCGTGGTGATGTGCAATGTGTGCAGATAAATTGAATAACCAATTTATTTACTGCACGCTCGCCTGGTCTCGAACCCCCGACGTATCGATTTGAAGTGTCCTCACCACTGAGCCACCACTGCTTTTTTTGCTATAATAATTTAATAATTTATTCATTTATTCAAGCAACCATTACTCATTTTGTTAGTAACAATTAATAACTTAAAAATTATGTTAGTAAAAATATATATATTTTTATTATTATGTATTGTCTTTAAATATGTAAGGCTATGTGCCGTTCAAATATATGTTTTCTTTCATTTTCTTATTTTTTTTCAGTGTGATGGAATTCTTTGTCAGTCTATGGTAAGTATAATTTTTCATACTAAATGTAAAGTCGAACCTTCAACTTATGTTGAAAGAAAGAGGAAACTTAAAATAAGAGCAAAGTTAATAAATCCATAGAAAGTTCATGTGATCGCGTTATCAAAGAATTCTTTCCCGTGGGATTTCCGGGATAAAACCTATCCTATGTGTTAATAATTATTTTAATGAGTAACAGTTAAAAAAATATTGCATATCCATACTTATTAATATTATAAATGCGAAAGTAACTCTGTCTGTTTATCTGTTACTCAATCACGCCTAAACTACTGAACCAATATTCATGAAATTTGGTATGGAGATATTTTGATACCCCAGGACACAGAAACAGGTCGATAATAATTTAATCTTGTTATATATACAGGGTTACTTGTAAAACACCAGCAACCTCGCAGGACAAGATAGCTAACATCATAAGTAACAACATTGTTCTACGACTTTTGATAATTTGTTAGATTTTATTTTCATACAAAAATAAATATTCATTTTCCGTTTGAATTTTATAAACTCTACGCGCATCCCAAAAATTACGTAAACAAGAAGCGAACGAGAGGGGGAAGGTAGGGACGGAGCGGAGTCCTTTCGATAATGAATAGAACATAGACTTACAAATGTTAGGAGAGTACAATAAAAGCTTAAAAAATCATTTAAAAATAATTTATCGCGTTATGCCAATAGTCGTAGAACAAATGTAGTTACTTATGATGTTAGCTATCTTGTCCTGCGAGGTTGCTGGTGTTTTACAAGTAACCCTGTATATATTTTTAGTATATTATTTAACATTAAACACATTTTTTTTAGTGCGAAGGCGGGTCCTGCACGTCTGGAGTGAGTATTGAAGAAACAAATTAACAAAATTACCCTTTATTATTCCCCACAGTTTTACCCGCAGTGTTCCGCTCCTGTTGGTCTTAGCGTGATAATATATAGCCTATAGCCTTCCTCGATAAATGGGTTATCTAACACCGATGACCGAAATAATTTTTCAAATCGGACCAGTAGTTCCTGAGATTAGCGCGTTCAAACAAACAAGCTCTTCAGCTTTATAATATTAGTAATATTAGTATCGATAGAGATAAGTCATTGACCTTAACAAACAAGGCTTAACTTCATTATTTAATAATATAGGGTCGTAAATCAATCCTATGAAACTTTAGTGATATTTTGATTTATGCTGTTAACTCTAGTCAAATAACTCAATTATTTCGTATATTTTCGTGCATTAATTTGAGGACAAACAAACAAAACAAATTGTTTTTATTATTTATTTTCTACAAGGGATTATTTATTCCAAAGTTCTGAATTGTTCGTTTATTTGTGTTTACTTTCATAATAATATATTCGTTAACTTCTAACATATCTACACTAATATAATACAGAGGAAAGATTTTGTTTTGTTTGTATTGAATAAACTCCAAAAGTACTGGACCGATTTAAATGATATTTTCACTAATTAAAAGCTATATTATTAGGAAGTAACAAGTAACTACTATTTAAAGTATAAAAAGTTTGAGTATCTACTAATGAGCCCCTTATAAACTTTTAAATTAATTACCTCTGTTTTTTAATTAATTTTGATAATTTTCTTTTTTCGCAGTCACTTGGAGACAACTCAATAGCTGGAGTACGTGCTTAGAATTGAAATGAGTTATACTTACCTATATTATACATATAAATTAAGTTTAATTTATAACATTAATTAGGCACAGATTCTATTATAATATACTAGTTGTTGCCCGCAGCTTCACCTGCGTGTTCAAATTTGTTATTAGGTACATGGCGCAGACTTTCTTCCCTAATTTTAAAGAATATATCCTATCTAAGCGGATGCCTATATGATTGTGGTTATCTGCATGCCAAATTTCAGCTCGATCGTTCCAGTAGTTTCGGCTATGCCTTGATAGATCAATCATTTACGAATAAAAATGAATGCCATTATGAAAACAAAAGCGATTTTGAAATACTGATGTAGGTATGCTTAATCATATTCTACGACATAACTACACTTTTAAAATATCTAATTAATTCAAATACATATTGCTCTTGTAAATGTTAAAAAAAAAAACTTATTTATTACAGTGTAAAGGTGGAACCTGTGATGCAGAAGTAAGAATTAAAATGTTTTTGTCCATTTTGAAAAGTCTCTATGACCTGTACATGTGTGTTTTATACATATACTAGCTTTCCACCCGCGGCTTCGCCCGCTTTGTCGAAAACCTAATAAATTGTATACTAAAACCTTCCTCTTGAATCACTCTATTATCTATTAAAAAAACCGCATCAAAATCCATTGCGTAGTTTTTAAAGATTTAAGCATACAGAGAAAGTAGTGTGGACAAATAAACTTTTTATAACTCTTATTGTTTTTGACAGGCCAAAGGAAAGCAATCGGTCGCTTCGGTAAGATAAATTGAATCCTCATCATCATCTTCAGTAGATTTTGTTAGAAACCTACATTAATAATTTCTTTCGCTGATTGAAGAATTAAAATAAATATGTATCAATTATAGTAGATATTTTATTATATTGGTTTTATTCTCACTAATTTTTTTATGTTTTTAGTGTGAAGGCAACGTATGTCAAGTAAAAGTAAGTAATAATATAACTTTTATGAAATGACGTTTTCAATTATTTTTATTTTTATTATCATTTATTATGTGACCTTTTCTGTATTCTAATATCAATTAGATTATATTGATATTAAAAGAATGAAATGAATTTATTCTTTTATTTTTTATTTATATTATATATTAAGCTTGTTTTATAAGAGTGACATAATAAATAATTCGTAATAATTAAATTTATTTTTACAGTGTACTGGAGCGAACTGTTTCGCTAAGGTAAAGGCAATTCTAATTTTTATTATATTATCACTACATTGTTTAAAACAATGACGCTTTCTCTGTCCCTACATCCCTGTGTATGGTTAAATCTTCAAAATAACGCAATGAATTTTGATGCGGTTTATTTTAAGGTAGAGTGATTAAAGGAGAAGGTTTATAAGTATAATTTATTAGGTTTTAGACACAGCGGGCGAAGCCGCGGGCGGAATGCTAGTAGGTTATATTAATCTTTACGTTACTTCATGTCATAACATAACCATTATAATAATATTCAATTAAGTATTAAATTATTTCAGGTCTTAATCTATCTACATGCGAAATTTCAGCCAAAAAGATTCAGTAGATTTAGATGATAGAGCAGCGTATGTTGCTCTATCATCTAGTGATAATATTTATTATCATCCAAATTTTAGATTGATATAATCTGTTATAGTTTTAAATTTAAATTTTACTAATATTAATGATACTTAAGATTGCAGATTATAAGGTTTTATTTAATTAATATGCAAAGTACGGCTTTCATCTAAAATACTTGTAAGCAAGAATATATAAATGAAAATCTAATGAATTTTAATCACCCCTAACGTTGATGCAGAATAAATATTATTCTACTAGCTGTGCTCCGCGGTTTTACTCGCATTACTATGCTTTTTTGATCTTGGTTGACAACGTGATGATATATAAAATACTAGTGGTCCGCCCCGGCTTCGCCCGTGGTACATATTTCGCAATAAAAGGTAGCCTATGTCCTTTCTCGGGTATCAAAATATATCCATACCAAATTTCATGCAAATTGGTTCAGTAGTTTAGGCGTGATTAAGTAACAGACAGACAGAGTTACTTTCGCATTTATAATATTAGTATGGATAGCCTTTCTCGATTGTGGCTCAGCTGTGTCGACCCCGGTCTTCAAATCGATAGGTCGTGGGTTCGAGACCAGGCGAGAACGTAATGAATAAATTGATTTGTCAATTTATCTATACTTGCACATTTATCGCATGTTGATATTGTTATCTGATGATGATGATGATGATTGATTCATACATTACCTTCTTTTTTTCAGTGTTCAGGAAGATCATGTATGGCTAGAGTAAGTTACAAAAATTTACTATAAAATAATAATAATAAATAATAATAAATCATTTATTTACACTATTATATGTTACAAAAACTTAATGACCCAGGCTCCTAATATAGTTGTAAACTGTTTTTCAGGAGCCTGTGTTCACACTTATTTATATTACACTGTTACAATGGCGTATACACGAATTCATTCAGCTTATTAGACATAATTAATTATAATATTATTTGTTACATTAAATCTATGATTTCACATATTTAGGATTTGAATATAATTCATATTGAAAAATTTTTTTATTTATTTTACAATATTGTTTTTATTCTCATTGTTTTAGTGTTTTGGAAATAATTGTACAGCTCTTGTGAGTATACTAATTCAGACATTAAAAACAAGCACCAGACACTAACCAATACAAACTCCAACTAACACCTGTTTTTGTTTGTTTGTTACTCCTTCCCGCAAAAACTGCTCAACCGATCTTCATGAAATTTGTCACACATAGAGGGTAACTTGGTTTAACACGTAAAATAGATTTTATCCATAAAATCCCACGGGAACGGAGACTATGCGGGTCTCGATTTGAGAACGCGGGCCAAGATACTAATGCTAGTTTTCTAAATGTGTAAGATTTAATAACAATATAAGGTTATAAAAAACACTAAAATACAATCTTATTCAATCATAACAAACTTTTAATTCAACAGTCAACGAAAATTAACTCCATTTTCATGAACCGGCACTTACCACCATCAAAATTAGGAAAACATCGCGTGATAATGGAGCCTTGGCATTCAGAAGTTTTAACCACTTCAAACTGGTTTTAACCACTTTAATCTGGTTTTCACTAGGCTAGCCATTAGACTTCATAGTCGATAATTATTTGAAGCTATAAGTGCTGAGAAGATGATAAAAATATTCCTAAATATAGCTGATACATGAGTTTTCATTATTTGTTGCAGATAAGTACACAAACTTGATGCAAAAGTTATATTAAATTTGATCTAACTAAATTACTTAAATCAAATTTATAGAAATACTAGCGGTCCGCCCCGGCTTCGCCCGTGGTACATATTTACGTTTTCTCTACATAAAAACCATTCTCGTACTTCAAGGAATATAATAAAAAAAGAATTATCGAAATCGGTTCAGCCGTTCTCGAGTTATGCGCTTACCAACACATTTTGCGATTCATTTTTATGTATAAGAAGATAAAGATTTACTAATAAATACCTACGACGAAAAAGATATCGTCTATTAGGCATTAAGTTACACATAAAGTTAATATCATAAACTTATTTGAAAAGGCATGTATGTAAGTCAATACAAATGGCAGAAAAAAATTAGAAACAGAAAATTCTCTCTATCGTATTAGGATTGCTATAACGCAGTACCTATTATAGTATACTAGGTTTCCGCCCGCGGCTTCGCCCGCGTTTTCAAAGGAAAACCCGCACAGTTCCCTTTCCCGTGGGATTTCCGGGATAAAACCTATCTATGTGTTATTCTGATGTATAAGCTATATTGTGGTAAAGTTTCATTCAAATCCATTCAGTAGTTTTTACGTGAAAGAGTAACAAACATCCATACAAACTTTCGCCTTTATAATATTAGTAGGATTATATTATTTGTGGCGATACTAATGTAATTGTTTCGGCTACACTCCCTTGAGGCAGTGATGAATGCTTTGTAGATAATAGCAAATAAATACAAACTGGAAATACGACCTTTTTCTATCGTGTCTCACCCGCCTTCCACTGCACGTATCGCCATGAAACAAACCACAGATAAATAAATAAATAAATATTTCAGGACAATTTTCACACACGGCACGATGATCTACTAAGCTTTCGATTGTGTTATGGAAACTAGATGGCTGATAAACATACACATATAATTTTAAATAAATACTTATATAGATAATTAACACCTAGTTCGCGTTACCGTGAAATTTCCGAGGTGAAACCTATATCTCTATACCAAATTTCATTAAAATTACTGTCTGTCTGTCAGAATTACTTTCGTATTTATAATATTAGTGAAGATAATCGTTGTTATTTTTTCAGTGCGATGGTCTTGATTGCATACACCACTCGAAGGACTCAGATCATCACCGGATGATGACCATTTACATGCCAGCTGTGAAAAACAATGTAATTAGTTTAGAATTCAATGTTGGTGTTGAGAAATAAACGATTTTATAGAATTGTTGTTTATTTTTTAATTATTGAAACATAACCTTTAAATATATAAATTTTCCTTCCTCTTTAACAAAACTAGTTTTTAATTATGCGTGTAAAGTCATTATCATTATAGAAAATCAAGTAAAGTATAATAGATCTTAATCGTATTGACTAAAGTTAAGCCAACTTTCCCTATTTTACAACAGCGTAGAACGCTCATGCGAGCGTAGAACCGAGGGGTCCTGGGTTCGATTCCCGGTGGAGACGAAGAAAACAAAAATGTCTTGGTCTGGCAGGACACAGAAGGCTGATCACCTACTTGTCCCTAAAGAAAATCGATCAGTGAAACAGATGTATCAATAATGCATCTGCCCCTTACCCCACTAGGGGACACGGGACTTCACACTTCACACACACATATTTATTTACCAACTCATAAATTTTTACCACCTAGAGACAAACTTTTAATAAAAACATAATGTTTAATTGTAAATTTTTATAACAAATAAAATTAAATTGTAATGCAACACATTACTTAGATAAAAAAGCAATTGAAGATCAAGTTATTTATTCAGTTAAGTTAACATTAAACAGAAGACATGCTATATGTCACTACAACTTTTATTTTGGGTCTCTTACAATATCCAGATGCTGAATTTTCTTCAAGGATCTTTCTATTGTTATTTATTATCTGACCTCAATGAATATTATTGTAGAGCAATATTTTACTAGCGGTCCACCCCGGCTTCGCCCGAGGTACATATTTACGTTTTCTCTACTGCACTTATGCAGGATGGTTCTTAAACCATCCTCGTACTTCAAGGAATTTAATAAAGGATTATCGAAATCGGTCCACCTGTTCACGCGTGATGCCGTGACCAAGGAAAACGGGTTTCATTTTTAACTTTATAGATTAACTGCTCTGATAGGCTTTTATTAAGTTTTTCAAAGTTGTAGAACTTTTAATAGCCTAGCCTTTTGATGTAACAGTATCGTTCAACTTACTGCCTGAATAATTCAGCCATTTAATTCCGCCATTTAATTAAACAGCTAGGCAAATGATATTAATTTATAATTTTACTCTGTATTAATGTAGTTCTTATATATGGCATACAAATATAAATAAACCGAAATACCTGTCTAAAAAAGACCCGATTACAGTCACATTTGAAAATATAACTTGCACTATAATTTCGTTCTCTATAAGTTACCAACTAATCATATATTATGCTCTGAAACTTGATACTAAACCCCCGATTATGTAACGTTTAATTCTAGTTTAAATTATTATGCACTAAAACAGACTGCACGTAAACCTAGATCGAAGTTATAGCTTAACTGGCTCGTAGCTAACACTTATGAATAACTTAAGAGCAACTGGAATAACTTAGTAGTTTGCAAAGTATAATATTTTAACGGATATTTTTAAACTGAGTTTAAAATGAATTGATAAATACAGAAGCAGTATGGCGTGTTATATAAGGGAAAGAGTAATGTAGTAGTGTGGTTAAAGCTTTGATAAGTAGAGAGACCGAATACTAATTTGATTGTTTAATTTATTTATATGGCTTATTACAATCTCATAAGTAAATTTTCA
Source organism: Colias eurytheme (assembly GCF_061535395.1). Classification (NCBI taxonomy): domain Eukaryota; kingdom Metazoa; phylum Arthropoda; class Insecta; order Lepidoptera; family Pieridae; genus Colias; species Colias eurytheme. The sequence goes on from NC_143006.1 coordinate 4,802,011, forward strand.
TTCGCATATTCTACGCCTTAAAACAAATTAAGTTCTCCAAGTCTAATCCCAAATTCATTACACGCTTCAACAATATGTTATTAGGCTATAGATAAATCTAGACAATGTATATCATTAACAAGGCTCGCCTAGTCTTTGCGGTAAGTACTGACGGCAAATAAAGGCATATTTTAAAGCTTTGTTAAATAACATGGGCTGTAATTTAAATCGATATTTTTTTTACATTTTACGTTTTATTTACTAAAATATAAAAACACTAGATTTCCGCCCGCGGCTTCGCCCGCGTTTTCAAAGGAAAACCCGCATAGTTCCCGTTCCCGTGGGATTTCCGGGATAAAACCTATCCTATGTGTTAATCCAAGTTACCCTCAATATGTGTGCTAAATTTCATTGTAATCGGTTCAGTAGTTTTTACGTGAAAGAGTAACAAACATCCATACATCCATACAAACTTTCGCCTTTATATTAGTATAAGATTAAGATTTTGAAATGAAAATATTTGTATCGGTTTACAAAACGATATTATTACTAGGAAATTTTATAATTTAAAACAAATAATTATTAAGAAAGTTATTTCTTATTAAACATATTATATTTGAAATTTATTAATGTGTAAATTACAGGGTATGTGAAAAATATTTCATCTAGGTAAGCGTTTACTATGTCACAAGTGACATAAAATATCACTTACCTACTCATAGGATGAAACTTTTCTATTCAATAATAAGTAATTTTAAATACAACAACAATAGTAACTAATTTTAACTATAGTCATTAGTTATGCTTCCTCCACGAATTTCATACAGCTTGATCACTTAATTCTTGTGTTATTAATTTCCTACTTATATCATAAATAATCCCAAATAAAATACATTTTATGCTGACCGTACCATACCCTTATCAATGCTTATTAATTACCAATCAATGGATAGATAACGAATTGTCCACAATCACGCCACAACAGCCATGCTACTAATCGTGTACCTCTATATTGTAGGTATTGAGGGACAGAGAAACAGTTTTTTCAATGAAAGGGATTTAGACGTGAGTGTCGTAGTATAAAGTACTGAATAACAATATATTACAAACTAGCTTCCGCCCACGGCTTCGCCCGCGTTTTCAAAGAAAAACCAGTTCCCGTAGGATTTCGGGGATAAAACCTATCCTATGTCCTTTCTCGGGTATCAAAATATCTCTATACCAAATTTCATGCAAATTGGTTCAGTAGTTAAGGCGTGATTGAGTAACAGACAGACAGACAGAGTTACTTTCGCATTTATAATATGTATTAGTATGGATTATTTTCATGACTGCAAAATTCTATTGAGTCCTATTAAAGGGGTTTGGGTACTTTTGTATGGGCTAGTGGCGTCGTGATATCGCGGCCAGTGATGAAAATAGTCAGAAAATCTTGTAATAAATCATCTAGATCCTAAGTAAATGAATAATACAAAACCAAATATCTCTGTTCCTAATACGTTTCGAGATTTGTGTCCTTAATAACTTTTGCTTTCAATATATTGTACTCTTTTAAAATATCCAAGTTTCATCACTGGCCGCGAAAGTTCATCACGACACTTTACCCAAACCCCTTTAGGTACTTGTCAATTATAGAGATACTAGCGGTCCGCCCCGGCTTCGCCCGTGGTACATATGAAAAATAGATGTTGGCCGATTCTCAGACTTACCCGATATGCACAGAAAATTTCATGAGAATCGGTCCACCCGTTTCGGAGGAGTATGCAGACTAACATTGTGACACGAGAATTTTATATATAAGCATCGTATATAAGAGAATTCTTTAGATAACTCAAAGCTACATAAAAAAGACGACAAGTATTAATAAGGCATTCCTGATAAAATATTAAAATATCGAATTGTTACTCGTAAAATTCCTTTCTTATAATAATGAATAGAAATATAGATATAAATTATAATTATATATTAATAATAAATAATTATAATATAAATTTATATTTATAAAGCATTTGAATGCCATAAAACAAAAAATACCAATTTCAAATTCCTTTCTTTTTAAATTTCAAAGAATGGCGGAGAAACGTTTTGCAAACAAGTCTACGCATGCTATTTGATAAAGCAACTATGTATTTTTTTACATAGGCTATATAGCCTAGCTATATATCCTAGTAGACTTGTTTGCAAAACGTTTCTCCGCCATTCTTTGAAATTTAAAAAGAAAGGAATTTGAAATTGGTATTTTTTGTTTTATGGCATTCAAATGCTTTATAAATATAAATTTATATTATAATTATTTATTATTAATATATAATTATAATTTATATCTATATTTCTATTCATTATTATAAGAAAGGAATTTTACGAGTAACAATTCGATATTTTAATATTTTATCAGGAATGCCTTATTAATACTTGTCGTCTTTTTTATGTAGCTTTGAGTTATCTAAAGAATATCTCTACAATGTATTTTTTTACATAGGCTATGATATAGCCTATGTAAAAAAATACAAGAAAATACACATTTATAAATTACAAATGGTAGCCTATATAACGAAGGCCAATACAGTATACGCCAATTTAACTGGAGCCAAATTATATAAAAAATGTTTTTTTTAATGGATGTAGAGACTATTTCAGCAGGAAATAGGCCAAGTTTTCACTGTACTTGGTTAGGTTATGTGGTAGCCGCCATGGCCATAAACATCAACATTAATAAATAGTAATAATATAAAGCCGAAGATTTTTTTGTTTAAACGAGTTAATTACAAAAACTCTTAGACCAATTACAAAAATTATTTCACCCTTGGATTACATATCCGTGATCCCTGAGTGCTCTAGGCTATTTACCACAGGCAAAACCGGGATGGACCACTATTAGCTTGTAAAAGCTTGTAATGAGTGGGGAATACTGTACTGTAGGTCCTTTCCCTTAATTATCCCATAGCTTTCTTTTATTCTCGACGTAAATCGTTATACTTTCCCACCCCCTTTTAAAAATAGGAACAACCTTTTAACGATAACGGAGGTATTGTAAACAGAGAAGATACAAATAAATTTTGCTTAATGAAACTGCAATATACATCATCATCGGCGATAATATTCCAGAACCAGGTTATTTTAATTAAAAATAAAAAGTAAATAAAAGAAGAGCTAGTGAATTAAATGCTTTTTTAATATACTCGAAAGCAAATCTTAAACATTTATTAATTGTTATCACGATAATTATATTACTAATTAAATTATATTATTTTACAACTAGCTTCCGCCCACGACTTTGTACGTGCATCCCCGTTTTTCCCCGTTCCCGCAAGAATTTCGGGAAATCCTTTCTTAGCGGATGCCTACGTCCTAACATCTACCTGCATGCCAAATTTCAGCCCGATGCGTCCAGTGGTTTGGGCTGGGCGTTGATAGATCACTATATCAGTCACCTTTGAGTTTTATATAATATATAGATACATGTTTGTCTTTCAGTATTCTCCTGTTCCCAGACCACGAGGTGGCCCAGTGAGACCGAACCCTAATCAAAATTATGAAGTAAGTATATATTGTATAAATGTTGATTTTCAATATAATTCACTTTTGTATTTTTAGTATGAGCACCCGTAAATGTTAAAATGTTAATTTTAATGGATACAAACAAAATACATTGAGCCTATGATATTATTTCTTAACTCTTTTAGTAGATCCAGTGTTTTTCGCCTATTTCTTAAACTTTACCTCTTTTTAAGTAAAAATATATATGGATACCAATTATAATATATATATATTTAACTGTCGAGTTAAGACGGAGTTTCTGACAAAAAAATATCTTATTCTTGATTATTTAGTTTTTAGAGATTTTGTACAATGGATCTACCAAAACACGATGTAATATTTTAAATTTTAATATCGACGCAAATATTTTTGGATAATCAACAATATGTTAATATTAATTAATTATGTTGTAACTTAATATTAGGAATCTGTGGTTTAATGGTAGACAGATAAATAATAGAAACTTCAAATACACAGCTTTAGGCATTGTTTGTGTGTTTGAGCATAGATTTAATCAAAGCATAAGATCAAAGGGTTAAGGGTATATTGTAATACGTACATACTATTATATAATTTAGTAGCTGTGCTCCGCGGTTTCACCCGCCTGGCTCCGCTCCTGTTGATCTTAGCGTGATGATATATAGCCTATAGCCTTCCTCGATAAATGGGCTATCTAACACCGAAAGAATTTTTCAAATCGGACCAGCAGTTCCTGAGATTAGCGCGTTCAATCAAACAAACAAACTCTTCAGCTTTATAATATTAGTATGTACCTAGATTTAAATTTGTTAGCCAACTACAATGCTAAAGGCCGGTTTCACAGCTTCCTTTAATGTTCTGTTTTTATTATTTAAGTAAAAAAGGTTATTCTGTATATTGCAACGATTAATTGTGCTTACTGGGGCCGTATTATGTACTCTTATTTCCAGATAGATTTAACTTCGTGAATTGACTGGCAAATTCATATTTTGATCGCAATAACCAGCCGTGGTTAATTATTGTATGATATGAATTTTCCAGTCTGGGACTGGGAATCGTCAGTTTATGGCATCATAATACCGCCCCTGGGGCCTTAGATAAAGTAACAATTAAAAAACGATAACGTAGTTAGAAAAGGAAAAATGTATGGGATTGACATTAGATAGACCACGTGATCTAACGCGGCGTATGTCAATCCCATACATTTTTGCCTTTTCTAACTTCGTTATCGTTTTTTAATTGTTACTTTGTCTAAGGCCCCTGTACCACTAATTTTAGTCCTTATAATATTGTCATTCTTCCAGCCTGATAACGATTATGACGTAAGTACTTAAAATAATAATTATTGTTTACTATAATAGGAATTTTAAACATAACAATTAGCAGAACCCAGCTAATTATATCATTTTACAGACTTTTACTTCTTCTTATATATAAAAATGAATCGTAAAATGTGTTGGTAAGCGCATAACTCGAGAACGGCTGAACCGATTTCGATAATTCTTTTTTTATTATATTACTTGAAGTACGAGGATGGTTTTTATGTAGAGAAAACGTAAATATGTACCACGGGCGAAGCCGGGGCGGACCGCTAGTATAGAATAAAAATTACATTGTGATTCAGTCATAATATTACTCTGTCTTTATAGATACAGTGTTGCAATTTATGTTTGTCTTTCAGTATTCTCCTGTTCCTAGACAACGAGTTAACCCAATCAAACCGAAACCTAGACCAAATAATTCAGTAAGTACTTAATAAACTTAACATAAACGGTTTTATATATATAAAAAACAACATTGTGTAGAGTAGTAACACTGTAGAGACAAATCAAAAGCAATTTCTTTTTTTTCTGTATATTGCAAAAACTTAAAGTATTCTGAACATAATAAAATCAAATTAAAGCATTTATTTATTCAATTAGACTTCTTGTTACTTATTACTTTACACATAACATAGATTTACCATTTACCACCGGTTCGGAAAGCAGTTTCTACAGAGAAGACAAGAAACTATCCTGCTAATATAATTATAAATGCGAAAGTTTGTGTGGATGGATGTGTATGTGTATGTTTGATACTCTTTCACGCAAATACAACAGAACCGATTACAATGAAATTTAGCACATTTAGGGTGCACTCACACACATCAGTCACCGTCACGGCACGTCACCGGACAGGATTAAAAAAAAATATGTATCAATAGTTCTAGTATGACTCTGTTCCCACACGACAGTCGCCGGCACGAAATCTATCAGTGACGTCACCGGTCAGGCACGTCAAATAATCTTTCCATACATGTATCATACTTTTATCCCCACTCACCCGGTGCCGTCACGTCTCAGTTCAGTCAGCGTCGTGCTACCGTCAATTGCTACATGTTCTCTAGCGTGACACACGTCTAATCACTGACTAACCTGATGTATGTGTTCAATGATTCAGTCAAACCGGCGACGTGACTGACGGACAACATGACGGTGACTGGTGTTTGTGGATACGTACACAAACCGTCACCGATCAGTCATCGGTGACTTGACGGTGACTGATGTGTGTGAGTGCACCCTTATAGAGGGTATCTTGGATTAACACATAGGATAGGTTTCCCGGAAATCCCACGGGAACGGGAACTATGCGGGTTTTTCTTTGGAAATGCGGGCGAAGCCGCGGGCGAAAAGCTAGCAATATTATATTATCTATGGTTATAGTCTACACTCTGCTATAAAATATACATTACTTTCAGCCACATGATGACTATGATGTAAGTAATATAATAATAAGTATATTTTCCGTTATTGCATCTTAAAGTGCGTCACACACGGTGAAGATACTATAATATTTTATCTTAAGATACTGTTATATTTTATATTACAGTATCTTAACGCATCCGGTATCAGCGTTCGGACCATCATTTTTCTTTTTGTCATTGCGTACTTAGACTCCTGTAGAACCGCCATCCTGTTACAAATGACCCACAAAATTTCGCGTCATTTGTAACAGGATGGCGGTTTTACAGGGGTCTCAGTACGCAATGACAAAAAGAAAAATGATGGTCCGAACGCTGATACCGGATGCGTTAAGATACTGTAATATAAAATATAACAGTATCTTAAGATAAAATATTATAGTATCTTCACCGTGTGTGACGCGCTTAATTGTATACAATTTTGATAATATTAAACGCAACAATATCACAATATTTATAACAACTCTGCTAAATTCCCAATCTATTGACTGAAATTTTTAATTAATTTCATTATTTTACATAACTAGTACTACGATCTTGGCCCGCCTGAAGATGTAAGTCTCATAAAAATAATTATAAACTTTTTGTAAACACTGTAATAGGATTTTACGATTGTGAGCTTTAAATTATAATATGCATATAATGAATTATACAAAAAGATTATTAAATGAATATACGCCATTAATAAAAAATATAATGTCTAATTCTTCTATGACTCAGTAGGTAGAGCCGTGGATACAATGCTAGCAACTGAGCAATAAAGTAGGTAATGGGTTCGAATCAAATAAAGAATCTTATAAGGAAATAATGATTGAAAAAAAGTTTATTTCCGTATTTCGATACCACTCTATAAACTAATAATTTTAAAAGTAAAAATGTGACATAATGCTAGGCGTCCATTAGAGGCGGATCGGGCCGGGCCGCATCGCAACGGGCCGTCTCTAATGGACGCGCTGTTTGCTCCTGCGTCCACCTGTACGGGGCGCGGCGGATCGCCTAGGCGGATTTTATCTAACAGACGCTCGCCGCTCACATCCGCCTGCCTGCGTCCACTAGACGGGTCGGGGCGGGCCGGGCCGCAGCGCACCGCCGGCAGAAATCCGCCTGCGAAGCGATATCCGCCAATGCGTTGCGGCCCGCCCCGGCCCGATCCGTCGCTAATGGACGATGTTTCATACAAAACATAGGCCGGCGTATTTTTGCGTTGCGATGCGGCCCGGCCCGATCCGCCTAGTGGACGCCAGCCATTATGTAGCAGCATGTTACTGAAAAATAGATTCCTCATATTATGCTGCTTATATTAGAATTATTTAAGAAAGAAATATTATAATACACACTTCGTATGAAAAAGTCATATTATAGTCTTATTATTTTTTGCAGCACCCTCCGACTGCTTACGAGCAAATGCTCCGAATCAAAAATGTAAGTTTATTATTAAATGTAAACAAAAACAGCTTAAGCTCAAAAAAAATAACTTACCTATATTACCCATATTATTTTAATTTTTTAGATGGAAGACAATGAACGCGGTTTTGGGGTAATATTTTAATCGTATTCGAATATAAACTAAAAATGTATATAATTTATTATTATCCGTGTGATACTTTATAAATAAATAGGTACTTATGTAGTAGTGTGTGTAGTAGTCATATAAACAAGTACAAAGTATATAATTAAGTGATTCTTATATAATTATTTTAACAAAGTATTATATTACAGTCGTATGCAAGAGATATTTTAAAGGACGCGGTAAGTTTCAATATAAATTATAAAAATAAAAATAAGTTCGATATAATATTATATCAGATATTCAAAGATCTCTGTTAATATTTCAGAAACTATCACAGTTCGACAAAAAAATAAACGTAAGTAATGTGTTTTCCTGAATCATCAAAAAGTTTAACGTTTTTGTTATTTATATATGAATCAATAATTAAAACCAAACATAGTAATTTTTAAAATGCTTAAATATATGATTTAATTATTAACTAACATTATTATTAATAAAAATAGTTTATTCACGCAGAAACTGGACAAAAATATGCATTCAAAAGCTCCAAGCCCCGGTGTAAGTATTTTTATTTAAATTGATTTTAAAAGTCAAAAGCTAATAAAAATATTTTTATTATAATTGTCACGTTCATATTTTACAATTGATAACCAAGATAATTTTATAGATGGGTATGTATTGGCCTGAAGATGAAAAGGTAAGTAGAAAATAAAACTAATTAGTATCGTTTTAATATAATATTCTCTCTCTGTCTATTTATAAGTGTATCTTTCTTTCTCTAGCCATCGAAAACAATTGAACGATCTGGACCAACGCAAGTTGTAAGTAAATTATTGTAAAACTAGATTTCCGCCCGCGGCTTCGCCCGCGTTTTCAAAGGAAAAGCCGCATAGTTCCCGTTCCCGTGGGATTTCCGGGATAAAACCTATCCTATGTGTTAATCCAAGTTACCCTCTATATGTGTGCTAAATTTCATTGTAATCGGTTCAGTAGTTTTTACGTGAAAGAGTAACAAACATCCATACATCCATACATCCATACATCCTTACAAACTTTCGCCTTTATAATATTTATTGTAAAATGAAACCTATTAGAGTTTTAATATTATGCAAATTATTAAAAAATACTATGAAAATAAACCTCAATATTTTAAGACGATTATAACTAATTAATCATAAATTATATTAGTCAAAAAAATAGCTACTCAGTTAAGATGTAGAGCTTTCTAATTATTGTAAAATAGTGTTCGAAAATGGTTGAATAGTTTTCCTTAAAGATTTTAACTGTAATTTGAACCAGTGTGAAGTCCCGTGTCCCCTTAGTGGGGTAAGGGGCAGATGCATTATTCATACATCTGTTTCACTGATCGATTTTCTTTTAGGGACAAGTAGGTGATCAGCCTTCTGTGTCCTGCCAGACCGAGACATTTTTTTTTTCTTCGTCTCCACCGGGAATCGAACCCAGGACCCCCCAGTTCTACGCTCACGCGTCAACCACTGTACCAAGGAGGCGGTCTAATATCTAATTTGAACCAGAGAAAGTTGAAAAATCATTTGATAAAGCACAAAGTCATATTCTATGCTTTTAAAGAATTTAGAGCATAATAATATTATTATTATATATTTATGTTTGTAATTTTGAAAATTTATTAGATGCCGCATGAAGCCATGATTCAATTGGCTATACATAATTTAAGAGTAAGTGCTAAAATTTGCAATAAAGCGTAATATTCATGATTTTTACTACCATTAAAGTAATAATTATTACTCTACAGAATCTGGATGATCTAGACAAGCATACACCACCTTGGCAACAAGTACCTGACAAGATATCAAAACTGCCTCTAGAGGTAGTATAATATAAATAAATGTGTAACATATCGAATTTTACAATTAAAAAAGTAGATATGAGTATTGAGTATGTATGTATATATGTAAAGTATGAATGAGTATGCGTATTTTTAATTACTACAAAAATATACATTCATCCAGTAAGAAAATTAAATTGAAATTAAAAACGGGTAATACGATTTATTTATGCTCGTAATTGCACGCCTCATAAGCGAAGCGTTGAGGTGGGTACTACCACGTACTACTGTCACTTCGCGCAAAACATCTGATTTTTCAAACTTAAAATGTCTTTATGTATCATACATTGCACTTGTAAGATAATACATACACACACATATTAAGAAAAAACACTATTTTTAACGTTCATGATATTTTTGATGTCATTTTTGTTATTTAAACTAGTTAAAAAACAGTTTAAAAAAGTTCTGTCTTGGACGTCCGTGTGTCTGTATGTGCGGATCCTTTTTCTTGTTAACACGATAGCGACCGAAATACTTTACTAATCGAGTCTTTTTTTTTCTCTTACGCTTGAGTATGCCCTTTCATTTTTCAGGGTCTGATTCGATGTGGTTTAATTGTTATTAAATAAACAAAAATAATAATTAATAAATATTTATTAAAAAAAAATTATGAGGCGTGCACTTTTGGATTTTCCAAATTATTTTTAATCTATTATCTACTTTTGTTATAGCTTCCAGTACCAAAACAGCAACCAATAGTAAGTATTATAACCAACTCTTTAAAAGGAGGGTAAAGTTTTTAAATGAATGTACCTACCATATAATATTATGTTGGTATATTCAATAGCACGCTCTTCTTAAACCGGCTACTCACCTACCTGCAGCAGGGGCAATATTGGAATTGCACCCTTAATAATTGTGATGTGTGTAGACAAGCAGGGGCAATTTAGAGAACATCTGAAATTGCTCCGACCGCCGCCGCGCCGTGCAACCGAGATTGTTCCAATATTGCCCCCGCGGCAGGTACGTGAGTAGCTGGCTTTAGAGTATGATTATGGAAGAGTAGATTTTCGGTTCCAAATCACAGCTTCAAAACATTATATACATATTATATAGATTCTTTATTATAAGTGCGTGTCTAATTATCACAGGATCATCAATATATTTCCTAATTTATTTCGTCCCTTATAATAGTATGTTCGTAATAAATCTTATAATATAAAAATGAATCCCAAAATGTGTTGGTAAGCGCATAACTTGAGAACGGCTGAACCGATTTCGATAATTCTTTTTTTATTATATTCCTTGAAGTACGAGGATGGTTCTTATGTAGAGAAAACGTAAATATGTACCACGGGCGAAGCCGGGGCGGACCGCTAGTCTCAAATATTATAATTAACGGTGAGCATAAAGCTTTGTACAGCCTATTATAATTAATTACATATTATAAGAAAAAATGTGGTCAATAGACTAGAAATCACTAGGATTTTTACGAAATAATAATAAATCTTGGTTTATTTTACAGGTTAGAACTACGAAAAAACCTTCCGGTAGGCCGCTTGAGGTAAATATAATATTACTAGCTGTCCCGACAAACGTTGTTCTGCCTTACTCTAATCACTTAGGGTTATGAAAAATAGATGTTGGCCGATTCTCAGACTTACCCGATATGCACAGAAAATTTCATGAGAATCGGTCCAGTCGTTTTGGAGGAGTATGGTAACTAGCATTGTAACCTACGTTTGTTTATTAACCAAATTTTTCAAAAATAGATCGTGGATAGAAAATGGCAACCTTGTTTATTTATTTTCAATTATCATAGTAGCAATGTAGTGTATCTACTCAATATTTTTTTCTTTTCACATTACTAATTTAGCATGGTTTTAAGTTTTGTTCTTTTCCTTATATAAATATTCAGGATGATTTTGGAGCTCCAATCATTTGGGTGCCGATTAACGCGGTAAATATTACAATACAAACTAAATTAGATTTACTAAAACTATATTATATTTTGAGAGAGAATCGCATAGAGCATAAAAACATTAATTTTCTATATTTTAGAAAGAAACGAGTGATGGTCTAGCCAAAGTAACGGTATGTGATTATACTTATGTAACTCTAATAATTATTTATATCTACAAGTATTTTGTAGGACAAAAGTTAATTAAAAATAAAAATACTAAAATTTGTGGCATTCAATTAAACATTGAAATATCGACTTCAATGTAAAAGATCGAGATTTATTTCGAGTTTATTATTAACACAAACATTTTCTCTTGTTAACATATTACTTACCTATATCGTAGATATCAGATAATAATCCTCATAAATTAAATAAAGTTTTTATAGCATTGTAATAAGTTGTAACGATATAATCTAATCTACTGGACACTAATTTCCATTGACAGGATCCAAGAACGGGGAAAAATCGTCAATATATAATTAATGTAAGTTAATTTAGACATAATAGTATTAATTATCACGAAAACTATTTAGGTTTTTGCATTTTTCATTTAAATCTATATCTACTAATTTTCTAAAGTTGAAGAGTTTGTTTGTTTAAATGCGCTAATCTAAGGAACTACTGGTCCGATTTAAAAATTCTTTCAATGTTATATAGACCATTTATCGAGGAAGGCTATAGGCTATATTATATCTCACTAAGACAGTAGCAACAGGAGCGAAGCACTGCGGGTAAAACTGCGGAGCACAGCTAGTTTAAAATAGAAGTCGTTGTTTCAAAAAGCTCTCGTTTATCGAATATAATTTTTTTTAATAAGTTTCAGTAGCATATTCTATTCTATACTATATTGCACGCCTCATAAGCGAAGCGTTGAGGTGGGTACTACTGTCACTTCGCGCAAAACATCTGATTTTTCAAACTTAAAATGTCTTTATGTCATACATTGCACTTGTAAGATAATACATACACACACATATTAAGAAAAAACACTATTTTTAACGTTCATGATATTTTTGATGTCATTTTTGTTATTTAAACTAGTTAAAAAACAGTTTAAAAAAGTTCTGTCTTGGACGTCCGTGTGTCTGTATGTGCGGATCCTTTTTCTTGTTAACACGATAGCGACCGAAATACTTTACTAATCGAGTCTTTTTTTTTCTCTTACGCTTGAGTATGCTCAGGAATAGAACCCTTTCATTTTTCAGGGTCTGATTCGATGTGGTTTAATTGTTATTAAATAAACAAAAATAATAATTAATTAATAAATATTTATTAAAAAAAAATTATGAGGCGTGCACTTTTGGATTTTCCAAATATTTTATTTTAGTGTAGTTCTCCGCATACTTCTATGTGGCAAATTATTGTTCACAGAGTACATTATTATAACTGAGTTATTGTTGCACTTATGAAAATTATACTACGGTCCATTTAGTATAATTTTCATACCTCATTCTAACCCCACTATGTCGAATTATTTTAGTGTAAACAGGCGTAGAGCATTCTTTCGTTGTTCTTTGTTGTTCGAAAACATTCTATGCGATGTTCTAATACTGAACAACACTGAATACGAGTTTTCGTTTACACTAAAAGATCACGAAATAATGCTCTTGCTCTAGCTCTAGCTCTATGTTCGTTTGGTCTAAATACACCGTTAGGTAAAACATGGGTAAAACCATGTTTGCAGCTAACGTATGTTAAACTTAGACGAATATATTGTGCTTAATGAAGGCGTAAAAGTTTTTGAGCTTTTTTCAGCGTACAATAATCTTAACATTTTTGTATAGATTTGATTTAATGTTATTGAAATATTAATAATTTAATTATTTCAGGGAACAATTTACGTACCAGTTATCGATTATAGCATGGAGCGTTTGGGAATTCGAGTTAGTTATTTTAAAACTAATAACTACTTATATATTTTACTTTCTTTACTGCATAGTATTCAACATAGTCGCTTCCCGCTGTCTGTCTATGTATGCTTAGATCTTTAAAATTACGCAATGGATTTTGATGCGACTTTTTTAAATATATAGTGTTTCAAGAGGAAGGAAGTACATATTATAACTTGTCAAGTTTTAGACGACGCAGGTAAAGTCACGGAAAGCTAGTTATTAATAAATTTATAATTATATTTTATTTAAAAATACGGGTACCTAATTTAATTAAGACTGCATGTATTTTTCATGGATATTTTATTCTTTCTTTCAGACAACCACAACACCATTACCCATATTAACAACGGATGCATCTGCATTACGAACTGTTGCGAAAAATATAGATTTAAATAACATAGATAAAGGGGACTGGCTTGCCTTCGAAACGGCTGCTGGCGGCAGACAAGTTGACGACACGGTACGTGTACTTTAGAACTAAGCACACCTCTTTAAAACCTATATGTTAATACTAGAGGTCCGCCCCGGCTTTACCCGTGGTGAATATAGCACTCAGGGATATAGTACACACAGCAAAGGTGAAATAATTTTTGACGTGACAACGTCTTATAATTCGATAGAGCCGGCTGCACGCACGAAAAAACATGACACATGCGGCGTTACCTCGCTCTGAGGCGTTCCATGCAAGGCTTGAAGTGCAAGCGAGAGCGCGGAACGAGCGACAAAGAAGCACAATCGGACGTTGTCACGTTCAACTATCGTCAGTAAACCGACTTTACAGACAACCAATTTTTTTTTTACTATCAGTAGAGCTCCTGAGAATGTAAGTAGAGAGAGGGCACAAAGTAGCAAGTAAAAAAATTTAAATTATGTTTAATACGGATTTACATCGAACACTACATTGAGCGAGCGAACATTATTGTAACATTTTATAGAATCTTTTCGATCGCACTAAGAACAACGAAAGAATACTCTACACGTTTTCACTAAAATAATTTGACATAGTGGTTAGAATACGCATTCGCTCGTCTAATGTAAATCGACCCTAATAATACATAAAATTTATACATGCGTTTTATATACTCTTTTTATGGTTATGGTTTAATTTCGTAAAGTGGACAACCACTAATTCTATAAACTATGTAAATAGCTTTTAATTTTTTATTTTCCTCATCTGATGGTTATTATTACTAGTATAGTTTTATATTATCTGATGGTTTATATCTACAAATAGGCTATCACTAACTTATCAGGTATGCGGGTATTCAATACGTATAAACACTACTTGATGGAATACCATTTTGCCTCGAGAAAAAATATTGTCTGATGGTACCGCATTCTTGAATCACAAAATTTATTTAGCACAATAATTAGAAATATAACAAGAATAATACGATTTACTTATTTAATATTATCAAGTTTAACTTATGTGAACTTAGTTCCAAAATTATTTTCTATGTAATACTGTGAAATTGTGTTATTAATCGTAGTAGTTTGATCATCATTCAGTCAGTTTTTCATTTAAAAAATTTGGAATACCTACTTATGTTTTCAGTGTAACGACGATGGATGCCAGGCAAGGGTTAGTATATTTTATTTCTTTTATGTGTCATTTTATATGTTTTAACAGCAAAAACATAACGCTTAAACATTCATTTTTTTTAATTTTCAGTGTAACCGACTTGGCTGTGAATCTATGGTAAGTCATGAAATTAATTATTACATTATTTATACAGAAAAAATTAAAATAGATTATTATCAATGGCCTAGTTAACTCAACATATTATTATCTAGTGATTATTTTTAATATCAAATAATCAATACTAATATTATAAAGCTGAACAGTTTGTTTGTTTGTTTGAACGCGCTAATCTCAGGAACTAATGGTCCGATTTGAAAAGTTATTTCAGTGTTAGATAGCCCATTTATCGAGAAAGGCAGGCTATATCTATATCATCACGCTAATACCAACAGAAGCGGAGCAATGCGGGTAAAACCGCAGGGCACAGCTAGTATAACATAATATGTGAACTTACTTGATAATTAGTAAAATACATTGTTGCTTTTAGTGCAAAGGAGATACGTGTGCAGCGGGAGTAAGTTTAAACATAAGTAAATAGTTTAAAATAAAATATGTCTTCAGTCGTTACATAAATACCTTAAAATATATATTATTAAGTATTTTAATGTGAATTTTTAGTAAAAGCGTCTTATCAAATTTATCCAGTGTGTTGGTGGATCATGCAGTACGTTTGTAAGTACACAATTGAACCTTTTATTGAACAAAAGCATATACATCCATATTACGTACTATGTTTTACATTTTTGTTTTATGGATACTATCTACTATCTATATTTTATATTATCAACTATATAACAATTTTTTAATTTTTCTTATTTCTCATCAAAATTGAATTGAGGTTAGAAAGATTCGAGGGTTGAAGAGTAACATTGGCTTTTACACAAAATCATCTAATTCCCTTGATAATACATTTAATTATTAATACAACCCATTATTTCTATATGTTTATTTTTCAATTTTTTCTTACTTTTCCCTAGAGATTGAGTCGCTTGTAACAGCTAATATTACTAGCTGACCCGGTTAATGTTGTTCTGCGATTTAGGGGTATAAAATAGACGATAAATTTTCATACATAATTTTTGAAATTTGTAATTTATCTAGAGCAATGAAGTATAATGGTCTAAGAGCCCGTGGGAGATCGTCCTTCACCCATCTGATAACCAGATGAAACGTATTTTTTATTAAATGTTTTTTATAAACAAATATGCCTATAATTGCTTGCCTATCGAAAAGTGGTCATGGCTATTTTTAATTAAATTAACTTTTATAGATTTTTTTTCATCACCTTCATACTTTTGATAACCAAATGAAATTTATTTGACTGATAGTTTTTGATACACAGAATATGCCTAGGTAGGTATGCTTGCCTACTCATTTCAGTGTATAACTACCTGGCAAGCAGGTTTTTTTTTTGTATTTATAATCAGAAACAATAAGCTTTACAAACATAAGTGAACAGTTGTGACTTAAAAAACCACTGAGGTTTATAGTGATGTTCGTATTTATATAATGACAATTTCGGTTTAACTGTTTAACAATTTTTATAAGTGAAGACTATATAATGTTTACATAGTATGAAGACACATTTTATAACTTTAATATACATAACTATAATTGGGCTATATAATATTGCTTGAGTTTACGTTTGATATTTATTTCAGTAATACTATTTCTTAGTATTACTGAAATAAATATCAAACAGGTAAGTCAAAATAGGTGAAAAAAAGAAAAAAAAAACATACCTAGGCATATTCTGTGAATACGTCTCACCTAATAAAAATACGTCTCACCAGCCCCCCTAGTCAAGTGGCTTTCTGTTAGCGTAGCGTTCAATAGAATAGACTACGAATGTATGAGATTGACGTAGGCTGTAGATAAACGTATCTACAGGTTACGTCAATCTCATACATTCGTAGTCTATTCTATTGAACGCTACGCTAACAGAAAGCCACTTGACTAGGGGGGCTGGTAATCAGATCGGTGAAGGACGATCTCCCACGGGCTCTCCTACAATAAATACCTACCGAATATACCTAAACAAAAAAAAAATATCATAAAAATCTGTCAAGCCGATTAGGAAAAGTTCAAACGCTTACACAATATATACACTTTACAAAAGGTAATATCTACTTAGACACATTGTAGACTGATCCAATCTTATTATCACGATAAATGTTTTTCCATTCTTTCTTTATTTTGGAAATCTCTTAGAAATATATTAATTCTTATTTCCAAGTAAGTATATCAAGAGTAAGGACTTTAGCGATAAAATAAAAATATTTTTCTTATTTACTTAGTGTAAAGGACCTGGTTGCTTAGCAATGGTAAGTACTAGTTTATAACATTGAGAAAAATACAATTGAATACTTATAATCCATACTAATATTATATATGCGAAAGTAACTCTGTCTGTCTGTTACTCAATCACGCCTAAACTACTGAACTAATTTGCATGAAATTTGGTATGGAGACATTTTGATACCCGAGAAAGGACATAGGCTACCTTGTATTCCGAAACATGTACCACGGGCGAAGCCGGGGCGGACCACTAGTATAGTATACATTTGTAAAAAGAAATGTAACTTTTATTATCAAAACATAGCGTGATTCATGAAGGAACAAAAAAGGTATTAAAGATGTTTTTCCCTACTATTTTATATTACAACACTATTATTTTAGTGCTAAAATTAACTAGCACTTTGAAATTTGTAGAGCAGATAAACACCATAAAATTATAGCTATGTTTTTCCCGGTAAATATGAAGCTATCAAATATTAGAAGAATTTTAAAATCAGTCAAGCAGTTTTCGAGTTAAATTATTATATAAAAGAAAATAAACGCTTCAGTAATTTATATGATATAATATTTTAATGAATTACAGTGTATCGGTCAAGGTTGTAGCGCAAGGGTATGTATATTTATGTATATTTACTAGTACTTTTATAATAATTAATCAAAAAATATATTAATTAAATAAATTTATTAGATATTAATTAAAATAAATTTATTAGATATTAATTAATTTATTTAGAATATTAATTAAATTATTAATAATTACAGTGTGAGGGAATGTCGTGTGAAGCTAGAGTAAGTAGTCCCATTTTCTTTATTTGCTGCATTTTAAATACAATTTTTAAATAATAATTTACCAAACCTAAAATGTCTCATAATTCAAAAATTCAAAGTGAAATCATTCAAATTAATTTCATTTTAAATTTTTATCGAAACTGGAACACGATAATAATAATTAATAATATGCGCAAGAAAATTCTTGTCTTGCGGTTTTACCCGCATTGCTCCGCTCCTGTTCGTCTTAGCGTAATGGTATATAGCCTATAGCCTTCCTTGATAAATGGGCTATCTAACACCGAAAGAATTTTCAAATCGGACCAGTAGTTCCTGAGATTAGGGCGTTCAAACAAACTCTTCAGCTTTATAATTTAGTATAGATTTATCTAGATAAAATCTCCTGGATCGAAGCCAGGGTACGATGCTAGTTAACTAAATTTCAAACATTATTCATTTATTACCTACCTCGTTAAATAAGTCTAGTTTAACGAAGTCAATCTATTTAACAAATAGCTTTCTCTGTTAACACAGAAAGCTTCAGTTAAATTAGGTGTATAAACTATAACAAATAGGATTTAAGTTTTCAGACTCGGTGTTTTAGTAAATACTTATTAACTTTTCCTTAGGAACCTTTTTAATTTAAATAAATCAATCAATTTTTATATTTACTTTTACAGTGCAGAGGGGAAAATTGTGAAGCTGGTGTAAGTTTTATTTTATTCTTTAGAGTAGAAGTAATAAAATAGTTTAAAAAAACTAAACACAGTGCTCCGCTCGTGTTGGTCTAAGCGAGATGATATGACATGATAAATGGGCTATCTAACACCGAAATAATTTTTTAAATTGGACCAGTAGTTCCTGAGATTCGCACGTTCAAACAAACAAACAAACTCTAACATTTCTTCCAGTGCCGCAGTTTTTCATGTAGATTCCTTCAAAATGGAGTTTATCAGCAAGGAGGAGGATCTTGGGACCAACACTATCCCCAATATGACACTCAAAATATAAAAGGGCCGAGTCAATATAACATGTAGTATGTGAAAAATGAATAAACTTTATATTTAAATATGGTTTTTATTTATTTACCCTTACGACTTTGCTCACTTTTCATATTGCATAAATTTAGACTTTATACATATTATCAAATGACGAAATATATAAAACCTTGCTAGAGAACTACTCTATTATTTAAAGAAAACGAATCAAGTAGTTTAATAGACGCAAAGGGACGGACAGACAGATTGTTTTATAACATACTAGAAAACTCTACATAATAATATAGAGATTGATACTTTTAGGGCCGATTTTTCAATGCTCTTGCATGTTTTTATTGCTATTAACAGAAATAAGGCAATAAATTGACTACTAATGTTTACTTGAACAGTGAAATACACTTAGTTTCTTATTCTAATACAATTCTCAAGTTCTGGTAGAAAAATAAACACAAAAGTAAGCAACTGTACCAAAAAATAAATGATACACTAGTAAATTCATTCAGTTAAACACTACATCAAAAGAGTTCAAGCTAAGTGTGCGTCCACACTGAATGCGCGGTGGCGGCGGCCTAGGCGGGCGCGACGAGCGGGCGCTCGCGGTGGCCACACCGACGCGCGAGCTCAAGTAGCGGTTCGACGTTTTTCGGGTGTTGCAAACTTTGGACGACTTGCTATTTTTACTGGACAGTCCGATTTTGAGATGAGATCATTATAGAAGTTGTACACGAAATAAATAAAACAGAGGTATAACGGGTGAATCTTATATGAAGAATTGAGATTATACCATACAAAATTACTGTGGTGTATATAAGTGTTTTAGATTGAATCGCACTTATAAATAAAGAAGTTTCACTTCAACAATTAAGTATTTACCACTATTTTACGAAAAACAATAAAGGATATAATATAAGAAGTCGAGCGACAAGACCGAACTGGTTTGATACCCCCGCCGTCCGCGCATTGGGTCGCTTGCTGACTAGGCCCGTAGTGTGGCCAGAACGCGCGGATAGGAGAGTTTGAAAACTACGCGCGCTGGCTCGCTCATTACCGTCGCACTAGGCTTCCGCCATAGTCATTTCAATGTGGACGCAAAGGCGCGTTTCATACGTTTGATATTTCGCGCCCGCCGTCGCAACCGCGCTAGGCTCGCAGTGTGGACCTGCACTAATCCTACACAAGTCCTACACAATGCGACATTTTATATGAAAAAGGTCAAAATATTATTGTAAAAGTATGAAAAATGATAACCGACTACGTCACTCAATGTCGAGTGTGCGCCGACTGTAATGTTGAAAAATGGCGTCAAAATAAATCATGTGACGACAGGGAGGGAATTTAAATTATCATTTGGTTACGCTTTTTTTAAATACTTTAATATGACATCGAATCTCTATACTAATAATAGTTGAAGAGTTTGTTTGAACGCGCTAATATCAGGAGCTACTGAACCGATTGCGTAACATGAGATGATTAAGAAAAAAAAAACGTGTGTGCCGAGCACACGTGTCAGAAGTGAAACTTCTTGTACAAGATTCAAAGATAGCAAAATCATCGCCTTCCATGATTTGACGGTATTGTCATGACGCGACCTTGAAATTTTACTCTCAACGCGCCTAGTTTCACTTCAAAATTTTTATCTGTTGGTTATGCATGATCCCTGAGTGCTTGAGGTATAGGTAATGTGAGTTGTGACACAGGCGTAGCTGAGGCTTTGCTAGTAATTGATAGAGTCGTAATTAAGGCTTTTGCGCGTACTGAATTATATCATGATGATCAGTGGTCACTTACTAGTGCAGTTTTATTTGGTTCATGTTCATTCATAAAACATCTATCCATTCTACTAAATGCACAAGAAAAACATAAGAGAGAACACTCTGTATACACTATGAAACACGTTTACTATGAAAAAAGTAGTAACTAGTGTGAGAATTAATTTTGAAGTAAATTCATAATTATTTCACTGATACCTTTTATTATTGGTAACTCAAAAGAACTGTTAAAAGACTAGTTTTTAATTTTTGAGTTCATTTACGAAAAAATATGTACTTCATATTCTGTATCCTGACAATCTAATTTTAAGTCAACGTAACCTTGCATTATGTTGTGCGAATAATAAAGCTTATATTATTACTTTCTTAATGGTTTTCCTTTACTCTACCCTCGAATCGCCCTCTCGGTTGTGTCTTCTTAATCTTACAAAGTACGGCACTGCAAATACGAAGACACGAAATAAATATTAAATGAGTACAGTTTTCGCGTTTATACGTCCTCTGATTTCGTTCATTTTGAGGCATTCATATTTAATATGATGTAAGACATATCATATACAGAGTGCTACTCTGTACATGTTATGAAAAAAGTGAATTTTATTTTTAAATGGATTATTTATTACAATTGCTATTTTTAAGAGTCAACTGAAATCTTGTTTCAGCAAAAATCTTCTTCTCTGAATATATTTATTATTCTGTATTAATAAATATAGGAGGCATAAACACTGACACAAACTTTTCCGATGTACAAATGACGATAAAACTTTGGTATAACGGCGGCAATCAATAAACAAAAGTTTATTTTTTTCTAATGATATTATATTTTCGTGTCAAGAGGTCTGCAAACAACCTTACACCTCTACATGGGTGGCGGTAGCGCTTACAATCAGGCACCCACCCCACCAACTTCTTTGCGATGACATAAAAATGTACTAGATAATGTAGTCGTAAATGGTACTAGTTAGTAGTAGTAGTAAATGTTATCCTAGTTTTTTAACTGGAGAAATCTTGCGTGTTATGTCGGATTCCTACCGACCAAAACCCCACTGTGATCCGTCCAGCATCTCCAATGACTTGATAAACTTATTATGATCATATGAGCGCAACTTTGAGAAACTTATTTAAGTAAAAGTTAAATTTTATTATTATTCACACAATTATTATTATTCACACATTATCATTTATATTAAAAACCTTATGGCCCTTATGACACTAACAAATACGACGAAAATACATTTAATAATATTGTTAATTTTATTAATTACTAACGTAACGCCCGCGTTTTCTAAGAAAAACTCGCATAGTTCCCGTTCCCGTGGGATTTCTGGGAAAAAACCTATCCTATGTATTAATCCAAGTTACCCTTTATATGTGTGCTAAATTTTATTGTAATCGGTTCAGTAGTATTTGCGTGAAAGAGTAACAAACACACTCACACATCCTCACAAACTTTCGCATTTATAATATTAGTAGGAAGATAAAAGTGTAACATTCTATTCATTGAAATCCCAATATCTTGTAAACCGAATTGAAAAATAGTACCTCAACAAAGGTGGTTTGTCGCTCGGCTAATACCTCGCTTCACTGCGTAGGTACCTACACAGGAACGTTTAGGAAGCATGACACGAATTTCAAACTGTAGGGAAAATCTGTTTGTATTAGCTAGGAAATTGTGGACTAATTTTCTTTGGTTTGTGACAAATTGACTAGTTTGGTTTTAATGTATTCAGCTTACTATGAAGTATAATTTTGTAAGGTCCCTCCTTCCTTATAGGTATTATGAATGGAAATGGGTTCGTTTATTTGTCCTACTTTCACATTTTAGTTGAGCTCTTTGTGGTATGATTTTTGTGTCTGGAAATACACACATCAACATAGTCTAGAGATATTTTTTGTATTGATCGAATAAAAATTTGTGAAGAATGTATAAATTCCGATAAAGCTAGGTATATTATAATACTAGCTGTGTCCTGCGGTTTTACCCGCATTGCTCCGCTCCTGTTGGTCTTAGGGTGATGATATTTAGCCTATAGCCTTCCTCGATAAAGGGCTATCTAAAACCGAAAGAATTTTTCAAATCGGATCAGTAGTTCCTGAGATTAGCACGTTCAAACAAACAAACAAACTCTTGAGCTTTATAATATTAGTGTAGATTTCATCACGCTGAGCGGAGCAATGCGGGTAAAACCACGGGGCACAGCTAGCCCTTAGATATTTATATTAAAGGCATATTTAAAAACGTATTACAACTTGAAAAAGCCAAGACAATCGTCTCAGCTTCATCTTTTAAGTTTGGACGATTTAAGTACACTCCAGTTTCTTTGAAAAGATCTCTCATCCATACTTAATATTATAAATGCGAAAGTAACTCTGTCTGTCTGTCTGTTACTCAATCACGCCTAAACTACTGAACCAATTTGCATGAAATTTGGTATGGAGATATTTTGATACCCGAGAAAGGACATAGGCTACATTTTATTGCGAAATATGTACCACGGGCGAAGCCGGGGTGGACCACTAGTTCTCTATATTCTTTCTATTTATTCTTCGAGATTTTTCAAACAATTGCGTAATTTAAATGCACTAGTCTATAGACTAAAATGCAATTAGACTAAAATTTTTTATCCCTAAGTAAGTACATTAATTATCACAGAATACCCTGCTCCTACAAATATTATAAATGCGAAAGTTTGTGAGGCTGTGTATGTGTGTGTTTGTTACTCTTTCACGCAAATACTACTGAACCGATTACAATGAAATTTAGCAAACATATATAGGGTAACTTGGATTAACACATAGGATAAGTTTTATCCCGGAAATCCCACGGGAACGGGAACTATGCGGGTTTTTCTTTGAAAACGCGGTCGAAGCCGCGGGCGGAAATCTACTAGGTACATATGACTAGATCTTTATGACGAGAAATCTGTAAAACGACGGAATATTTATGTCCTACTAAACTCATAAAAACAGTATTAACAACTATTAATCGTACCATAATTATTAACTATTATTTTTTATTTTATTTATTTTTTATTTATAACACTTTGCTACGCTAGTTAATAATACAAATTACTTAAAACTAAAACTTATAGCTAAACTAGCACAAAGGGCGGCCTTATATCACTAAAGAGTGATCTCTTCCAGGCAACCCACTGTGAATTTTTTAGTGATTTTATTCTAGATTTTTCAAAGTAAATCCACCTTTTCAGGAAAACATTGTATGAAAAAGCATTGAGATACTAGATTAAGCTCAACGGAAAAATATGACAATAACCTATGATATAGGTATCTACTATAGTTACAGAATATATAGATCCTAATACGTGAGGGAACACTCTAATATACATACGAGAAAACCCATATTAATGTAGGTACATACAGACAAAACAAACTTTGTCCCCTAATAGCTTATATTCATTAGGGAAATCTCCAACCATTCTGTAAACATGGCAATCTTACGATAACGACCTTATTCCTAACATTAAAATAAAGGTCTCGAATTTTATCGATAACTAGCTATGCTCCACGGTTTTACCCGCAGTGCTCAGCTCCCGTTGGTCTTAACGAGATGATATATAGCAATATAGCCTATAGCCTTCCTCGATAAATGGGCTATCTAACACCGAAATAATTTTTCAAATCGGACCAGTAGTTTCCGAGGTTAGCGCGTTGAAACAAACAAACATTTCTTCAGCTTTATAATATTAGTATAATATGAAAAAAATATAGCATTTCACTTGGGAACTCAAGTTCTCTTTTATCATACCCACGACGAAATGGGAAATTGAAATACGTCATGGATATCGCTCATCGGAATGACACTATTTCCTTTCCCGCCAAAACCCGAATCAACGTCATTTCGCTGTCATGTGTAGAAGTCACAGATTATAGCAAATTGCTTTACCAAGGAGGTTTCTCTTCACTAATGTAAAGCTGTGAAACTAAAATATAATGTTGCCTAGGTGCTTTGTAATATCACAATGTACAGATACATACAGTAACTTAGTGATAATAATCGTGTAAGACGACCTTATTCGTTAAAAAGTTGTTAAAAAATTCTTGATAAATTTTGGATAAAAATTATCTTCAAGAAAAAATACAAGACAACATAAACCTACCTACCTAATCATCCTCATCATCAATACATATAATAAAATTCTAGAAAAGTGGTGTCTGTACAATGAAAATATGTAAAAAAAAATTAGCAGGGGTTATTACTAAATCGACCCCAAACCCAAAACTGTCGTTAAAATTTTTTTTGTCTGTATGTCTGTTTGTCCGTTTGTCCGTTTGTCTGTTTGTCTGTATGTTTGAACACGCTAATCTCAGAAACGGCTTATCCGATTTAAATGCGGTTTTCACTAATATATTGTGGTAATCTTCATTTAACATTTAGTGTTTATTTCATGTCAATCGGTTTATAAATAAAAAAGTTAAGACCATTTAAGTATTCACGGCGAACATTTGCTAAGGCATTCTATGGTACACTATTATACAGTGTACGATAAAACGTAAGTTATCTGTTATACGCTACAGTTATTTCTATAAAATGTCCAGGTGATCATATCGAAAGTCCCCAAGGGTGGGGTGGGGGGGTAAGCTGAGGTAGTAGGGGGGGAGGGGTCAAATTAAAATTATGCTTATTTTTAGGTAAATTTTATACATAAAATGTCCTTTAAATTATGTCGTATTACATATATTTTTAAGCCCCGACGCAAAAAGATGAGTGATAAGTGTTTGACCGCTATATGTGTCTGTGTGTGTGTATCTGTTTGTTCCACGGTAGCTCGCTAACAGGTAATCCGAATTAGATGCGGTTTTTTGTTAGGCAGCATATTTTCCGACGCTGGTTCTTAGATAAAGTGTATCAAAATCGGTTCATCCATTTATTATACCTACCTATAGGGGTAAAAGTGGGAATGAAAAAAATTAAAGTTGTCGAATCTAAGTGATATTTATTAAATGAAAGTGAACGTTTTATCAAAATCGGTTCATCCATGTATTTGATATAGGTATAAAAGCGGTAATAAAAAAATGAATTTTGTCAATTATACTCAAGTGACATATGAAATGAAAGGGCATGACGTGTAAAGTTTAATTAGACGTATTTAATCAAATTTACTATACCTATATATAGTAAATGGATGGAAAAGGGGGAATGAAAAAAACGAATGTTGTCAAATATACCTACATATGAGACATATTATATATCAAATGAAAGTGCATAACGGGTGAAGTACAGTTAGTTATATTTTTATCCAATTCGGTTTATCCATTTGTTAGACTACAGAGGTAAAAATGGGAATGAACAATAATCGAATGTGGTCAAATAATATACTCAAGCGGCATATCACAATATGAAAGGGCAACGTGTGAATTACAATTAGTTAGTAATGTTTTATAGAAATCGGTTCATCCGTTTATTACATACCTATAGGGCACTTTAGGGTAGGACTGTTGATAAAATATCTATATATCGAAATATCGATATTATTATTTCGAAATATCGATATTTATTACTAATATTTTTTGGACGATATATCGATAGTTCGGTATTGAAATATCGATATGGAAGGTCGATATTTTTTTTAATAATTTTTTTTCCGTTATTTATTTAATCTAAAAAATCATCGTAAACTTAATGTTAGCAGTCGCTTGACAATTTTTTATCATCTGAACGAGTTGCTTCTTCAATCAATTTTTCAGTGCCTAACAATCTTAGTAGCCAAACAGCTGAACATATTTAAAACAAAGAGTATTTTTAAAAACTCTTACAGAAAAATATTGGTATTGGTATACATAATTATCTTATTTAAATTTAAAAAGTAATTACCAAGAACTATAACCTACTACTTATGTACATTCATAATTTAATTTGTTTAATACATCTACTAGACTATAAATTGTGCATTTTTGAGCTGACTTACGATTTTTTTTAAATAAAGCCGATATATCGAAATATCGATATTTTTAGGGTTCCGTACCTCAAAAGGAAAAAACGGAACCCTTATAGGATCACTTTGTTGTCCGTCCGTCCGTCTGTCAAGACCCTTTTTCTCAGGAACGCGTGGAGGTATGAAGCTGAAATTTATATCAATTACTCAAGTCTACTGTCCCTTGAAGCTGTGAAAAAATCAAACTTCTAAGCCAACGCAATATAAAGATACAGCCGTTTATGCCGCAAATTTTCGACACTTGCAAGGGAATCAAAACCTACAGGGTGCTTCCCGTGAACTCAGAATCTTGAAATTTGGTACGAAGCAACGTCTTATAGCATAGATAAAGGAAAAATTACGAAAAACATAAATTTTTAGTTACATCACATAATATTTTTTTTTTAATAATTTTAAACTTATTTGTACGGAACCCTCGGTGCGCGAGTCCGACCCGCACTTGGCCGGTTTTTTTTCGATATATCGAACTCCGATACTGATATATTTGAAAATATCGATACATCGAAAATCCGATATTTTAAAAAATATCAACAGTCCTACTTTAGGGGTGACAGTTGTTGGATAAATAAACCAAATGGAGCATCAAACGACAGGGTATGACGTGTACAATGTACATATAGATACAATTAGATATGGTTTACATCAAAATCAGTTCTGCCATTTACTAGGGTTGGAAAGGGAAGTCTGTGAAAGAAGAGGGGACATGGGAGCGAGAGGATAGCCACACCCTGGAAATATTGAACTCTACTCATAGCCACATAGGCCTGGCCCTTAGTAATTTTTTTTCCTAAATATACCTTCTTCCTACTTCTTTTGCCACTGTGGTCCATTGCAATTTGTGCACGGTTACGGCCCAACTTAAAAGATTTCAAGGAGCAAAAAGCTTATAGATATCAATATGATGTAGGATTGTAATATGGAGGTAGAATTGATAGCTCGGTCTCACTCACTTGAAAATATTACATGAAAATAAGAAAATTAAATTATAAAAGAAAATTTAATAAAAAAAACCCAACGCAATGAAGAAAAAATTTTAGGAATAAATAATTTTACAAACTTTCCGACGATCTTTAAAATTAAGTACCATTATAAAAGAAAAAATATGATATATTATGATAATGATGGCATGGCAGCCCCGACGACTTTGTTTTTTATTTTTATAAATATTTTAAAATAGCATTCCGCCTGCGGCCGGGATAAAACCTAGCCTATTTTGCTCAGTGAAGATGCAGCTTTCTGATGGTGAAAGAATTTTTGAAATCGTTCCAGTAGTTTATGCGTGAAAACCATACATACATACATAATTACAAACATTTCCTCTTTATAATATCAGTATAGATGGTATTTATTTTTAAAGATCGTCGGGAAGTTTGTGAAATTATTTATTCCTTTTTCTATGCACTTTTATTCGTTGCGTTGGGTGTTTTTTAATTTAATTTTTATTGCATGGTCTAAACGGTAATTAATTACTAAATGCGTGAGACAGGAAAGATCTGATTTGGATTTGGTGCTGGATTTGATAAAAACTGAGTATCGATTAAGCTGATCAGCAGGCCAAGACTAATGTCAGACAATAGAATAACGCTAAAGAATAGAAACTACTATCGCTAATTTTTTGCATAAACTCATGATATTTTAGTAATGGTTCGGTCACACTACCAACGGCGACGACGACTACGACCAAAATTGTCCTCCAGACAAAATTGGTTTAAAAAAAATATTAAAAATTCCCGTCATACTGGTACTCGAAAGGAAAAAAAAATTCGAGGATAATTAATATAAAAATAGGTTTTTTGCGATTGTCGGCGAGACGGTAAGTTAATCATATAATCATCTTTTACCAAAATAATTGATCATAAAATTATCTATAAAAAACTTCAAATACATTTTTTTCTAGGAGCCACCGTTTCTACGAAAAATATATTTTTTCATTCATTGATCTCAAAAAAAATTCCAGGTACCAGAACGACAGGAAATTTTAATATTTTATTTTTAATTGTGTTTTGCACAATTTTGTTAAATTGCGACGTCGTCGTCGTCGTTGGTAGGGTGAACAAATCCTTAGCAAAACATCATACGCTTATGTCAATTAGTATCGATAGCGGATTCTATTCCTTTGCGTTTTGACGTTTGTCTCGGCGCTCAGTTGCTGCACGATACATTGTTAAAAACACACATACAAGAAAGGAAGGTAAATAAATTTGCTCCCCTCGACCCTGGTGCCTAAAAAATAATATGACATAATTTAAAAGAAATTTTACGTAAAAAATTAATTAGGCATTTCTTTTTTATTTTTTAGCTCAGTAGTCATAAATTTTACTAACAGTAATTCTTTTAATTATTTATGGTAGTACGTGTTTACTCAATAAAAGTTAAGTAGTAACTACTATACAGTCACTATTCCACGCGGACGAAGTCGCGGGCACAGCTAGTAATGTAATAAAAAGCTTTCTTTACATTTTCCTTGAG
This sequence comes from Colias eurytheme, assembly GCF_061535395.1. NCBI lineage: Eukaryota > Metazoa > Arthropoda > Insecta > Lepidoptera > Pieridae > Colias > Colias eurytheme. The sequence continues at coordinate 4,831,259 of NC_143006.1, forward strand.
TAACCTACATGTGCCTAATCCGAACAATGAATTCAATTTAGTGCCGGAAGCGGAGACATTTTGACGTTAATTTTGGCGGTTCACAGGCGAAATATTTAATTTAGACGAAACAAAATTCTGCGTTCCGATTTTCATTATTTCTATCAGTCTTTTCCCTTGTCTTTTTAAGAGAAACATCAGCCTTTCGTGCTGCTGCCTGCTACTTTAGATAATATTGTTGGGATAATATATGGGTAGTTGACAGGGCCGGACCGTGAACTCTTGGGGCCCTGGGCTGAAACTACCCAGGGGCCTTTTTTTTTGGAAATGTTCATATTCGTTTCATACTTACTTTCGCAATTTTATTTTAAATCGTTTCATTAGTTCAGGAGTCTATCGCGGACAAACAAGGTGACACGTATTTTTTGACGTGACAACGTCTTACACGAACACGAACACGAACACGAACACGAACACAATCAAATTCAAACACGAACAACGAACAACGAACAACGAACAACGAACAACGAACAACGAACAACGAACAACGAACAACGAACAACGAACAACGAACAACGAACAACGAACAACGAACAACGAACAACGAACAACGAACAACGAACAACGAACAACGAACAACGAACAACGAACAACGAACAACGAACAACGAACAACGAACAACGAACAACGAACAACGAACAACGAACAACGAACAACGAACAACGAACAACGAACAACGAACAACGAACAACGAACAACGAACAACGAACAACGAACAACGAACAACGAACAACGAACAATGAACACGAACACAATCAAATTCAAATTCAAATTCAAATTCATATTCAAATTCAAATTCAAATTCAAATTCAAATTCAAATCCAAATTCAAATTCAAATTCAAATTCAAATTCAAATTCAAATTCAAATTCAAATTCAAATTCAAATTCAAATTCAAATTCAAATTCAAATTCAAATTCAAATTCAAATTCAAATTCAAATTCAAATTCAAATTCTAATTCTAATTCTAATTCTAATTCTAATTCAAATTCAAATTCAAATTCGAACACGAACACGAACACGAACACGAACACGAACACGAACACGAACAACGAACAACGAACAACGAACAACGAACAACGAACAACGAACACGAACACAATCAAATTCAAATTCAAATTCAAATTCATATTCAAATTCAAATTCAAATTCAAATTCAAATTCAAATTCAAATTCAAATTCAAATTCAAATTCAAATTCAAATTCAAATTCAAATTCAAATTCAAATTCAAATTCAAATTCAAATTCAAATTCAAATTCAAATTCAAATTCAAATTCAAATTCAAATTCAAATTTAAACACGAACACGAACACGAACACGAACACGAACACGAACACGAACACGAACACGAACAACGAACAGCGAACAGCGAACAGCGAACAGCGAACAGCGAACAGCGAACAGCGAACAGCGAACAGCGAACAGCGAACAGCGAACAGCGAACAGCGAACAGCGAACAGCGAACAGCGAACAGCGAACAGCGAACAGCGAACAGCGAACAGCGAACAGCGAACAGCGAACAGCGAACAGCGAACAGCGAACAGCGAACAGCGAACAGCGAACAGCGAACAGCGAACAGCGAACAGCGAACAACGAACAACGAACAACGAACAACGAACAACGAACAATGAACACGAACACAATCAAATTCAAATTCAAATTCAAATTCATATTCAAATTCAAATCCAAATTCAAATTCAAATTCAAATTCAAATTCAAATTCAAATTCAAATTCAAATTCAAATTCAAATTCAAATTCAAATTCAAATTCAAATTCAAATTCAAACACGAACACGAACACGAACACGAACACGAACACGAACACGAACACGAACAACGAACAGCGAACAGCGAACAGCGAACAGCGAACAGCGAACAGTGAACAGCGAACAGCGAACAGCGAACAGCGAACAGCGAACAGCGAACAGCGAACAGCGAACAGCGAACAGCGAACAGCGAACAGCGAACAGCGAACAGCGAACAGCGAACAGCGAACAGCGAACAGCGAACAGCGAACAGCGAACAGCGAACAGCGAACAGCGAACAGCGAACAGCGAACAGCGAACAGCGAACAGCGAACAGCGAACAGCGAACAGCGAACAGCGAACAGCGAACAGCGAACAGCGAACAGCGAACAGTTAACAGCGAACAGCGAACAGCGAACAGCGAACAGCGAACAGCGAACAGCGAACAGCGAACAGCGAACAGCGAACAGCGAACAACGAACAACGAACAACGAACAACGAACAACGAACACGAACACAATCAAATTCAAATTCAAATTCAAATTCAAATTCAAATTCAAATTCAAATTCAAATTCATATTCAAATTCAAATTCAAATTCAAATTCAAATTCAAATTCAAATTCAAATTCAAATTCAAATTCAAATTCAAATTCAAACACGAACACGAACACGAACACGAACACGAACACGAACACGAACACGAACACGAACACGAACAGCGAACAGCGAACAGCGAACAGCGAACAGCGAACAGCGAACAGCGAACAGCGAACAGCGAACAGCGAACAGCGAACAGCGAACAGCGAACAGCGAACAGCGAACAGCGAACAGCGAACAGCGAACAGCGAACAGCGAACAGCGAACAGCGAACAGCGAACAGCGAACAGCGAACAGCGAACAGCGAACAGCGAACAGCGAACAGCGAACAGCGAACAGCGAACAGCGAACAGCGAACAGCGAACAGCGAACAGCGAACAGCGAACAGCGAACAGCGAACAGCGAACAGCGAACAGCGAACAGCGAACAGCGAACAGCGAACAGCGAACAGCGAACAGCGAACAGCGAACAGCGAACAGCGAACAGCGAACAGCGAACAGCGAACAGCGAACAGCGAACAGCGAACAGCGAACAGCGAACAGCGAACAGCGAACAGCGAACAGCGAACAGCGAACAGCGAACAGCGAACAGCGAACAGCGAACAGCGAACAGCGAACAGCGAACAGCGAACAGCGAACAACGAACAACGAACAACGAACAACGAACAATGAACACGAACACAATCAAATTCAAATTCAAATTCAAATTCATATTCAAATTCAAATTCAAATTCAAATTCAAATTCAAATCCAAATTCAAATTCAAATTCAAATTCAAATTCAAATTCAAATTCAAATTCAAATTCAAATTCAAATTCAAATTCAAATTCAAATTCAAATTCAAATTCAAATTCAAATTCAAATTTAAACACGAACACGAACACGAACACGAACACGAACACGAACACGAACACGAACAGCGAACAGCGAACAGCGAACAGCGAACAGCGAACAGCGAACAGCGAACAGCGAACAGCGAACAGCGAACAGCGAACAGCGAACAGCGAACAGCGAACAGCGAACAGCGAACAGCGAACAGCGAACAGCGAACAGCGAACAGCGAACAGCGAACAGCGAACAGCGAACAGCGAACAGCGAACAGCGAACAGCGAACAGCGAACAGCGAACAGCGAACAGCGAACAGCGAACAGCGAACAGCGAACAGCGAACAGCGAACAGCGAACAGCGAACAGCGAACAGCGAACAGCGAACAGCGAACAGCGAACAGCGAACAGCGAACAGCGAACAGCGAACAGCGAACAGCGAACAGCGAACAGCGAACAGCGAACAGCGAACAGCGAACAGCGAACAGCGAACAGCGAACAGCGAACAGCGAACAGCGAACAGCGAACAGCGAACAGCGAACAGCGAACAGCGAACAGCGAACAGCGAACAGCGAACAGCGAACAACGAACAACGAACAACGAACACGAACACAATCAAATTCAAATTCAAATTCAAATTCAAATTCAAATTCAAATTCAAATTCAAATTCAAATTCAAATTCAAATTCAAATTCAAATTCAAATTCAAATTCAAATTCAAATTCAAATTCAAATTCAAATTCAAATTCAAATTCAAATTCAAATTCAAATTCAAATTCAAATTCAAATTCAAATTCAAATTCAAATTCAAATTCAAATTCAAATTCAAATTCAAATTCAAATTCAAATTCAAATTCAAATTCAAATTCAAATTCAAATTCAAATTCAAATTCAAATTCAAATTCAAATTCAAATTCAAATTCAAATTCAAATTCAAATTCAAATTCAAATTCAAATTCAAATTCAAATTCAAATTCAAATTCAAATTCGAACTAAAGGAGTGTATGGGATATCATATCATATCAATCAGCAGCCCATACAATTCTTTTAAAAAAATATTCAATCTACAGTTTTGACTTTCCTTCGATTTTATTATATGTATAGATATTAAAATAACCATTACATAAATAAATGCCTTTATTCGAAAAAAAAACAAATTATTTACTGAAATATACTTTCGTCTACTACGGTCTACGACTAATTCGGAATTTATTGTTAAATTTTATAATGTAAAATATTCTCAATCCTATGAACAGTTTTTTTAAGTAACTGATTATGTTTAATTCGTTGCAAATTAATTCAGCCACTTTACAGTTTATGTGTTCTCTCTTAAGAGTCCATATCGATTTTCGAGTGATTTTGACTTGTTTCTGTAATTCTTTAGGCGCTCGTTTAACAAAACTAAATTAGTAACAATGTGTTTTATTATCTTAAATTAAAGATTCATTCAATATCTAAAATATGTTCGAGATAATTTATTGATATTCATTGTCCAGTTTGTTAAATAGCCAATAAATAACCTGAGGCGTGTTTCAATTTTTTCCATGCGGGACGTTCGTGTCTTTGTAGTTTACACGGAATTTAAAAGAAGAAGTTTTCATATAAAATATACAACAGTAAAGACACTGAGACATCCTAAAATATGTTCGAGGCAATTTAAGTACTTTTATTCAAAAATTCAAAGAAAATCTAAGTTAAAATAGCCTTACTTTGATGAAATTTTATGTGTATAAAATTTCATCAAAGTAAGGCTATTTTATCGAATTTCTAAAACATACAACAGAGTAAAAAATAAATAAAAAATACACATTAAATGATAGATTAATGCTTAAAAATTTGCAATAAAAAAATACATATTATATGATTTATGAAAGTAATGGAATATTTTAAAGTTGTCCGTTGTCCGTTGTCCGTTGTCCGTTGTTCTTTGTTCGTTGTTCGTTGTTCGTTGTTCGTTGTTCGTTGTTCGTTGTTCGCTGTTCGCTGTTCGCTGTTCGCTGTTCGCTGTTCGCTGTTCGCTGTTCGCTGTTCGCTGTTCGCTGTTCGCTGTTCGCTGTTCGCTGTTCGCTGTTCGCTGTTCGCTGTTCGCTGTTCGCTGTTCGCTGTTCGCTGTTCGCTGTTCGCTGTTCGCTGTTCGCTGTTCGCTGTTCGCTGTTCGCTGTTCGCTGTTCGCTGTTCGCTGTTCGCTGTTCGCTGTTCGCTGTTCGCTGTTCGCTGTTCGCTGTTCGCTGTTCGCTGTTCGCTGTTCGCTGTTCGCTGTTCGCTGTTCGCTGTTCGCTGTTCGCTGTTCGCTGTTCGCTGTTCGCTGTTCGCTGTTCGCTGTTCGCTGTTCGCTGTTCGCTGTTCGCTGTTCGCTGTTCGCTGTTCGCTGTTCGCTGTTCGCTGTTCGCTGTTCGCTGTTCGCTGTTCGCTGTTCGCTGTTCGCTGTTCGCTGTTCGCTGTTCGCTGTTCGCTGTTCGCTGTTCGCTGTTCGCTGTTCGCTGTTCGTTGTTCGTGTTCGTGTTCGTGTTCGTGTTCGTGTTCGTGTTCGTGTTCGTGTTCGTGTTCGTGTTTAAATTTGAATTTGAATTTGAATTTGAATTTGAATTTGAATTTGAATTTGAATTTGAATTTGAATTTGAATTTGAATTTGAATTTGAATTTGAATTTGAATTTGAATTTGAATATGAATTTGAATTTGAATTTGAATTTGATTGTGTTCGTGTTCGTTGTTCGTTGTTCGTTGTTCGTTGTTCGTTGTTCGTGTTCGTGTTCGTGTTCGTGTTCGTGTTCGAATTTGAATTTGAATTTGAATTTGAATTAGAATTAGAATTAGAATTAGAATTAGAATTAGAATTTGAATTTGAATTTGAATTTGAATTTGAATTTGAATTTGAATTTGAATTTGAATTTGAATTTGAATTTGAATTTGAATTTGAATTTGAATTTGAATTTGAATTTGAATTTGAATTTGAATTTGAATTTGAATTTGAATTTGAATTTGAATTTGAATTTGAATTTGAATTTGAATTTGAATTTGAATTTGAATTTGAATTTGAATTTGAATTTGAATTTGAATTTGAATTTGAATTTGAATTTGAATTTGAATTTGAATTTGAATATAAATTTAAATTTAAATTTAAATTTAAATTTGAATTTGAATTTGAATTTGAATTTGAATTTGAATTTGAATTTTTGAATTTGAATTTGAATTTGAATTTGAATTTGAATCTGAATATGAATTTGAATTTGAATTTGAATTTGATTGTGTTCGCGGTCGTTGTTCGTTGTTCGTGTTCCTGTTCGTGTTCGTGTTCGTGTTCGTGTTCGTGTTCGTGTTCGTGTTCGAATTTGAATTTGAATTTGAATTTGAATTTGAATTTGAATTTGAATTTGAATTTGAATTTGAATTTGAATTTGAATTTGAATTTGAATTTGAATTTGAATTTGAATTTGAATTTGAATTTGAATTTGAATTTGAATTTGAATTTGAATTTGAATTTGAATTTGAATTTGAATTTGAATTTGAATTTGAATTTGAATTTGAATTTGAATTTGAATTTGAATTTGAATTTGAATTTGAATTTGAATTTGAATTTGAATTTGAATTTGAATTTGAATTTGAATTTGAATTTGAATTTGAATTTGAATTTGAATTTGAATTTGAATTTGAATTTGAATTTGAATTTGAATTTGAATTTGAATTTGATTGTGTTCGTGTTCGTTGTTCGTTGTTCGTTGTTCGCTGTTCGCTGTTCGCTGTTCGCTGTTCGCTGTTCGCTGTTCGCTGTTCGCTGTTCGCTGTTCGCTGTTCGCTGTTCGCTGTTCGCTGTTCGCTGTTCGCTGTTCGCTGTTCGCTGTTCGCTGTTCGCTGTTCGCTGTTCGCTGTTCGCTGTTCGCTGTTCGCTGTTCGCTGTTCGCTGTTCGCTGTTAACTGTTCGCTGTTCGCTGTTCGCTGTTCGCTGTTCGTGTTCGTTGTTCGTTGTTCGTTGTTCGTTGTTCGTTGTTCGCTGTTCGCTGTTCGCTGTTCGCTGTTCGCTGTTCGCTGTTCGCTGTTCGCTGTTCGCTGTTCGCTGTTCGCTGTTCGCTGTTCGCTGTTCGCTGTTCGCTGTTCGCTGTTCGCTGTTCGCTGTTCGCTGTTAACTGTTCGCTGTTCGCTGTTCGCTGTTCGCTGTTCGCTGTTCGCTGTTCGCTGTTCGCTGTTCGCTGTTCGCTGTTCGCTGTTCGCTGTTCGCTGTTCGCTGTTCGCTGTTCGCTGTTCGCTGTTCGCTGTTCGCTGTTCGCTGTTCGCTGTTCGCTGTTCGCTGTTCGCTGTTCGCTGTTCGCTGTTCGCTGTTCGCTGTTCGCTGTTCGCTGTTCGCTGTTCGCTGTTCGCTGTTCGCTGTTCGCTGTTCGCTGTTCGCTGTTCGCTGTTCGCTGTTCGCTGTTCGCTGTTCGCTGTTCGCTGTTCGCTGTTCGCTGTTCGCTGTTCGCTGTTCGCTGTTCGCTGTTCGCTGTTCGCTGTTCGTTGTTCGTTGTTCGTGTTCGTGTTCGTGTTCGTGTTCGTGTTCGTGTTTAAATTTGAATTTGAATTTAAATTTAAATTTAAATTTAAATTTAAATTTAAATTTAAATTTAAATTTAAATTTAAATTTGAATTTGAATTTGAATTTGAATTTGAATTTGAATTTGAATTTTTGAATTTGAATTTGAATTTGAATTTGAATCTGAATATGAATTTGAATTTGAATTTGAATTTGATTGTGTTCGCGGTCGTTGTTCGTTGTTCGTGTTCCTGTTCGTGTTCGTGTTCGTGTTCGTGTTCGTGTTCGTGTTCGAATTGGAATTTGAATTTGAATTTGAATTTGAATTTGAATTTGAATTTGAATTTGAATTTGAATTTGAATTTGAATTTGAATTTGAATTTGAATTTGAATTTGAATTTGAATTTGAATTTGAATTTGAATTTGAATTTGAATTTGAATTTGAATTTGAATTTGAATTTGAATTTGAATTTGAATTTGAATTTGAATTTGAATTTGAATTTGAATTTGAATTTGAATTTGAATTTGAATTTGAATTTGAATTTGAATTTGAATTTGAATTTGAATTTGAATTTGATTGTGTTCGTGTTCGTTGTTCGTTGTTCGTTGTTCGTTGTTCGCTGTTCGCTGTTCGCTGTTCGCTGTTCGCTGTTCGCTGTTCGCTGTTCGCTGTTCGCTGTTCGCTGTTCGCTGTTCGCTGTTCGCTGTTCGCTGTTCGCTGTTCGCTGTTCGCTGTTCGCTGTTCGCTGTTCGCTGTTAACTGTTCGCTGTTCGCTGTTCGCTGTTCGCTGTTCGCTGTTCGCTGTTCGCTGTTCGCTGTTCGCTGTTCGCTGTTCGCTGTTCGCTGTTCGCTGTTCGCTGTTCGCTGTTCGCTGTTCGCTGTTCGCTGTTCGCTGTTCGCTGTTCGCTGTTCGCTGTTCGCTGTTCGCTGTTCGCTGTTCGCTGTTCGCTGTTCGCTGTTCGCTGTTCGCTGTTCGCTGTTCGCTGTTCGCTGTTCGCTGTTCGCTGTTCGCTGTTCGCTGTTCGCTGTTCGCTGTTCGCTGTTCGCTGTTCGCTGTTCGCTGTTCGCTGTTCGCTGTTCGCTGTTCGCTGTTCGCTGTTCGCTGTTCGCTGTTCGCTGTTCGCTGTTCGCTGTTCGCTGTTCGCTGTTCGCTGTTCGCTGTTCGCTGTTCGTTGTTCGTGTTCGTGTTCGTGTTCGTGTTCGTGTTCGTGTTCGTGTTCGTGTTTAAATTTGAATTTGAATTTGAATTTGAATTTGAATTTGAATTTGAATTTGAATTTGAATTTGAATTTGAATTTGAATTTGAATTTGAATTTGAATTTGAATTTGAATTTGAATTTGAATTTGAATTTGAATTTGAATTTGAATTTGAATTTGAATTTGAATTTGAATTTGAATTTGAATTTGAATTTGAATTTGAATTTGAATTTGAATTTGATTGTGTTCGTGTTCGTTGTTCGTTGTTCGTTGTTCGTTGTTCGTTGTTCGCTGTTCGCTGTTCGCTGTTCGCTGTTCGCTGTTCGCTGTTCGCTGTTCGCTGTTCGCTGTTCGCTGTTCGCTGTTAACTGTTCGCTGTTCGCTGTTCGCTGTTCGCTGTTCGCTGTTCGCTGTTCGCTGTTCGCTGTTCGCTGTTCGCTGTTCGCTGTTCGCTGTTCGCTGTTCGCTGTTCGCTGTTCGCTGTTCGCTGTTCGCTGTACGCTGTTCGCTGTTCGCTGTTCGCTGTTCTGTGATGTGTGGTGTGCGTGGAGAGAAATAAAACGATTGATGGTTGGTTATACACTGACTTTTATTAGAGAAATTACCCCTTTTTATATTAAAATGTAAATAGGTACTTAAACTAAATATCTATCCGATTACAGGCGTCGGATTGCTAGTCTCTAGTTACTAATTAAGGAAAAATAATATGATATTCCAGTAACAATTAAAATAATTAAATATGATATTCTTTATAGTTTTTAAAGACACGTGTGACCTAAATTCCTTAGTGATATCTGATAGGAGTCACATTATATTTATATATAGGTATAAGTACTCACCTATACCTAATACCTACATTACATCTCTCTCCTTTTTTAAAAAAAAAAAATATCTAATACATTTTTTTTATATATGATACGGTATTGTTCTATTTTTATGAACTATATTTTCTTTACCATTTTGTAATATTTTTACATTGAAATCCATATCACTTATTACTTTGTATGGTCCCATATAAACTTGATCCAACTTTTCTCTATTTTCTTTTTTAACAAGCAATAGATCTCCCTCTTTATAGTTTATTGAATTTGTTGTTTTATCATAATTGATTTTTCTGCGTAATTTGGACTGTATTAAATTTTCTCTTGCTTCTTTCTGGGATTTTTGTAGCCTGTATTTTAATTCAATAGGGTAGTTATCAAAATTGTAAATTGGATCAATTTTATTTACAAGATTACTTGGTATACCACACAATTTACCAAATACAAGTTCATAAGGTGTATATTGTGTTTCACTATGAACCGTTGTATTATATCCAAAACACCAATATTGTAACCAAGAGCTCCAATTTTGAGTTTGGTTGTTAGTTTGAATCCTTAGAAACGCTCCCAATGTTTTGTGCGAGTTTTCTAAAGAACCAATACTTTCGTGGTGATATGCTGTTGATTGTATTTGCTTTACTTCTAACAATCTACAAACATCTTTCATAGTTGCTGAAATGAACTCAGTACCTCTGTCAGTTGCAATCGTCTGCGGAATACCGTAACGTAAAATAAAATTATCAACGAAAGCACGAGCTACTGTGTCTGTTTCCTTATTTGGTATTGGGTATGCTTCCACGTATTTCGTCAACTCACATTGTAGTGTTAGTATATAGGCATTTCCATTAACATCTCGTGTTATTGGACCAACTGTATCAAGAAATATTTTTTCAAAAGCTGAAGATGCAGTGCTAGTAATGCACATAGGTTGCTTCACTTGCTTATGAAATTTCTGCTTTTGACATTGCTCACACTTATTCACAAAGTTAGTTATGTCATTGTCCATATTTGTCCAGTAGTAACGTTTCTTTATGTTATTCGTCATTCTTCTTATACCAGCATGTCCACTGCTTGGTAATATATGAAAATCATTTAGTATGACCTTTTTGTCATCCATATTTTCTATTTTTACTACACCTTTTATTATACATATCCGTGGTCCTTGCCACTTATTTATATTTTTTACTTCCTGAGCTAGCTCTTTTATTAATTTTTCATTTCTTTCATTTTTTATTATGCATAATTCTTGAATATTTTCTTTGTTACAGAATTGTTCTAATTCTCTCACTGCGAAAGCTCGTTTCAACCATGATCTAGAATTAGGATTCATTGTAACCATATTCCTTGAAGGTGTATACATAAATGTTTTTTCTTTACTATGGACATTTTCTGAACATGTCTCGTTCTTCGTATATTCGTTAGTCTCCAAATTGAATTCTATCGAATTTTTTGTCCGTTTAAGTATTTCTACGACTCTTGGGTGATCAGTCCAATCGTCAGCTTTTTCATCGTTATCCTTCTTCTTATTTTCCGTTTCATCCATCATTTTTCTTTGTCTTCTAGTCATAACCATGAGGCAATTGACTTTATTATTAATAGACTTTAGGTCGTCCGTTGTTAATACTATACGAGATAAAGCGTCTGCAGCGACATTATCTTTTCCTCGCGTGTATTCTATTACAAAATCGTATTCTTCTAGACATAGCCTGAATTTGGTAAGTCGACTCGATGGGTCTTTCATGTTGAATAAGTATATCAATGGTCTATGATCTGTACAAATTTTGAACTTTCTTCCATAAATGTATGGTCGAAAATATTTGATAGCCCATACAATTGCTAAAAGTTCCTTTTCTATCACAGGATAGTTTCTTTCAGCTTTGTTTAAAGTACGACTGGCATATGCTACTGGTCTTTTGTCTTGATTTGATAAAACAGCTCCAATCGCTAACCCTGAAGCGTCTGTATGAATAATGAACTCATTACTTTCTTCAAAATTTGGATATTGCAATAAAGGCGGGTTACATAGTGTATGTTTTAAAGTTTCAAAAGAATTTTGACAATCTGTAGTCCAATTGAAGTTAACATTTTTTCTGGTTAAATTATTTAAACTTGCTGTAATTTTTGCAAAATTTGGTATGAACTTTCTATAATAATTGGCAAACGCAACAAACCTTTTGACTTCATCTGCGTTTTTAGGAGTTGGATAATTTTGCATGACTTTAATCTTTTCTGGATCTGGTCTTATACCTTCTGGTGTAACGATGTGACCTAGGTACAAAAGATCTTTTTTCAAAAAATTACATTTTAATGGGTTTAATTTCATATTTACTTTTCTTAAACGTGAAAATACATCAATAAGATTTTTATTGTGCTGATTTAAATTTCTTCCCATCACAATAATATCATCCAGGTAGACTATGCATTTTTCATAATTTAATCCTGATAATGCAATTGTCATCGCTCTACTGAATGCGCTAGGGCTTGTTTTTAGACCCATTGGTAAACGTTTCATTTGATAATGTTTATCAGCTACGAATGCTGTATATTTTCGGCTTTCAGCATCTAATTTCATTTGATAATAGCCCTGATTGAGATCTAAGTGACTAAAATACATAGCTCCTGATAAAGAGTCCAATATTTCGGTAATATTTGGCAATGGGAATTTATCGTCTTTGATACAATCATTTAGTTTTCTGTAATCTAGTACAACTCTCCATTTCTTTTCACCATTTGCTCCTATTTTCTTAGGCACTATCAGTAATGGGCTGGACCATTCTGAAGTTGATTCCTCGATAATATCGTTGTCTATCATTTCCTGTATTTGTTTACTAATTTCCGCTTTCTGTGAATGAGGTAGTCTGTAAGGTTTAGAGTAAACTGGATTGGTATTTTCTTTTAGGTGTATTTTCTGTTCGTATAAATTGCAAGTGTTCAGTTGATCACCCGACAAGTGGAATATATCTGCAAACTTAGCACATATACTTGCAATACTTTTCTGTTCTTCTGTGTTCATGTTTTCTAGTTTCAGTAAATCGAATAACCTTTTAACTCTTTCTCCATTGTTTGTTACTTCTTCAAATGTGAAGCACTCAAACTCGTCTAAAGGTATTATCTCTGGTGTGAAACAATGTAAAACTACTTCTGTTTCCCTAGTATTCATAATATGTATCGATATTTTTCCATTTCTGGCTTTATTCAAAGTATTAGCTATGAATACTCCATCACACACCTCTTTTGAAGTTATTACACAGTTGCTAGTATGGTTCGTTTTTATATTAATTATTTTTTCACATCTGGGTGGCAGTTTTATGCTTGTTGTGTTTATATCTTCTGTTGAAAACATGTCTATTGGTATTGTTGTATACTTTGAATTATCTGTTTGAAGCGTTAATGTTTGGTTTTCAAAATTTAGTAATGATTTGTATCTCGACAAAAAGTCTTGCCCGAGTATACCGTCAATGTTTAATGGTAATGTTTTAAATATATGAAATTTATGTTCAAATTTTTCATTTTTATATTTCAATGTTAATTTGGTATATCTGTCTGAGGTTATTTTTCCACCAATGCCCTTAATTTGTGTTGTTTTTTGGGTAACTTTGTGTTTAGTATGTTGTATAGCAATATCTTTAATTATAGATAAGGATGCTCCAGTGTCTAATAGAAAATTTAGTTTTTTATGATTTATATAAAATTTTACTGAATTCATGTTGTTATAACTTAATACGTATTCATTATTGTCGAAAAAACCACTTCGGTATCGAGCTTTGCTCATCTTCGTCCTCTTCGTTTTGCGAACTTTGGGCCAAATTTACCTGCTGATGCTGGTTTCTGTTTTTATGAGTATATGGTTGAGTACTACGGGTATTTGCTTTATTCCTTCCGTTTGTTTTACCTCGACCTCTTTGAAAATTCCCTTGATTCCTACCACATGAATAGTTGGTGAATGTATTCTTAAATTGTGTTTTTGGTGACCTTGAATTAGTATAGGAATATGATTTTCCACAGTGTTTAGATCCTTGGAGTCCCCGATGATAGGGTCTTCCTTTTGCAAAGAATACTTGGTTAGATGATGGAGAAGTCATCGTTACTTCCTCATCCTTTGCGCCTTGAATAGCGTCCTTTAATGAATTGTAATTTCGTGCAGCTATAACAGTTTTCAATCTGTCATTCCGTAGACCATCGGCGAATTTATGTATTGCCTGTTTTTCATTTATGGATTTCAGAATACTGAACGTGTCTGAATTTCCTTTTGATTGTGAGATGGTAAGGTTAACAAACAGTTGCTCGAGCTCTGTTCCAAATTTATCTATCGACCGATTTCCTTGATAACAATTTAATAGTTTTTTCTGCAAAGCGATTTCTGACTTAGTAGTTAGGAGGTGCTTTTTCATGTCACTAACCATTTCTTCTACGCTACTATAGGTATCTTTTAATCTTAATTTCGCGTTTCGTGACAACCGTGTCTTGCAAACAAATTGAATAAGATTTGTAATACTTTCTTTTGAAATCATTGTCACATATAATTCAATAGCATCTATTAACTGCAGAGTGACATTTTCTGTGTCGTCCATTACGGGCAACAGAGAAACTGCCGTTTTTAACTCAAATTCTGGTTTTGTCGACATGATTGTCATAAGATTTTTTATTTTATCAAAAAGACTATCTATTTCTAATGTTACACTTAATTCTTCTACTTTAATTTCTACCACTTGTATATAGTTTTTATACTCCTTGTATATTTGTTTAGCTACTTCGTATTTTTCGAATGCTGTTTCACTTTTAAGACGTTTAATTCCAAACTTAACTAAATATTGCTTAATTTCTAGCAAATCATTTAAATATTTTTGTAATATTATATTAGACATTTATGTTTATATATTTATATATTATATTTTTTTTTTAAACATAAGTTTAATTAATATGTTAATTATATTTCTACATAAAGGATAAACGTGATTAAATAAAAATAGATTAGAGAGAAAGGAAAAATTGCCACTTACAAGTATACTGCGAGTCACTGCACACACTAATTGCCACTTTTGAACTGGGTTTTCAAGTTGTGTTTTTATTTTTTATGTCCCTTTAAACCGAGGCGCGACGTGACTTCAAAACTATTTCCGTAGCTTGCCGCTGTATCTTCTTTGTAAGTCGCTTGTGCATCTTCTTGTAAACAGAATACGCAAATATTATTCCACAAATGACTGCTATTACCACGATCAAATTGAACATAGTTTCCGATTTTTCCCAGGGTGCGATGTTGTTTGGTGCGTAGTTGTTCTGTCCGCTCTGTGTTATAAATACTTCTTCTTTTTCGACTTCTTTAGATTGCTGCTTGCCCATTTTGTCTTTACCAATCTGCGTATGTAGAATCTCTTTCCCAACTTATTTTGTATAAAAATAACACGCTACCGCTATAAACTTCTTCAATCTTTGCAATAGCTCTCGTTCCGTCGGGGAAGTCCACATCCAAGCTCCATGTCCATGTCCATCCAATGATATTTTTTGCATTAGGCTTATTTTTGTAGGGGATGTATTTTGATTAATGTGACCCTCTACGTAAGCCTCTATTTTGTCACGATGTTGGTCTTGAATTAAGCGAATGGCTTGAAATTTAACTTCGTATATCTGGCATACTATTAATAGTCTGCTTTTAATAAAATCGATATATGAAAAGACTTCCATCTTTGCAAGTACGTCCGATTATCGGTGCGACTGGCGTAATTCTCCATAATAATTTATTATGAAGCCTTCGGCTCTCCGTATGAAGATGAAACTCCGATTTCGGTGCCAAATACGGAACGTAATTCTAGAACACTGTTATCCGACGCGCCCGCGCTGGCAGGGTCGCCATGTGATGTGTGGTGTGCGTGGAGAGAAATAAAACGATTGATGGTTGGTTATACACTGACTTTTATTAGAGAAATTACCCCTTTTTATATTAAAATGTAAATAGGTACTTAAACTAAATATCTATCCGATTACAGGCGTCGGATTGCTAGTCTCTAGTTACTAATTAAGGAAAAATAATATGATATTCCAGTAACAATTAAAATAATTAAATATGATATTCTTTATAGTTTTTAAAGACACGTGTGACCTAAATTCCTTAGTGATATCTGATAGGAGTCACATTATATTTATATATAGGTATAAGTACTCACCTATACCTAATACCTACATTACAGTTCGCTGTTCGCTGTTCGCTGTTCGCTGTTCGCTGTTCGCTGTTCGCTGTTCGCTGTTCGCTGTTCGCTGTTCGCTGTTCGCTGTTCGCTGTTCGCTGTTCGCTGTTCGCTGTTCGCTGTTCGCTGTTCGCTGTTCGCTGTTCGTTGTTCGTGTTCGTGTTCGTGTTCGTGTTCGTGTTCGTGTTCGTGTTCGTGTTTGAATTTGAATTTGAATTTGAATTTGAATTTGAATTTGAATTTGAATTTGAATTTGAATTTGAATTTGGATTTGAATTTGAATTTGAATTTGAATTTGAATTTGAATATGAATTTGAATTTGAATTTGAATTTGATTGTGTTCGTGTTCATTGTTCGTTGTTCGTTGTTCGTTGTTCGTTGTTCGCTGTTCGCTGTTCGCTGTTCGCTGTTCGCTGTTCGCTGTTCGCTGTTCGCTGTTCGCTGTTCGCTGTTCGCTGTTCGCTGTTCGCTGTTCGCTGTTCGCTGTTCGCTGTTCGCTGTTCGCTGTTCGCTGTTCGCTGTTCGCTGTTCGCTGTTCGCTGTTCGCTGTTCGCTGTTCGCTGTTCGCTGTTCGCTGTTCGCTGTTCGCTGTTCGCTGTTCGCTGTTCGCTGTTCGCTGTTCGCTGTTCGCTGTTCGCTGTTCGCTGTTCGCTGTTCGCTGTTCGCTGTTCGCTGTTCGCTGTTCGCTGTTCGCTGTTCGCTGTTCGCTGTTCGCTGTTCGCTGTTCGCTGTTCGCTGTTCGCTGTTCGCTGTTCGCTGTTCGCTGTTCGCTGTTCGCTGTTCGCTGTTCGCTGTTCGCTGTTCGCTGTTCGCTGTTCGCTGTTCGCTGTTCGCTGTTCGTTGTTCGTTGTTCGTGTTCGTGTTCGTGTTCGTGTTCGTGTTCGTGTTCGTGTTCGTGTTTAAATTTGAATTTGAATTTAAATTTAAATTTAAATTTAAATTTAAATTTGAATTTGAATTTGAATTTGAATTTGAATTTGAATTTGAATTTGAATTTGAATTTGAATTTTTGAATTTGAATTTGAATTTGAATCTGAATATGAATTTGAATTTGAATTTGAATTTGATTGTGTTCGCGGTCGTTGTTCGTTGTTCGTGTTCCTGTTCGTGTTCGTGTTCGTGTTCGTGTTCGTGTTCGTGTTCGAATTCAAATTCAAATTCAAATTCAAATTCGAACACGAACACGAACACGAACACGAACACGAACACGAACACGAACAGGAACACGAACAACGAACAACGACCGCGAACACAATCAAATTCAAATTCAAATTCAAATTCATATTCAGATTCAAATTCAAATTCAAATTCAAATTCAAAAATTCAAATTCAAATTCAAATTCAAATTCAAATTCAAATTCAAATTCAAATTCAAATTCAAATTTAAATTTAAATTTAAATTCAAATTCAAATTTAAACACGAACACGAACACGAACACGAACACGAACACGAACACGAACACGAACAACGAACAGCGAACAGCGAACAGCGAACAGCGAACAGCGAACAGCGAACAGCGAACAGCGAACAGCGAACAGCGAACAGCGAACAGCGAACAGCGAACAGCGAACAGCGAACAGCGAACAGCGAACAGCGAACAGCGAACAGCGAACAGCGAACAGCGAACAGCGAACAGCGAACAGCGAACAGCGAACAGCGAACAGCGAACAGCGAACAGCGAACAGCGAACAGCGAACAGCGAACAGCGAACAGCGAACAGCGAACAGCGAACAGCGAACAGCGAACAGCGAACAGCGAACAGCGAACAGCGAACAGCGAACAGCGAACAGCGAACAGCGAACAGCGAACAGCGAACAGCGAACAGCGAACAGCGAACAGCGAACAACGAACAACGAACAACGAACAACGAACAACGAACAATGAACACGAACACAATCAAATTCAAATTCAAATTCATATTCAAATTCAAATTCAAATTCAAATTCAAATTCAAATCCAAATTCAAATTCAAATTCAAATTCAAATTCAAATTCAAATTCAAATTCAAATTCAAATTCAAACACGAACACGAACACGAACACGAACACGAACACGAACACGAACACGAACAACGAACAGCGAACAGCGAACAGCGAACAGCGAACAGCGAACAGCGAACAGCGAACAGCGAACAGCGAACAGCGAACAGCGAACAGCGAACAGCGAACAGCGAACAGCGAACAGCGAACAGCGAACAGCGAACAGCGAACAGCGAACAGCGAACAGCGAACAGCGAACAGCGAACAGCGAACTGTAATGTAGGTATTAGGTATAGGTGAGTACTTATACCTATATATAAATATAATGTGACTCCTATCAGATATCACTAAGGAATTTAGGTCACACGTGTCTTTAAAAACTATAAAGAATATCATATTTAATTATTTTAATTGTTACTGGAATATCATATTATTTTTCCTTAATTAGTAACTAGAGACTAGCAATCCGACGCCTGTAATCGGATAGATATTTAGTTTAAGTACCTATTTACATTTTAATATAAAAAGGGGTAATTTCTCTAATAAAAGTCAGTGTATAACCAACCATCAATCGTTTTATTTCTCTCCACGCACACCACACATCACATGGCGACCCTGCCAGCGCGGGCGCGTCGGATAACAGTGTTCTAGAATTACGTTCCGTATTTGGCACCGAAATCGGAGTTTCATCTTCATACGGAGAGCCGAAGGCTTCATAATAAATTATTATGGAGAATTACGCCAGTCGCACCGATAATCGGACGTACTTGCAAAGATGGAAGTCTTTTCATATATCGATTTTATTAAAAGCAGACTATTAATAGTATGCCAGATATACGAAGTTAAATTTCAAGCCATTCGCTTAATTCAAGACCAACATCGTGACAAAATAGAGGCTTACGTAGAGGGTCACATTAATCAAAATACATCCCCTACAAAAATAAGCCTAATGCAAAAAATATCATTGGATGGACATGGACATGGAGCTTGGATGTGGACTTCCCCGACGGAACGAGAGCTATTGCAAAGATTGAAGAAGTTTATAGCGGTAGCGTGTTATTTTTATACAAAATAAGTTGGGAAAGAGATTCTACATACGCAGATTGGTAAAGACAAAATGGGCAAGCAGCAATCTAAAGAAGTCGAAAAAGAAGAAGTATTTATAACACAGAGCGGACAGAACAACTACGCACCAAACAACATCGCACCCTGGGAAAAATCGGAAACTATGTTCAATTTGATCGTGGTAATAGCAGTCATTTGTGGAATAATATTTGCGTATTCTGTTTACAAGAAGATGCACAAGCGACTTACAAAGAAGATACAGCGGCAAGCTACGGAAATAGTTTTGAAGTCACGTCGCGCCTCGGTTTAAAGGGACATAAAAAATAAAAACACAACTTGAAAACCCAGTTCAAAAGTGGCAATTAGTGTGTGCAGTGACTCGCAGTATACTTGTAAGTGGCAATTTTTCCTTTCTCTCTAATCTATTTTTATTTAATCACGTTTATCCTTTATGTAGAAATATAATTAACATATTAATTAAACTTATGTTTAAAAAAAAAATATAATATATAAATATATAAACATAAATGTCTAATATAATATTACAAAAATATTTAAATGATTTGCTAGAAATTAAGCAATATTTAGTTAAGTTTGGAATTAAACGTCTTAAAAGTGAAACAGCATTCGAAAAATACGAAGTAGCTAAACAAATATACAAGGAGTATAAAAACTATATACAAGTGGTAGAAATTAAAGTAGAAGAATTAAGTGTAACATTAGAAATAGATAGTCTTTTTGATAAAATAAAAAATCTTATGACAATCATGTCGACAAAACCAGAATTTGAGTTAAAAACGGCAGTTTCTCTGTTGCCCGTAATGGACGACACAGAAAATGTCACTCTGCAGTTAATAGATGCTATTGAATTATATGTGACAATGATTTCAAAAGAAAGTATTACAAATCTTATTCAATTTGTTTGCAAGACACGGTTGTCACGAAACGCGAAATTAAGATTAAAAGATACCTATAGTAGCGTAGAAGAAATGGTTAGTGACATGAAAAAGCACCTCCTAACTACTAAGTCAGAAATCGCTTTGCAGAAAAAACTATTAAATTGTTATCAAGGAAATCGGTCGATAGATAAATTTGGAACAGAGCTCGAGCAACTGTTTGTTAACCTTACCATCTCACAATCAAAAGGAAATTCAGACACGTTCAGTATTCTGAAATCCATAAATGAAAAACAGGCAATACATAAATTGGCCGATGGTCTACGGAATGACAGATTGAAAACTGTTATAGCTGCACGAAATTACAATTCATTAAAGGACGCTATTCAAGGCGCAAAGGATGAGGAAGTAACGATGACTTCTCCATCATCTAACCAAGTATTCTTTGCAAAAGGAAGACCCTATCATCGGGGACTCCAAGGATCTAAACACTGTGGAAAATCATATTCCTATACTAATTCAAGGTCACCAAAAACACAATTTAAGAATACATTCACCAACTATTCATGTGGTAGGAATCAAGGGAATTTTCAAAGAGGTCGAGGTAAAACAAACGGAAGGAATAAAGCAAATACCCGTAGTACTCAACCATATACTCATAAAAACAGAAACCAGCATCAGCAGGTAAATTTGGCCCAAAGTTCGCAAAACGAAGAGGACGAAGATGAGCAAAGCTCGATACCGAAGTGGTTTTTTCGACAATAATGAATACGTATTAAGTTATAACAACATGAATTCAGTAAAATTTTATATAAATCATAAAAAACTAAATTTTCTATTAGACACTGGAGCATCCTTATCTATAATTAAAGATATTGCTATACAACATACTAAACACAAAGTTACCCAAAAAACAACACAAATTAAGGGCATTGGTGGAAAAATAACCTCAGACAGATATACCAAATTAACATTGAAATATAAAAATGAAAAATTTGAACATAAATTTCATATATTTAAAACATTACCATTAAACATTGACGGTATACTCGGGCAAGACTTTTTGTCGAGATACAAATCATTACTAAATTTTGAAAACCAAACATTAACGCTTCAAACAGATAATTCAAAGTATACAACAATACCAATAGACATGTTTTCAACAGAAGATATAAACACAACAAGCATAAAACTGCCACCCAGATGTGAAAAAATAATTAATATAAAAACGAACCATACTAGCAACTGTGTAATAACTTCAAAAGAGGTGTGTGATGGAGTATTCATAGCTAATACTTTGAATAAAGCCAGAAATGGAAAAATATCGATACATATTATGAATACTAGGGAAACAGAAGTAGTTTTACATTGTTTCACACCAGAGATAATACCTTTAGACGAGTTTGAGTGCTTCACATTTGAAGAAGTAACAAACAATGGAGAAAGAGTTAAAAGGTTATTCGATTTACTGAAACTAGAAAACATGAACACAGAAGAACAGAAAAGTATTGCAAGTATATGTGCTAAGTTTGCAGATATATTCCACTTGTCGGGTGATCAACTGAACACTTGCAATTTATACGAACAGAAAATACACCTAAAAGAAAATACCAATCCAGTTTACTCTAAACCTTACAGACTACCTCATTCACAGAAAGCGGAAATTAGTAAACAAATACAGGAAATGATAGACAACGATATTATCGAGGAATCAACTTCAGAATGGTCCAGCCCATTACTGATAGTGCCTAAGAAAATAGGAGCAAATGGTGAAAAGAAATGGAGAGTTGTACTAGATTACAGAAAACTAAATGATTGTATCAAAGACGATAAATTCCCATTGCCAAATATTACCGAAATATTGGACTCTTTATCAGGAGCTATGTATTTTAGTCACTTAGATCTCAATCAGGGCTATTATCAAATGAAATTAGATGCTGAAAGCCGAAAATATACAGCATTCGTAGCTGATAAACATTATCAAATGAAACGTTTACCAATGGGTCTAAAAACAAGCCCTAGCGCATTCAGTAGAGCGATGACAATTGCATTATCAGGATTAAATTATGAAAAATGCATAGTCTACCTGGATGATATTATTGTGATGGGAAGAAATTTAAATCAGCACAATAAAAATCTTATTGATGTATTTTCACGTTTAAGAAAAGTAAATATGAAATTAAACCCATTAAAATGTAATTTTTTGAAAAAAGATCTTTTGTACCTAGGTCACATCGTTACACCAGAAGGTATAAGACCAGATCCAGAAAAGATTAAAGTCATGCAAAATTATCCAACTCCTAAAAACGCAGATGAAGTCAAAAGGTTTGTTGCGTTTGCCAATTATTATAGAAAGTTCATACCAAATTTTGCAAAAATTACAGCAAGTTTAAATAATTTAACCAGAAAAAATGTTAACTTCAATTGGACTACAGATTGTCAAAATTCTTTTGAAACTTTAAAACATACACTATGTAACCCGCCTTTATTGCAATATCCAAATTTTGAAGAAAGTAATGAGTTCATTATTCATACAGACGCTTCAGGGTTAGCGATTGGAGCTGTTTTATCAAATCAAGACAAAAGACCAGTAGCATATGCCAGTCGTACTTTAAACAAAGCTGAAAGAAACTATCCTGTGATAGAAAAGGAACTTTTAGCAATTGTATGGGCTATCAAATATTTTCGACCATACATTTATGGAAGAAAGTTCAAAATTTGTACAGATCATAGACCATTGATATACTTATTCAACATGAAAGACCCATCGAGTCGACTTACCAAATTCAGGCTATGTCTAGAAGAATACGATTTTGTAATAGAATACACGCGAGGAAAAGATAATGTCGCTGCAGACGCTTTATCTCGTATAGTATTAACAACGGACGACCTAAAGTCTATTAATAATAAAGTCAATTGCCTCATGGTTATGACTAGAAGACAAAGAAAAATGATGGATGAAACGGAAAATAAGAAGAAGGATAACGATGAAAAAGCTGACGATTGGACTGATCACCCAAGAGTCGTAGAAATACTTAAACGGACAAAAAATTCGATAGAATTCAATTTGGAGACTAACGAATATACGAAGAACGAGACATGTTCAGAAAATGTCCATAGTAAAGAAAAAACATTTATGTATACACCTTCAAGGAATATGGTTACAATGAATCCTAATTCTAGATCATGGTTGAAACGAGCTTTCGCAGTGAGAGAATTAGAACAATTCTGTAACAAAGAAAATATTCAAGAATTATGCATAATAAAAAATGAAAGAAATGAAAAATTAATAAAAGAGCTAGCTCAGGAAGTAAAAAATATAAATAAGTGGCAAGGACCACGGATATGTATAATAAAAGGTGTAGTAAAAATAGAAAATATGGATGACAAAAAGGTCATACTAAATGATTTTCATATATTACCAAGCAGTGGACATGCTGGTATAAGAAGAATGACGAATAACATAAAGAAACGTTACTACTGGACAAATATGGACAATGACATAACTAACTTTGTGAATAAGTGTGAGCAATGTCAAAAGCAGAAATTTCATAAGCAAGTGAAGCAACCTATGTGCATTACTAGCACTGCATCTTCAGCTTTTGAAAAAATATTTCTTGATACAGTTGGTCCAATAACACGAGATGTTAATGGAAATGCCTATATACTAACACTACAATGTGAGTTGACGAAATACGTGGAAGCATACCCAATACCAAATAAGGAAACAGACACAGTAGCTCGTGCTTTCGTTGATAATTTTATTTTACGTTACGGTATTCCGCAGACGATTGCAACTGACAGAGGTACTGAGTTCATTTCAGCAACTATGAAAGATGTTTGTAGATTGTTAGAAGTAAAGCAAATACAATCAACAGCATATCACCACGAAAGTATTGGTTCTTTAGAAAACTCGCACAAAA